>NW_026000057.1:26744294-26769030 GCF_001458135.2 Marmota marmota marmota
TCACCTACCCCCCCCCAAAAAAAAAAGAAAAAAAGTTAATTGCATTTAACAAATATAGAAATGTCTTTTTGGCTGTGAAGAGCAGTAACCATTCATCAAACCCACAGCAGGGCCTAGGTCAAAGTGTTAGATTCTCATGACCTGGTAAACAGTAAATGTTCAATGAATATTTGCTAAATGGTTACTGCTCTTCAAGCCAAAAGGATTTTTTTCTAGAACTAATGGAACAATGAAATTGACATTTGCTGAAATGGAAAAAAATATAGGAGGTAAGGTTTGGTAAGAGTAAACTGGAGGTTGGCTTCTAGACTTGTTTTGAGATAACTGCTAGACATCCAACTGGAGACATAGAAGAGACAGATGAACATATAGGTCAGAAGGACGTTTGGGGCTGCAAGTGTGTGTTTGGGGGTTGTTGTTTTATAGATTGTATTTAAAGGCATGAAATGAAATGAGGCCTCCCAGGGAGTTAGTATACTTGAAGAAAATGCCTGACATCTGAGGTATGGGCACCAGGTATAGAAAAATTGGTAAAATAAGCCAGGGACATTGAGAATTAATATCCAGTAAAATACTGGGAGAATAAAGGGTGACATGGTGTTAGAAACCAAGTGACAAGAATGTCTCAGGGAAGATGTGACCAGTTCTGAAAAATGCTGCTGATGTGTAACAAAATGCATATTGTATTTAGCAATGTAGTGTCCACCAGTAACCTTTGGTGGAGAAGCTGGAGGTGGATTGGGTTCAACTGAGAACAGTATGGTAGTAAATACTTTCTTGGGTAAATCACTAAAATGCAATATTATGGTATAGCAGACATAAAAGAAATTGGATAATAACTTGAAAATGCATAGCTTCAAGGGAATTATTTTTAAAGGGAGAAATTTTAGCATATTTGTATGCTGATGGGAATGAATAGTGAAGGAATTATTTTAAAAAGCAGAAGAGAAAGAAGAAAATGACCAGAATGGTGTATTTGAAGGCCTGGTATCCAGAGGATTAGAGGGAATGGGTTTTGGTAGGCACATGGATAGCCCATCCTTCATCAAAGTAGATGTAGACTGAGAATTGTCATGGTAAAAGTAGGTAGAAATCCTATATTGCTTCTATTTTCTCAGTGAAATAAGAGCCAAGACTTGAAGAGTGATCGTGGAATAAATGTGAAGTAGGCAACAATTATTGGCAGCTGGCAGCCAGATCAGGGGTGAGGATAAGTGTAGTTGTTATGGGGCTGTGGGTGCAGTATAGGCAGAGCAGAAGCTCAAAGGTGCTAAATCTAGAATGTAGGGTCAGACCACCACAAATCTTCAGGTTCAGGTGAAAGAAATCACAAAATGAACTAGACTTGGGCTAGAAAACACTGACATTTATATATATCAACTTGCACTTTCATTAAACAGCAAAAAATAGCAGCTGTGCCAATTTGGAAAGGCCTCGGAATGGAGTGACACCCTGGGCCTTAGGATGGTTGTTCATTCTCTAATGGTACCAAGACCTGGAAGTTAGTCAATAGGGCTGTGGTAAGTGTAGGAAAAATATTTAAGTTATGAGTAATTGATTAAATGCCAAGCCTCACTTTTCCTGTGCTATTTTAATAAAGCAACAAAGTCTGAGATCCAGAAGAATTTGAGTGAAAAAATAATATCATAGCATTTAACTTTCTTTTTTTAGTTGGTTTTACAGTTAATCTATTCAAACCCAATTTAGAGATCTCCCTGTTATTCATATTAATAATTTCCCTAAGGTTTTGCAAATTTATGAAAATCACATCAAATGCCATCTAGTTAATATCACCATTTTATTGTTGATAATCAATTTATTTGGTTATTTTCTTAAGACATGGCTGTAGAAATTAAACGTATGCTTAACTTTATCTACAAATATTTTCTGGCAACATATTTGTTATTTTCATGGCTTTTATGAATAAGGGGGAAATCTTAAAAGCTAGTGTTCTACTATGTTATGTTTCAAATTTGTAGTCTTATATGACCTTTTTATTTCATTTACAATCATGCTAAAATGAGCTTTTTCCCCTTGTAACATTCTTAAGTACTAGAAAAACCTTTATACTAAGCTAACTCTAAAGATCAATCTTTAACATTTAATAGATGTATTGTAAGTACAAAAGGCATAAGCTCATCAAACCCTTGATATGGAATTTCACTGTATTTTATAGCTTATAATTTTATTTTCTCATTACCTAGCAACAATGTTGTTCAAGGTTAAACTTTGCTATTCTATAGTTCTACATGCAACATATTGATATTAGATTAGAGAGGAGTTGTTGAATGGCTTGCATTCTATAAAACCTAATCAAGAGGAGCTATTAGTTTGCAATTGATTTGGTATACACCAAAATTAACCAAAGTTTTCCATTAAATTTTACCTTCAAAAAGTTGCAATGGAAAAAAATGGCAATGGATACATTATAAATTTAGTTGCTACTGTCTACCAATCCAAAGCACAGTTTCCTCCTTGGGATAAAATGAGATGACCTGGGAGTCTAATTTTTTTCTAATTCTAAGGTAATAGGAACACTGTTGAAGTGATATGAGTCTTTGCACATGTAAAAGAGATCATCTATTGCTTATCTATTTGGTAAGCAAGACCTACCTTGCTTATCCTTTATGTTTCTTAGATTCATTATCTTCTCTCTTTGTTATACTACCACCATCTTAGTCGTAACACTGCAAGTCTGTATTTGTACAATAGCTTCCAAGTTGGTTTTTATGTGATATATATTTTGCATCCCAATAGTAGGTTGTTCACTAACTCATTCATTCAATAAATATTTACTAAATATATACTATGTTCCAGGCATTATTTTGTTCAGCTGTGATAAAGCAGACAAAACACTTTATTTCATAGGGTTGTAGCATAGGAAGAAAGACAATAGTAAACCAGTAAAATATACATGAGTTGAATATTTATGAGTAGCATGAGGAAAGTAAGGAGGGTTGAAATTTAGGAAAAACTGGAGTGTGGCAGGGTGGAGTTAAAATTTTAAATAGAATTGTCTGGAAAGATCTACTGACCTTTTAGCTAAAACTGCTCACACATTTATTGGGAGTACCACACCCAGTGAGTTCAAGATAATGTGACTTCGTAAGTTGTGCAAGGGGGAGAAAAATATATAAACACAATCCCATAACTCAAGGAGACAAGAGTCCAGTAGAGGAGCTAATAAACTCTTCCAAATAAACCACCAAGTAAAAAAAAAAAGAGATGTCCATGATATAATGTAAAAAACCACGAGTCCAGATTTATCCTCTGCCACTTTTCAGTTGTATAGCCTAGAAAAATTTCTTAATAATGCTAAACATCAGTATGTTCATCTGTAAAATTGAGATAATAATAGTACCTATATCTTTGTCTAAAAATAATTACAAAGTATAATAGTTGTTTTTTTTTTTTTCACTGCTGTGATTAAAGACCTGACAAAAATAATCTTAGGAGTGGAAAAGTTTATTTGGTTCACGGTTTCAGAGGTCTCACTCCAAGGACAGTTGGTTCCATTGCTCTGGGCCAGAGGTGAGGTAGAACATCATAGCACAAGGGTGTGGAGGAGGAAAGCAGCTCAGGGTATGACAATTAGGAAACAGAGAGAGCTCTGATCACTAGGGATAAAATTTAGATCTTAAAGGCCCACATCCAGTGATCCACCTTCTTTAGCTACTTCCCACCTGCCTACAGTATTTCCCAGTTAATTAACTGGGAAAATAACAATGATTGGGTTAAAGTGGTCATCACCCAATCATTTAACATCTAAAGTTTCTTGACTGTCTCACACATGAGCTTCTGGGGTGAGACCTCATAGTTACACCATAACACTATTGCAGACATACACAGTTTTTATTGTGCTTTTCAGATATTAAACTTTTTTCCAAATTGGATTTTTGTACAACCCCTCATCCAGTGAGTCTATTGATACCACTTTACCAACAGTGTGGACTCATTTCTTGTCTCTGTGTCACATTCTCCCAATATTTCAAAGCTTTTTATTATTTTATGTTTTGGTGAACTCTAATCAGTGATATGTAATATTAATCTAGAAATTGTCTTTGAGGTGTCAAAAAACATGGAAGCCAGTGAACTTAATTGATTAATGTTGTGTATGTTCTGACAGACTCATGGATTGATTGATCCTCCATTTCTGTCTTTCTCTTCAGTACTCCCTATTCCCTGAGACACAATGATGTTAAAATGCCAATTAATAACCTTACATTGTCCTGTATGTGTTCAAGTGAAAGGAAGTTAAATGTCTCTCACTTTAAATTAATAGCTAGAGATGATCAAGTTTAATGAAGAAGGCATGTTGAAAGCAGATATAGACCCCAAACTAGACCTCTTGTGCCAAGCAGTGACCAAATTTAGAATGCAAAGGAAAAATTCTTGCAGGAAATTAAAAGTTCAATCACTATAGTGAATAAAAGAATGATAAGAAAGCAAAATAATCTTCTTGCTGAGATGGAGAAAGTTTTAATGGTCTGGTTAGAACATCAATCCAGCTACAACATTCCCTTAAACCAAAGCTAATTCAGAGCAAGGCTCTAACTTTGAGTCTATGAAAACCAAGAGAGATGACAGAGCGTCAGAAGAAAAGTTTGAATCTCACAGAGGTTGGCTTATGAAATTTAAAGAAAGAAGCTGTCCCCATAACGTCAAAGTGCAAGATGAAGCAGCAAGTACTAATGCAGAGACTGTAACAAGTTATCCAGAAGATTGATTGAGTTAAGGTAACTGATGAAGGTGGCCACACTCCTTAACAGATTTTCACTGTGGATGAAAAGGGCCTTACATTAGAAGACTTGCGTAGCTAGAGAGAAGTCAGTGCCTGGTTTCAAAGGCTGAAAACTTCTCTTGCTAGAGGCTAATGCAACTGGCATTTTGTAAAGGCTATTGTTGCCATACTGATTTCTCTGATGGGGCTGGGCAAAGGAAATGGAACACCTTCAGGAAAGGACTCACCATTCTAGATGTTATTAGAAACATTTGTGATTCATGGCAGAAGGTAAAAATGTCAACATTAACAGGAGGTTAGAAAAAGTTGACTCCAAACCTCATGGATGAATTTGAGAAATCAGTGGAGGAAGTTACTACAGATGTGGTGGAAATAGAAAGAGAAATGCAATTGAGCTGGAGCCTGGGGAACTAGCTGAATTGCTATGGAATTTTAATGGATGAAGAGTTCTTTCTAATGGATGAGCAAAGAAAGTGCCTTCTAGAGATAGAATCTCCTCCTGGTGAAGATGCTGTGAACAATGTTTAAATGATAACAGCAAATTTATAATATTACCTAAACTTAGTTGATAAAACAGTGGTGAAAGAATTATGAAAGGATTTTTACTGTGCTAAAATGCTATCAAGCAGCACTACATACTACAGGGGAATCTTTCATGAAAGGAAGAGTTAGTTGCAAACTTCATTGTTGCCTTATTTTAACAGATTGCCACAGTCACCCCAATCTTCTGCATATTCCATCAGGGGTAAGTCAGCAACCATCAATATTGAGGTCAGAGGCTTCACCAGCAAAAAGTTATGAATCGCTACAATCTCATATGATAGCATATTTTAGCAGTAAAGTATTTTTAAACTGAGCTATATATTGTTTTTTTTTTAGGCAAGAGGATACTACACACTTAATATGCTACAATATAATAAAAGCAATTTTTATGACTTTCTGGCATTTTGTAAGGCTATTGTTGTTATATTGTCATATTTGCTTTAGGGCAGTGATCTGGAGCTAAACCTACAATATGTCCAAGATATACCTTTCTTTTTTTGTTTTGTTTCTTTGACTTGGTACTATAGCTAGAATACAGTGAGTTGGCACTTAATGTATGTTTAATGATTGGTTAAAAGAACAATAAAATATTTATTTTAGGAAGTGCTTTTTGTTTTACAGTTTCACCTATTGTTCGTAAACTTTGTGTGTCTTTATTTCTTTTATGGTAAATCTCAGTAAGCTTTTTATATTTATGCTTGTCTTTTGAATTATCTGAGCTATAAAAAATATCTGAGTACAATAACAACCGTGAATTGAGGTTTCTTTTTTAAGAGTGTATTCTGTGGGAAAGAAACTGATTTTAGTGGCATAGTGAATTATTTTTTCTTGGGATGAACAAATTTTGTCTTCTGATTAAGAAATATTTGCCTCACGAACTGCATGAAATCATTTTCTTAAATTGTCTTATAAATTATTCCATTGCTTTTTACATTTAAAAAAAAAAATAAAAAAATAAAAAAAATAATAACACCACTAATTAAAATGTTAAATCTTTGCTGCATAAATATAATTTTCAATGAACAAAAACAAATGTTAACATTAAATTCACAGTTATTATTGTTAACCTCCAGGCTTCCTAGGCAGAGTAAAAGAGTGTTTACAAAATGAATGAGTCTATTTCCTTGTGCTACATGAAGGTTTTAATTTTGATGACAATGAAAAGCTTCTCTAGTACCTAAGTAACAGCTATTTACATATTCGATTGGAGTTGGTCTTTGAAATTTTTTTTCAGGTAGAGTAAAATAAGCTGTGTCTCATTTTATGCCAAAATGAGGCTAATCAAAGGCATCAATCAAGTTCCTACTATAAAGGAGACAATATAAAAAGAATAAAAGTAATAATATATATACATATATATAAAAATAAATATATATAAATATATTTGACAGTCATTTGGCATAATCATAGAGACCTATTACATTACTTTTTTTCTAACATTTTCACATCTTTCAGTATGTTTAAATTAAGAGCCATGTTTAGGATTGCATGAAAAGCCACAATCCTTCCATTAAAATCATATACCTAGTACATTTCCAAAATGGTGAACCTGATACAAATAAAACTAGAGAAATTGTTTTTGATGCATCTTGGCTTTTGCATCAAAAAAATATATTGAAATAAGCACTCAAGGCAAATAGTTGTCTTTCAAAGCTATAGAAGTTTTTTCCCCCTCATAGAGTCCATCTGCTTTTGAAGAAGAAGGAGTCTTTCACTTGGAAACAGAGGTCATATTAGGAAAAAAAAGAAAAAACAGTACATGCATGACTAACAAAATCCTCTCATTCATGAGCAAAATTTTATTTAAATTTCAAATCAGTAGCAAACCCTATCCAAACACTTTCTAAACAAGAAGAAATGAACTCTGTATTTCTATGGAGATAGTTTGTGAAGCATAACATATGATAGAATCTTTCTTATCTTTCATGTGCCCTTGTTTACCATGAAAATTTCAAAAGGTCATGAAGAGGTACAGTTTAACTTATAAACAATGTTTAATTCAGATTATTACTTGTCATTCTGTATGAAAGCAAATAATTAATCTTTTAACCCAATTATAATAATTTCACTACCCCAAAACAAAACTATTACAATACATACAAGGAAATGTTTTTCTGTGCTTTGCTATGCTGGGGATTGAACCCAGGACCTCACACATACTAGGCGAGCACTCTATCACCGGGCTACATCCCCAGCCCCAAAACACTTTTTCTATGGTTAAAAATAAATTTAAATATAAGTTGTTACTAAATAATATTAAATTCTAGAAATTGTTAGTTATGTTCAAGCATGGGGCAGGAGTGATAACATTTGTATTCTCATATCTAGCATCTTTATTGGCAAGATCAGCTAGCCATCTTTGAATTTTTTACATAGTATACAACTGGTTTGGGAAAATACTTGTATAAAATACATTATACAAAACTAATGTTAGTAGATCATTTGGGAAATAAAAAGAAGCACGTTATTGGAAGTGGAGATCATTAAAAATTTTAGTTTGAAAGTGACTTTGAATTAAGCTCTGCAGACAAAGCTTATCATTAAAAGAGAAATATGATAAAGGTAGTTATTTTCATAATTCAAAGTTCTGGATGTTAATAATTTTATAGATCAGACAATTAATCTTATTTTTCACTTTTAGTCAAGTGTTTAGCATTGTGGCTACATTGCCATCCTGGAAAAACATTTGATGAAGCCACAGAGTGAGCAGTGTGGGTAACATGTTTTCTTTGAATTACATCAAATCCATATGACTATTAACACTATTAACAAGTACAATATGTCATGGGAAAATAATAAAAAAAGCTTATTAGAGGTGTTTTGGAGGAAGAAGCCAAATTTTTTCCATTGTTCATAGACAACTTCTGAATCAGAATCAAGTAGATAGAAATCAAACTTCTCTTACTGACCCAGTGACTATTGGAGGCTTATATTCAAAGGCAAGTAGATTTCTTAACATTCAGCTGCAAATTAGGTGGAATTCTTCCAACAGTGACAAGAACTTCTTAGAGACTTGTAGTATAGCACACATTCTCTTGGTTTAAGTCTTTTTATCCTATGAGAAAGAGAAACAGAGGAATAGAATTGCACAT
This sequence comes from Marmota marmota marmota, assembly GCF_001458135.2. Lineage (NCBI taxonomy): Eukaryota > Metazoa > Chordata > Mammalia > Rodentia > Sciuridae > Marmota > Marmota marmota. Next base: position 26,752,671 of record NW_026000057.1, read on the forward strand.
GTTCAGTGTCTCTTTTCATGCTCACTAGTTAAAAAAATCATTCTGAGATAAAGTCAGAATGTGGGTAGAGAATCCAAGGATAACTAGTCATTTTCTAGATGGCCCCTTCCACCATCTAGAAAACATCAAGAGTGGAGAAATAGGTTACCATTGTACCCAGTACAACTCTTTATATGAATACTGACACAGATAAGGAATAGTGTTAGATAGACAAAGACTCTGTAACCATAATTCCTATGCTACTATTTATCAAGTAGTTTCCATGTGCAAATGAAAATGCTTTATAGAGATGTTTACAACAAGGTGGAGTTTAGTAAGTATTTGAATTAATGAAAGGATGATATAAAAGCTCCAACTGAACATAAAAATCAGAACCACATGTTCATTCAGTTAATTGGCAGTATCATTCCAATTGGCTTTGTTTATCTGTTGAAAAAGAGAGAAAAGCAATATTCAGAGCTTCTATTGCCCTGCCATATATTTAAAGTAATTTCTTTCATGGTGGATGGCAAAAATTGTCCTCCATTTTTTTCTACACTTTGTTTGATGTAATGTGATTGAGCAATGTTCTAGGATTGGCAGTGTGCCTTGCCTGGGTCAGTAGGATGCAGCAAACATGACCAACCAGAACCTGGAAGGTGCTTCAAGGAACCATTTGGCTAACCCTCACTCTTCTACTGCTGCCATTACCATGAGATATACTTGGTGTAGTATGGTTGCCTGTGAGAGACAAGCAGCAGAGCCTGTTTACTCCAGTTGTCTCACTTGAGACCTTGGTAGATAAACTCAATGCCAAACCAAAAAAAAAATGCAGCAAAGTTTGGCAGATCCACCTGGAAAGCATCATAGATGCTTGAACATCAAAGCCTGTATGACACTGAAGTTTTGTGATTCTTTCTACACAACATTATTGTATAGCTTCATTCCATTTCTCTCTTTCCTTTCACTATTCTCTCTCTCCCTCAATGACTTTCTCTCTTCCTTTTTTTTTTAAAGATAAATCAAAATGTATTCATTACTTGCTGTGTGCCAGGCCCTATGCAGAGAACTGGGGATGCAAGGATAATAAGCCACTAACCTAATCACTTTATCCCAATGTATGCCAAATCTCCTCACAACAATCCACACTCTCTTATGACTATCAAAGTCAATAGGCTATAAAATTAAGTGACTATCTGCAGCCAAGTGTAATTTGGTTAATTGTAGAATTCAAAACCTTTGAGCATCTAACTAAAAGTAAATAATAGACAGTGCTTAGTCATTATTTTTATTGTTAGCTCTACCAGCATGTCTTAGAGTCTGGGCATAAAGCCATGTGCTAATCTATAAGATTACTGGTGTCCAAAGTGCCAGGAACAAAACGCATCAAGTAGAAGGTATTCTAATCATAGGAACTGCATAGGCTAAAATATATACTAATATGAAACTATCTAAATTATGATAATATAACCATCAGTGTTAACAGCCACACTTTTAATGGCCTTATAGCAAAAATCTAAAACTTGTATGCTTCATATTTTAATTAAAATTTTTATTATTAAAAACTCCAGATACACATTAAAGTAAAGAAAATAATATAACTCAATGTCATATATACCTGTTAACCCAAACTTAGTGATTATCAATGTAAGGCCAATTTTACTTCATTTATGTCCATGCTCACCTTCCTCAACTTTATTTTGAAGCAAATCCTAGTCATCAAATTATTTTGATTGTGACTGTTCAATAAATATATCTAAAAGGTGAAATCCTTTTTAAAAACATCCGACCTTATTATGTGATTAGCATTCTATATTATAATAAAATGTAACTTCTTATCATTAATAAATCCCATGGTCTACTTTCAAATATTGCCTGTTGTTTCATTGTCTCATAAAAGTGTTCAAATCAAGAGCAAAACAATTGTATGCATTGTAATTGGCTAATATTAAATCAATTAATTTTAAGAAGTTAATCCTTTTTCTCTTTTTTCCCTGTAATTTATTTTTTGAAGAAAAAGAGTCTTTCATGTTTAGATTTTGTGATAGTTTTAATTTTGTTATGGAATTTTAGACCACATCCTTTTGATCCTTGTATTTCCTGAAACATGGAAGTTCTATCTATTGACTTTATCATATTTCAGTTAGATATTTTGTTAAAAATACACTTTAAGTGCAATTTTGTATGTAACTATCAGGAACTATGGGTGGCTATTTTTCCAAATGTGTTATCTAAATCTATTAATTCAAAAAGGACTGTGCAATAGTGGTGCTATAATTATATTTCTTACATTTGATAGCTAGAACATGATTAACAACAGATATTTTCAAGAAATATTTGGTTCCTCTGAGATATGGTTGGTACAAGAAAAGGTGGACACATGCATAATTCTTTTCCCTATTAAACAATTTGCAAAATAATGAATAATGAATTACATCTTCCAAATGAAGATGATGATTTTTTTCAGATTCTTCTTTCTTTTGCTCCTCCTCTGTTGCATTCTGTTTTTAAAAATAATCTAAGAGTCCACAGATTTAATATTTTACTCATTTTATTTCATTGGCTACTGAGTATTTCTGAATAAACTCCAGTAGTTTTTGCTAGATTCTTTTACTTTCAGGTTGACAGAATGTTCCAGATTTATCTCAATTTCTTGCCCAGAACTGTATTCAGTCACTCTTTCAGGGGTGCCTTGTTTCTTTGTGTGGAAAATGACATTTGGAGACCTTAATATGAACACACTAGTACAGTTATGCAACTAGGCTCATTTGTAATTTCTGGGTCTTTTCAATGGAAGAGCTAATGCATGCATCTATAATATTTAATGAACTCATGTGGCTTCCTTGAATTCAAATGCAGAGATAATTGAATTAGAATTGTATATATAACCTCATTGACCTTACATCTGTATCTCTTGTCAACCAATGCTGAAAATCCCGTTGACACAGTATGATTACTCAATTGCTTTTTTCCTAAGTACAATGCACATATATAATCATTTCAGAAAAATGTTACCAGCACTAGCATTACCACCACATTCAAAATATTTTGAAATTATTTTTCAGTTGTTTTTGTGTTTACGGTATATAAAACAAAGTATATACAGTCAAATTTTGGATTTAATTCAAATGATTTCTCTCTTACCTTAGTGATTCAATAACAAATTTGAATATGTAAATAGTAAAACTTTAATTTCATATTCTAAGACATTTTGATGACAGAAATTTTAAATTTTTTTCATAATTATTTAGAGCACTTTCTTTTTTTGAAAGTCAAATTCATAGAGAAGAAATAGTAATTCATTTCCAAAGTCTTTAAAAATATTTTATGCCCACAAAGATCTTTGCTTCTTGGTGTTCATACCCTGGTACTGTTCCTCCTTGCACTAAATCATGTTAATCAGTATGACCAATAACATACTGTGAAAGTGATGATGTGTGACTTCTGAAGATAAGTCATAAAAGACATGTGGCTTAGCCTTGGTTCTCTGTATTCCTTACTCTGGGGAAACCTTCACCATTGCTAATGTATTTCTGAATACTTCATTGCAAAAGTTCTCCTCTGGGTCTTTTCAAAGAATTGAGTATTAAATATGTAAATAGCATGTAATAAATCTACTTTTACACCTGTGCCTTCCTAAACCTTCAGCTCTCTCTCTTGACATTTCACTAAAGAAAATCTAGCATATCAATGTTTTAAGTATAGGGTACTTTTGGGGGGAAGTGGGGTACTGGGCATTGAACCCAGTGGTGCTTGAACACTGAGCTTCATCTTCACCCCTTTTTATTTTTTTATTTTGAGACAGGGGCTCGTTAAGTTGCTTAGGGCCTCCCTAAGTTGCTGAGGATGGCTTAGAACTTGTGTCCTCCTGCCTCAGCCTCCAGAGCCACTGAGATTACAGGCATGTGCTATCACATCCAGCAAATATTGACTACATTTAAGTCCATGTTTTGGTTTAAAGACAACTGTTAGGGTTATTTGTAGCTGTAGGAGTCACAACATTAAGTCCAGAGTCTCAAAAAAAAAATGCATCCATGGGGCTGGGGTTATAGCTCAGTGGTAGAGTGCTTGCCTCATAATTGTGTGGTACTGGATTTGATCCTCAGCACCACATAAAAAATAAATAAAATAAATAAAGATATTGTGTTCATCTTCAAAAAAATGCATCTATAACAATCATTTGGCATAATCAAAAGTTATAGTCTGTCTTCTATGGTTTGATGTCCTTAGAATTCATTTTCACATATATTTCCCAAAGTTTCTGGCAATATAAATTAACAAAACATGGCAATTATTTTGGACTATAAGTCAACTTCCCTCAAGCCTGCTGAGATCTGACTTTAATTTATGTCTAGAGACATAGTGGGTGGCTTAGGTTGGGTTTGAGGTACATAACATTTTTTTTAACATATTGTGACCTCAGGTAAGTTTATTACATAGTCTTCAAACAAAGGAAGGCTAATTTGTTCAGACATAGAAAGAGAAGCCTTTTCTAGTAAAGAAGATGCCTCAGAAAACCAGAGGGTTTGGGTCCTCAGCATTATTTTAAAATTGGTTTCTAATCCAAATCTCTGGATCCCAATCTTTCCTATTCAATGATCACACATTCAGTTTGTGAATCTGTAAGTTCAACTTACATCATTTTTCTTCAAGCTCCACAATTAAATGTTGGGTATTAACTTTAGAAGGGTTGATCTTGCAGCTGTAAAGAATGAGTCATTCCTTTAGGTCTGCCATAGAATAGAAGCTCTCTAGTTCTTTGATTGTGACTTACAATCCTATTTTAATACCTTCTACTTTTTTTTTTTTTTTTTTTTTTTGGTATTGGGAATTGAACTCAGGGGCACTCAATCACTGAGCCATATCCCCAGCCTTATTTTGTATTTTACTTAGAGACAGGGTCTTACTGAGTTGCTAAGCACCTCGCTGTTGCTGAGGCTGGCTTTGAACACGTGATCATTTGGCATAATCAAAAACTATACTATCTTCTATGGTTTGATGTCCTTCCTCAGCCTCCTCAGCCACTGGGATTACAGGTGTGTGCCACCATGCCTGGCTACCTTCTACTTTTGACAGAACCTAACAAGACGCCAATTGACAAATAGTTTTCAGAGTTCCAGCCCCAACTCAAAGAGCAGGGTATAAAAGAACAGATGTGAAATGGAGGGATATTAGGTAAATAATTGCACAGCCATGGCTTTTTCTATTTTCATAGTAGAGTATACATGACTTAAGGCATGTTTTCTACCTTCACATATCTAGGGCTTCTTCCTCTCTTATTAACATTAGATACCCAATCATATGGGCTTGTTGTGCTCTTGAGATCTATACCATCTGATCCTCTCTCTACTTTCCCTTGGAATTTCCTTTTACTTTGTTCCATTCTTTCCTTCCTTCCCTATTTAGTTTCTCGTCCCAGTAGTTTATTTTCAGAATGACTGAGTCCTGGACGCCATTTGGTTTCTATTTAGAGTTTACAAGGCTCAGGTTGCCGTGGACTGACCACATTCAAAAAACTCCTTTGCCTTTTTTTTTAATTTATTATTTTTTTTTAATTTGGACAGCGTATGACCTCTTTCAGTCGCAGTTGCACAGATCTTGACACGCAGATGGGAGGCGTCTTTATCTGGGTATGAAAAACTTGATGAAAATTTACTTCATGGAGTCTCTGACACCAGGGTTTTGCCAAGTTCTTTGCCTTCTTTTTGTGTCTTCCTGCATGGTTGCTGGTACTGCATGTATCTTTGTACAGTTGCAATTAGGCCCAGCCCTCCCCGCTTTTTTTTTTTCTCCATTCTGCGGATGTTCTGTCATCTGTCATTGATTTTGCTGTAAAGCTGACTGATTTTTTTCTTTGTAATAGCTCTATTTCCCACACCATACATACAATTCATTCAAAGTATATAATTTAATGAATTCTGAAGTTGTATAACAAACATCACTATCAATTCTGGAATATTTTCATCACCCTAGAAAGAAACCAATTAGTAATCATAATTCAATAATTTCATTCCTACTACCAGCCTCTCTTCCAGAGAGCAATGGCTAATCTCCTTTCTATAGATTTGTCTATTCTAGAAACATCATATAAATTGAATAATACAAAATCAGTTATTTTCTAATTGGCTTCTTTCATTTAGTATAAAGTTTTCATATATATATATATATATATATATCTGTCTTAATTAGTGTAGTTTGGTAATAAGACTTGAAATGTGTGAGTCCTCCACATTGGTTATACTAATTTAAGATTATTTTGGCTATTATATATTTTAGTATTAACCTGTCAACTTTTCCAAGAAGTCCACTAAAAATTAAATACATATTATGTTATATTTCTAGATCAATTTGGGAAGTATTACCATCTTAACAACATCAAATATTCTGATTCATCAACATGAAATTTATTTTATATTTAGGTATTCTTTCTTTTTCTAATTTTAACTGTGTTTGTAGATTTAAATATACAAGTCTTACACTTTAAAACTGTTTTTTTTTTTTTTGTTTTTAGATAAACATGATGGTAGAGTGATATTCTGAATATTATACATACATGGAGTATGGCTCATTCCAATTGGGATTGCATTCTTGTGGTTGCACATACTGTGGAGGAAAAAAAAACTTATTCTTAAGTGTTTTATTTTATTTGAAATTTTTATAAATGGAATTGTTTTTTAATTTTTTTCTTATTACTTTTTGTATGTTAATTTTGTTTCCTCCTGCAACTTTGTTAAACTCACTTATTTATTCTAATGATTTTTTAACTAGATTCTTTAATTCTTTTGATTTTCTATATACAAGACCATTCCATCTATAGAGATAGTCTTACTTCTTCCTTTCCAATCTGTATGTTTTTTATAAATCAATTCCTGGCTGGAAGTTTTAGGACAATATAGAATGGAAGTGGTGGGATCAGATTGTTTTCCCTGATCTTACTAGAAAAGTATTTAATCTTTTCCTATTATGTGAAAACAGCTTTGGAATTTTTATTGTATTACATTTATATGGTTCCTTCTGTTTCTAGTTTGTTGAATGCTGTTATCCTGAAAAGGTATGAGTTCCTTTAGTATATATATCCTGTGTCTATTGAGATTATCCTATGTTTTTTGCTCTTTTCTTCTATTAATATAATGTATTGTGTTGATTCTTTGTTAAACTAACTATGCATTTATGAGATAAATTCTACTTGATCCATTTTTGTGATTTTGGATTTGTTTTCCAATATATTGTTGAATATTATTCTGTTTTCATAGGGGATATTGCTTTCTAGTAAATTTTTTTGTTTGTCTTCATTGGATACCTGGGTTTGCTATCATAGAAACACCTCATTGAATGAGCAGGAAAGTGTTTCACCTCATTTTTCTGCACCGATTATGTCTATGCAGATAAATATAGGCATCTGTGTCAGAACAAAGGGAGGAGTGAGTGAAAAATAGAAGACTAACCTTGCATCAGGATGGATCTCTGCTGGGCGAAGTGGCGCACACCTATGATCCTAGTAGCTTGGGAGACTAAGACAGGAAGATCACAAGTTAGAGAGCAGCTTCAACAACTTAGGTAGCACCTAACAATGTGAAACCCTATCTCAAAATAAAATAAAATAAATAAAAATTATTGGGCATGTAGCTAAGTGTTAACTTATCCTGGATGAAATTCACAATACCTGCCTTCCACCCCAAAAGATGGATCTCTGTAGGCTTAATTACTAAGATGTGGTTCTTTGGGCAAAGACTGCCAGATTTTACCATCTCAGAATGGCTATTTGGCCTTGTAAAGAGCAAATTATTAATGCTGACCTGCAAAACTTTAGGATTGGCATGAAGCTTCCATGAACAATCATGAGTAGAAACATAAAGTGCTTAGTGACAAGTGACCCTCCATTATTGATATGATTGATGGCAGAGAGTCATAAGTGGTAGAGAGTGATCACCAGAAGGAATAGCCTCAAGGGAAGAAATCCTTTGTCCATGAAGATGAGTTGGAGAAGAGGTTACAGGACTGAAAACATGAATTATGGTTTGGATTAGGATGTGATAAATGAGATCCTTCTGTTGATGTTCAGTGGAACCCAGAGGCTATTTGAAACAGTTAGGAAACTAAACTGCATCAAGAGACAGACAGCTGCATGGTAAAAGGGTCTTTAAAATACTTAATTGACATGACCTTTATCTCCTTAAAAGGAGTACATTCACTGCCATTCCTCAAAGTCCTGGGGTCATCTGTGTATCTCCATTTAGTTTTTTCAAAATCAACTCCCCAGGATTACATATTGACCATCTCTAAAAAAGAAAAAAAATACTATTTCAAAAATTAGCTTTGTGAAATTTTTAAAAGATTAATTCACACATTTCTTTTTTAGTAGTGTCAATCTTGCAGAATTTTATCCAGCTGACAATAGAGAGAAAGAAGAATGAAGAATAAAACATCTATGAACTCCACTTACTGCAAACTTGTCCACTAATGGGGTGACAGCAAGCTTTTGATGTCTGCTTGAGAAATTTCTTGAATGTGTGAATGACTATTCTGCTCCTTATTTTTCCATGCTCCCTGCCACCAAGGAACTGTGCAGGACCACCAAACCTTGGGGTCTAAGGTTTTGTTTCTGGTTTGTTGTTTTTGCCTCCTTCTGAGATTTGCCTGACTGTCACATTTAGTAGATACTGAAGAACTTCAGCCCAATTCTTGACAATAGGTAGCTCTCTTTGCTTCCCGCTGAGGTCAGACTAAAATTGCTGAAGTCATCAGTTTCTACCATCAGTTTCCACCATCACCCCCTTCACTTCTCCTTCTCCTTCACTTTTCTTTCTGCAATCCAATTCCTTTAATCAAACATATTACCCTCCTGATATTTCATACTAAATTTTCCACATTAGCCATTAACTAAAACATCAGGGTCAGAAAAATATAAATAAACACACATTTTCCTATCTTATTTTTATCCTGATATAATGCTGGGTAGGGTGTCTTTAGCTTTTTATCTGTAATAATCCAAGATAAAACAACATGAACAGCTACTTGCTTAGAATCTCTTGCAGATTTAAAGAAGGAAGAACTAATTGCATGATAGTTCCTGAGCCATGTACTTTCTACGTGCTTAAAAAAAAGGCTTTTAATTTTGTGTTAGCTGTCTCATTATTAATATAAGCACGAAGACAGAAAACCATACCTGTCTGACCTTATTGAACTCTATATTGAGTTGTCTTCTTCATGGATGGATGCAAAGAGAAATTATAGGGCAAGATGATGAGTAAACCCAGTAGCAACTTATGACATCAAGAGCTTCAAATTACTGGGAGATTATCATATTCTAAAGTCTCATAGTATTAAGTTTCTGCAGAGAAACAGTACTATCTTTCATCTATCTTTGTTTCTATCTAGCATCTATTTATCTATCTATCTATCTATCTATCAAGCATCTATCTCTATCTATCTACATCATCTATCATCATCTATTCAGAGACAGATATAAGAGAAGAATCAATATTGAAATTGGCTCTTGTGATTAGGGAGGCTAAATCCTATGATATACCATCAGAAATCTGGAGAACTAAGAAAACTAGTGGTGTTATTTAGTTTGAGTCTAAAGGCCTGAGCACCAGGGAATTAAGTGTAGGAGAAGATGGCTGTCCCAGCTCAGGAAAAGAGAAAGTTTATCTTTGTGTTCTACTGAGGTCCTCAACAGATATGATGATGTCTTTCTAAGCTGGGGAAGGTGGTCATCCTTAATCTAAGCATTAACATTCTAATCTTTTCCATTAATGCCCTCACAGACAATCCCAGTGTAATGCTTCTCCAGATATTTAAGTTAAGCCTCCCTTAGCCTGGTGAAATTGACTATCACACTAATAATAGTCTGCAAATTAACAATCTAGCAGAATGAAATTTAGTTTTTTTTCAAAGCAAATAGTTTTCATTCCAATCATCATGTACACTTATACTAGCTAATGATCATGCTGATGAAGGGCTTCTTTTTTTTTCTTTTCCTCATGAGCTCATATTTAAAAGTAGACAAGATTTCTGACTGTGTGTGTGTGTGTGTGTATGTGTGTGTGAGATAGAGACTTAGAATTAATGTTTAATTTTCCTGTTCTGTAGTTACACCAATGTTAAAATGAGGAAGGTAATATCACAACAATGTAAGTGAGAAGATGAATTAGATAATGCCTGTCAAGTTCCTGTAGCTCCTTAGAGAAAGGTATCATCATCTGATTCAAGCTCACATATAAATGAATAAATGTGTAAAGATCAAGAATTTACTTCATTTTTCTGAAATTATATTATAAAACATTGAATGTATTGGTATCTTGTGTTGCTACTATACATTGGACTTCGAACTCTACTTAGGTCCAAATTTAAGACAATGCATTAATTTATACAACCTAGGCAAGAGCTTTATGATGAATAAAAATGTGAATATAAAATAAAATTATTCACATTTTTAATATGCTTCATGATTAAATAATAAAGCCGCTTGATAAAAAAATAAAGATGACACACCAGTATTAATCTTTTTACTATAACTTACTATTATGTTTCTACAGGCCCTTCTTCTAAATGTTTCCCATTCAAAAATTTAAAACCTAATTTAGTTGGAGGAAAATTTCAACTATGATTTTCTCAAAAGGGCTGTTCTTTAAATTGTATGTCTTCCCCTTTTTTTTGATTAATGACCTTGTTTAGCATTTCTGGAATTGGCGGATCCTCTACCTGTAAAAATGTACAATGTTAGTCAAAGATATTTATTAAAGACAACAGAAATCAACTCCAGGGGCTCAAGAATAATTGTGACATCATATAGTATTTTAAGCAGCTCACAGAATCTTTGGATAGATCAGAGAAATAGGCTTGGAGGGTAAGTACTTTAGAACAATGTCCAGAACACATGAAAGAATGATATAATTGTTGCTCATCCAGGGCTTGTATCACCAACATTGGGCGCTTCTGCAGTAACCTTGACCTCTGCTGCTTTTGGAAACTAAATCAGGTCTGTGGTTAATATAACCTTCATAAAATGTTCCATTTGGTATTTCTCTTCTGTGTTAGTCATATTTTCATCACTATGACAAAATATCTGACAAAAATAACTTAAAAGAGAAAAGATTTCAGTCCATTGCTGATGTACTCCATTGCTGTGGACCTATGGTGAGGCAGAGCATCATGGCAGAAAGAGTATGGTGGAAGAGAGCTGCTCATCTCATAGTGACTGGAAAATAGAGAGGTAAAGAGGGGTGGGCAGGGACAAGATGTCATACTCAAGGGCACATGACACTCCCTTCAATTAAATCCTACCTCCTACAGTTTCCATCACCTCTCAATAGTGAATCCATCTATGAACTCACCATTGAATTGATCTATGATGAAGGTAGTGCCCTCATGAAATAATCACATCCCCACCCCTGAACATTGCTGGAAGATTCCAAGCTTTTAACACACAAGCACTGTGGGAACATTCCAGATATAAATCACAATATTCCACCCCTGGCTCCCAAAGGCTCATATCCATTTCACAATGCAAAATGGATTTAGTCCATCATCAAGAGTCCCCAAATTCTCTACAGTTCCAACATTTCCCCAAAGTACAAGTCCAAAATCTCCTCTCAGAACCAAGAAAATGCTTAGCTGTCAGCCCCTGTAAAAATAACAATAAAAATGCATGTTTCCAACATACAAAGACACAGTATATATAGTAGTATAGAGAGAAGGGATAAGACCAATGGAAGATGGAAATTCAGCAGGGCAAACATTATGTTCTCTAGCTCCACATCCAGCATCAAGGGCATGTAGTGGTGAGATGTTAACTCCAAAGAGCTTGGGAAGCCCCACTTTTACGGTCTTGCTGGTTGGAGCCCACATGACCTCTCTCTTGAGCTCGCTGCGTTCACTGCCTGCAACTTTTTTTGGCAGATGTTCCATATTCCTAGCCTCTCTAATTTCCTAGGGTCTCCATTTCAGCTTTGGATTCACTCTCACAGTTTCATGCATGGTCTGTTCAGACCACAGGGATTTCAACCTGCCACACATTGCCTGGCCTCCCAGCCATCTTTGTGGAAGCCTCAGTGACCCCATAACTGCTGCATTGTATGTACTTGAAAAACCAGCATCATGTAGATGACACCAACGTCTTCCAACAGGTCAAACAGTAGACAGGGGTCCCCTTAATGCATACCTTCAGAGGCCTTTGAGTTCCCAGATAGGTGAACATAAGAAAATGATTCCCGGGGAAACAAATTCATAGGTGGCCCTGTGCCAGCAGGGTACCTTGGTGCTCTCTTCTCAAAGTCTTTCAAGCAAAGTTATACCTTTTCACCACTGAACTGTGATGGGTTATGTCTAGCTAATTCCTGAGATGCCATTAAGGCATCTTTTCTGTTGTCCAGGAATAAAGGACTTGGTTTCTTTTTAGTGGCATTAATCCATTTAGCAGCCATATCTTCCTTGGTCTTATTTTTACATGGATTTTTCTGCAGGTGTTTCACAACTTCTCAGTTTGCTTTTTGCTTCTTGATTTCACTGTAAGTCTGGGTAAAAGCTGCCAGTAATATACATGCTACCACCTAAATGCTGTGTCCTAAAATTATTTTTCCAGGTAAATAAGTCTATCCCTTTAAAATCAGCCTCACAGAAAGTCTCAGGACATGGGTGAAATGTAAATGCGATCTTTTCCAGAATGTTACCTGTGTGGCCTCCAGTCCAAAATAAAGTCCTCATTCCCACCTGAAACTTAATCAGCACAGGCTTTACTCTTCACATTCCTATCAGCATTCTGGTCTTCTGTGCTCACATACTTGTCCGTTAAGCTTACAGTATTCTAGTGCTTCTCTAGCCTGCATCGCCAAACCTTTCCAGGTCTTTTCCACAACATGTTCCAAAGGTATCTGAACCAACGTCAGGTATAGTCATAGAAATGAACCCATATTTGGTACCAATTTCCTGTTAGGGTTTTTGTCACGGTGACGGAATATATGAGGAAAACAATTGAGTACAGGAAATACTTATTTTGGTTCATGGTCTCAGAGATTTTATTCTGTGGTCACTTGGGGAATTGATTCCGGGCCTGTGGTAAGACTAAACATCATGTCAGGAAGGGTGTGGTGAAGAAAAGCTTCCCACCTAATGGCAGACAAGAAGCAAATAAAAATAGGGGCCTGGGATAAGATGTAGCTCCTAAGGGCACAACCCCAAGGACCCACTCCCTTCAACAGGTTTCCACCTCCTATAGTTTATATCACTTCACAATAGTCTATTTAGCAATGAACTCATCAATGCACTAATCCATTGACAAGATTAGTGCCCTCATAATCAAATCAATTCCCAATTGCCCCACTTCTGAACATTACTGGAGGGTGATCAAGCCTTCAATATATGAATATTTGGGGGGGGAATTCCAGATATAAACTATAGCCTCTTCTCTCGTGTATGTGTGTGTGTGTGTGTGTGTGTGTGTAGGGGTGCTAGGAATTAAACCCAGAACTGATTTAACACTGGGCTGCTTTAACACTGAGGAATTCTCTCAGTTTTTAAAATTTGAGACAGGTTCTCACTAAATTATGAGGGTCTCACTAAATTGCTGAAGCTGGCCTTGAACTTGGAATTCTCTTGTCTCATCCTCCCAGGTTGCTGAGATTACAGATGCTTGCCACCATGCCTGGCAACATCCTCTGAATCAAAGTGTGCTCTGATTGCATATGACTTCCACAGAAATTCATTTAGCAAACAGGTGGCTTCCAATTGCCCTTTCTTAATGTGACCCTGTATTGTTAGCCACTGACCATGGAATTATTGAGAACATGTACGTTTTCTCACACTTTGTACTATTTAATCTCAGAATTATCCATGGCTCTGAACCAAGCTACATACGACTACTTATCTCTTTAAATTCAAAGAGTACACAGAGAAAGTGTATTTTCATTTGAAGTGAATTTAAATTTAAACATGACTTGACTCAAACAGTATTGAACAGCCCAGTTTTGTAACAGTCAATGACATCTAAGAATTACAAAAGAAATATTTGTTGTTTTGGTGAATAAATGATGTTTCTCCCCTACCCAGTGCTTCTCTCTCCACACTCATTTTGCTGCAGACATATGTATGCTTAAGACTGAGTTCTCTCTATATTGCACACTCATGGCAGATCTCTGTAACCCCCAAATGATGATAGAACTAGGAAGCAACCTAATTAATTTTGCCCCTTTCTTCTACTTTTGTCTATATTCTCATGTATAAAACTGTATTGTGATCCTGTTTGCTGTAAGTTCCTCTTCCCTTCTTTAAATGTTAGGATGTATAACATTAGTTTCTTATTTTTCCCTGCTGATGAGGATATTAGCAGGAAGACATCAGGTCAATAACATGTGAGGTACTCTCCTTTCATATATATATATATATATATATACACACACACACACACACACACACACACACACACACACACACACAAATGAACTTCTCCCTATATCAGTGAAAAACTCCTGGATTATAAATACCCAAGTACATCTAATCTGAAAATTAAACAAATACAATATTTCATATTCATTTTTATTGTTACTGGCAAAACATGGATTTGAAAACAGTGAAATAAATAAAACCATTTCATTAATAAAGATAAAAGTAGGGAGTTTTTCCTTTATATACTTATTTAAACTCTTAGAATACATTTATGTGTTTTACCAATTTTCTCAATTTAATAGTTAAATTCTTCATCTGCTTATCAATAAACAATAGACTTATAATAAGCAACATACACACACATACACACACACTTTGAGTAAGAGCTTCTGTCTTAATTTGGTATATTTAGCATTGATTCTATACCATTAAATGTGTTGGTCTAGAGTCTTGTTAACATATCTCCTTAGACTGATCAAATATTATTTTATGGAGCTGGGGATGTGGCTCAAGCGGTAGCGCGCTTGCCTGGCAAGTGTGAGGGTTCCATCCGCAGCACCACATACAAACAAAGATGTTGTGTCCGCCGAAAAACTAAAAAATACATATTAAATTTCTCTCTCTCTCTTTAAAAAAATATTATTTTATGATGGGTAATGGGGGGTGTGTCTCTGTATGTCTATGGTCTTCACCCAAACTACAGTTTTACAAAGTCAATCACTGTGTACACTTTTTCTGAATGTATTATCATAAAACTCGGTGAAGATACCAAATATTCAAGTTTTCTGCAATCTGGAACAAGGTATGCCATCCTGGAGCCCTGCTGTGAAGATTTCTGTTCCAAATTTTGGACAACAAAGCCTCTTGTTTCTAGGATGCACAGTTAGTGCTACTATCTTTATTATGTAAATTCTGAAACTCAGTTGTTGGGGTCTCATGGGGTTTGCATAATGGACAGACAATATATAGAGTCTGATAGGCTGAGACCATCAGCCTAGATAACAGGAAAGGGGTGAAGAATCATGCTCCTTTTTCATCCATTGATTTATCTTTTAATGACCTACTATGCCTATATGGCACTAGGGAAATCCCAGGGAATAAGAAGCAAGTAGTTTTTTTTTTTTTTTTTTTGGGGGGGGGTACCGGGATTAAATTTAGGGGGACTTGACCACTGAACCACATACCCAGCACTATTTTGTATTTTATTTATAGACAGGGTCTCACTGAGTTCCTTAGTGCCTCAGCATTACTGAGGCTGGCTTTGAACTCACGATCCTCCTGTTTTAGCCTCATGAGCTGCTGGGATTACAGGCCTGCACCACTGTGCCCTGCCAAATAATCTCTGGGAAATTCCAAGAAATGGAAAAGTCCCATAGAGTGGTGATACGAAAATATTGTCCAAAATGGAATTAAACAGTGACTTCAATTAAAAAATATTTCAAAATAGGCATATATAATCTGAGTAGCAAAATAATAAGAAGAAATAGCTTAATCTCATCTGCAAAAGGAAAATAGTATGCATGAGGTGGAGGACCTCAATTAATGTACTTGGGCTGTCATAACAAATATTACAGACTGAGCAGATTAAACAATGTAAATTTATGCCTCATGGTCTGAAGCTAGAGGTCTCAGATCAAGTTCCGGCAAGTTTCAGTTTCTGGTGAGGGCTCTCTTTTTTGCTTTCAGATGACTGCTCCCTTGCTGTGTCTTCAACATTGCTATTCTTCTGACAGCACATGGACAATGAATGAGTGAAATCTCTGGCATCTCTTCTTATAAGGACACTAATCTTATCAGAACACCCAATTTTACCGTAAATACCTCCTTACCTCCTTATAAGCCCTATCTCCAAACATAGTAACATTGGTGGTAAAATCTCCAACATACAAATTTTGGAGGGAGGGACATAATTCAGTCCATAGCAAACATTAAGCATAGTTTATGCTATGTGTGTGTGTGTGTGTGTGTGTGTGTATATATATATATATATATATAT
>NW_026000057.1:26769287-26781967 GCF_001458135.2 Marmota marmota marmota
TTTTTTTTTGCTTGCTTTTTTTCTGTTGAGCTTTGAGTTCCTTATATATTTTGGATATTAACATCTTATCATACTTATGGTTAACAAAAATTTTTCCCACTCCAAAGGTTGACTTTCCATTTTGCTGTTTATTTCCTTTGCTGTGCGAAAGTTTTTTTTAAAACTTGATATTTTTTTACTTGCTTATTTTTGCTTTTGTCTACTGTATTTTTGGTATCCTATCCAACAAATCATTGCCAATACCAAAGTTAAGAGGCTTTTCCCCTATATTTTCTCCCAAGAGTTTTATAATTTTCAGTCTTTTGTTGATTCCATTTTGAGTTAGTTTTTTCTATGGTCATTAAAAAGGTCCAATTTCATTCTTTGCCATGAGGTAATTCATAATTATCATCACCATTTGGTTGAAGAAACTTTCCCTCCCTGTGATATGTTATTATTGGCATCCTTATCAAATTTATTTTTCTGTATGTACTTGAGTTTATTTTAGGGATCTCTATTCTGTTCCATTGGTCTATGTCCTTTTTTAGGCTATTAATATACTCTTTTGATAACTATAACTTTGAGGTAGATTTTGAGATCAAAGAATGTGATGCCTCAAGCTTTGTTCTTTTTTGCTCAGCTTTGTTTTGGCTATTTGAGGTTTTTTTATGGTTTCATATGAGTTATAGGAATAATTTTCCTATTTTTGTGAAAAATGTCCTTGGAATTTTGATAGGGATTGCATTGGATATATAGATTGTAAACATGTTAGCAATGTTAATTCTTTCAATGCATGAACATGAACTTTTTCCCATGTATTTGTACCTTCAATTTTTTTCATTGATGTTTTGTAACTTATCTGTTTGCAGATCCTTTATTTCTGTGGCTAAATTGATTCCTAAGTACTACTTTTTTGAACATACTACTATAAATTGGATTGCTTTCTTGATTTCTTTTTCAGATAGTTCATTATCAGCATATGTAGATAATACTAATTTTTGTATGTTGATAGTAGCAGGAGAATTTTGAAAGAATATTTGTCCTTTACTTCACTGATAACTCCATCCACACTGACAGGGGAGTAACGGTAGCAATATTGCTTACTGGCTTTGCCATCCTTAATATACTATTCCAAAACCTGGTAACTGTTGAACAAAACAGAGGCTATGGCAGTAATTTCTCTAAGAACTATAACCCCATGCCACATTATTCAGTCTGGCCATACTATAGATTTAAGGGCCTTTGATGTAGTCTGTTAGGTATTTTTGAATTCTAAATATGCATTAATAGAACAAAAAGACATAACACATACAATAATCAGAAAAGACAAGAAACATGCAAACTAACTAAAAAGTCACATTTTTCAGAGATTGTAAACTAGAGCATTTATTATAATGATCAGGTCAGTATATATTTATCTTCCCCTGAGATAGTATGTATATATTTTAAATTATAATGAATCTCATATAAGTTTTTCTCCCCCTCTCACCAAGTTTGAAGTATACAGTCTTAAGTCAAATTTATTTATCTGAAATATTTTAGATATTATGTATTACATATCCACCAAAGTTTGATGCATCCTAATTGTTTGCCTGTGACTGAGAACACAAGAATTAAGTTAGCTGATTGTATGTATTTTTTTCCTTGAGATAATAATCACTTTTCCTTGCTTAAAGTTAAAAGTTACCATACAATTTATTTTCACAAAGGAATTTCTCTGCTTAATTCATGGACATGTTTATTATGGAACATTCTCTGAAGTAGAGAATAATATATTGTGAGCATAAACTGGTAAACAGAGACAGACAAACAAACAATTTTTCCAAGAGACAACGAATATGTATTCAATAATAAAAATAAAGCAGAATTTCCTCCAAATTCTACAAACAATGGATCTATACTACAGTAAATAATGAATATCATTAGTGTTAATTTTATACAGGATTTATCTGCTTTTATTTTTAATTGGAGCAGGTGCTTGGAAAAATAAAGAAAGATAGTACACTTTATTCCTTCTCTTTACTCATAAATATTTTATCTCAAAGGATCCACATTAATATTATATTTGGCTTTTCATTCAGTCAGCTAAGTGATAATCTTGTTATATCATTATAACACTGATCAATTTTCATTGAAAAGAAAGGAAGCCTTTAATAAAATATGAACCTGCCAATATACCTGATTATCTTTAGTAATAAGGAGAGGCTTTTTGTTCTATTGGTAAAGTATAAAATAGTTAAAGGAATAATATTAAATACTCTTTGAATTTTGAATATATTTGAATACTGTTTAAAAATATAGCAATGTTTTTGGTTCTAATATTGGATTAACTTATTTTGAAAAAATATGCAACATGGGAGAATTGACATAGAAAAACATGAAGAAAGTATAGTTTTATAATGTTTTAATGTCTTAGAAAACTTTCTAAATATTCATCCTGGCAGTTTAATTAAGACTTTAGAATAGGTTGGGTGCAGTGGTGCATGTTAGTGATCCCAGCAACTCATGAGGCTGGGGAAGGAGGATTTGAGTTCAGCCTCAGCAACTTAGTGAGGCCCTACACAAATAAACAAGATACTATCTCAAAATAAAAAATAAAAGAACTGGGGATGTTTGTGGCTCAATGTAAAAATGCCCGTAGGTTCAATCCCCAGTACCAAAACCAAACAAAGATTTTAAAATAAATCTCTAAAATGGAAATATCTGTGTTGTCATTTTTAAAAATTATCCTTATATCCATTTTTGTTTGAACTGTTTGATAGTCAAAATAATGGCTCCCCAACCAGCCTATCACACCCTAGTCTCTGGAATTTGTGAATATGCTATATTACATGGCAAAGAGAAATTAAATTAGCAGGTACAACTCAAGTTGCTAATCATCTGACCTCAAAATAGTAAAGTTTCCCTGGATTATCTGTTGGCTACAGTGAAGTAACAAGGGTTTTTAAATATAGAGGAGGTTGTTAGATGAGGTGAGTGATTTGTTGTGAGAAGAACTTGATCCACACTTGCTAACTTTGAAGAGAGAGAAAAGAAAAGTTAGCCAACGAATGGGAGTGGCCTCTAGAAACTGGGAAAATCAACCACCACCACCACAACAAAGTAACACACTTCCTGAGAGAGCCTGCAGAAGTGAAGACAGCTCTGGGGTCACTCTCTGATCCTAGAGGCTGCCCTCTTGTCCTAGCTGCCTGGCCTTCTCCTGACATGAAAACTCACTTCTTTAAAGTCAATGAGAGAATGGAGAACTTGTCTTTTCAGCCTGACATGGTAATGTAATGTAACCAAATTAAGAAAGGGATATTCCCTCATACTCATAGGTCTTGCCCACATTCAAGAGGAATATGTATTCAACTTGAATACAAGGGACAGAGTTTTGGAACCATTCTTCGCACCACATTCTAGGTCCTCCCTGTCCCCTGTATGTACACACACACACACACACACACACACACGCACGCACACACGTATCTGCTTAAGCTTGTAACATGTTTTATAATATGTCTTATAGATCTGATATGACACATATCCGTTTATAATATATGTCTTAATTTTTGCTACTTCATTTTAATATTTCTATTTTTTTTAATATTTATTTTTTAGTTATAGTTGAACACAATACCTTTATTTTATTTATTTATTTATTTATTTTCTTTATGTGATGCTGAGGATCAAACCCAGGGCCTTGTGCATACTAGGTGAATGCTCTACTGCTGAGCCACAACCTCAGCCCCAATATTTTTGTTTTAACTATCAGATTCCATCTGATTCATGACAACGGTATAAAAAAGATAATTTCTCTGCACCTTTTCTCTCAGAACATTTGATTGCATATCTGTCATCACCAAAATTTCAGATTATCTCTCTTAATATTTATTTACATTTAAAAGGATTTTTCTTTATCTATGAAGGCAGAGTAAAAGTTAATTCCCTGCTCTGTTTTTCTGGTGACAGGAGAAACAGTAACAGAAAAATCTTCACACTAATCTAGCTTTAAATCCTCATAGGGTCAAGTAATTAATTAAATCCCCGCACTCCTTTGAAGGAGATTGGACATTTTTACAAATGAGAAAAATTATAGCTCACTTCTTGAATTAAGTCATTTTTATTATCAACTTTATGCACTGAAACATACGTAAGAACAACAAAAAGTTTTAAAGATTTATTACAGGAAAATGTATTGAAAAATTTTCTCTGAAAAGCAGCTGATGATATTATAAAATGATACATATGTTTATAGTAAATTTATAAAAGTATGTGATGATTTTATGAGCCAAAAAAAGGTAAGGAATACATAAAATATTGTAAGTAGATAAAATCTTTTAGAAAACATAAATGAGAACATACGAAGCATTAACTCCATACATGTGCTAATAACCTCTCTTCTCCAGTGCCCAACTCTAAAGTTCCCAAATCAATTATATACCCTATTAACATACTGAAATTTTTCATTTGTGGTTAAATGCAACTTGAAATTTTTCAAAAATATGACTGTTGAAAATGATTTTTAATGTATTATATTGCAGTGTTAAGAAACAAACTATTATTTGTCTATGCATGTTATGTTTTTAGGAATGCAATAGTTTTTATATAAGAACCATTCCATCTCTCCAAGAGAGGTTTGTATATTTAACTAAAATGAGGCCATTCATATGATGGAAGGCCCCAAGAAAGATTTGCAATCTGCAAATCCCATTTGGTTAAAAGACTAAATAAATGAAATCTCGCTGCTTTTTATAAAATCATAAAGAGAGAAAAGAAAAATAAAATTCACTAGTAATCCTATTACTACCTCCTCGAATGTCTCTGCTACATAAGGATGGATTTCCTTCAATTCTCTCCTCTTTGTTCCCAATGGAGTTGTCATGTGATGGAGCATGGCTTGTGGGATATAATCACAAAGTCTATTTATTCTTGTTTCCTCCTGTCTCTTTCCATTTATTCTGTTGACTAATTCTTTCTCTAGTCCTAGTTCTTTTCCTGGAAGAAATTTAGGGCAAGTCCCCAGGCTTCTCTAGTCACTTTCACATAAAATCTTCTCCAAAACAGTCATTAATATTTTCATTCCTCTGTAATATTCAACATTTTAACCTCATTCAAAGTACAAGGTACACCCCATTTTCTAACTGTGTCTGTTGTAGGATAGCTAGCTGCACTAGGAAAGAGGGGTGCTGTCTGCTTTTTCTCTGATTTATATCTTTGCTGTCCTTCATCTTGTCAATCACAGGTGTACCCCTAAGGGGAGAAGAAGAGGGAAAAAGGAAAGGAGGTAGATATTTGACTGAGACTATTTAGAGCTGGAATGAGTGGTTTGGGAAGCTGGGTATTTAAAGCTAGCTTTTCTACATTGCTGGTGGGACTGCAAATTTGTGCAGCCAAAATGGAAAGCACTATAGGGATTCCTTGGAAAACTGGGAATGGAACCACCATTTGACCCAGCTATCCACTCTTCAGTCTATACCCAAAGGACTCAAAAACAGCATACTACAGGGACACAGCCACATCAATGTTTGTAGCAGCACAATTCACAATAGCTAAACTGTGGAACCAACTTAGATGCTCTTCAGTAGATGAATGGATTAAAAAAATTTGGCATATATACACAATGGAATATTATTCATCAATAAAAGAGAATATAATCATGGAATTTGCAGGTAAATGGATGCATTTGGAGAAGATAATGCTAAATGAAGTTAGCCAATCCCCAAAAAACAAATGCCAGATGTTTTCTCTGAAATAAGGTGACTGACTCATAGTGGGGTAGGAAGAGAGAGCATGGGAGGAATAGATGAACTTTAGATAGGGAAGAGGGGTGGGAGGGGAGGAGGGAGCAGGGGATTAGCAATGATGGTGGAATGTGATGGACATCATTATCCAAAGTACATGTATAAAGACATGAATTGGGGTGAACATACTGTATACACAGAGATATGAAAAATTGTGTCATATATGTGGAATAAGAATTGTGATGTATTCCGCTGCCATGTATTTAAAAAATAAAAGCAATTAAAAACATGATAAAAAAATAAAGCTAACTTATCATGGAATAGTTTCATAGGTTCTTTGGAGTCTGATCTGTCTGACTCTCTTCCCAACAGGAAAGAAGTCTTCACCTGCTATTCCCTTGGCCAGGTAATGGCCTCACCTTCTTGCAATCTTTCTTTCCCTAATTCTCAGCCTTTGCCCCTCTAAGTGGAAATCCTGGGCAAGATTCAATGCAAACTCACCAGGCTGTCTTTCACATGAGATTCATGTCTTCTCACCTAAAAAACTCCGTTATCTTTTGTCTGGATGGTTTTGAGATGGAGTGATCCCATCAGCAGACTGACTTGTGGAGTTATTCATGCTCAGACTCCTCAAGCTCATTCTGACACTGGCCCTCTTTGTGCACCAACAACAGGTGACACAATGGAGCTCTCTGAATAGCTTCCTTTTTTGTTCTCTATTTAGTTGAGGAGAAGAGAGATTTTATTATTTCTTCCTTGGGGAGAATGGTGGAATTTTTGCTCACCAGCACACCAAAGACTCCGTCAAAAATCTCTTTGGATCCTCTATTTCTCCTCTTGATGCTGTTAAGAGGGGTAAAAACAGGGTTTTTCATAACTTCCTTTTGTGAATTTTACATGAAGGTCTTATCTTTTGTTTTGGAATGTAGCATCTAGTTTTTGATCCTCAAAAGAAATTACAATAAAATATTTCTGTTGTAGCATTTGATTACACTAGCTTTAAAAACAAACAATACTTATCTGTATTGATATAATATGTAGTTTTCTTTGCAATTTTATAATTCAATTTTGTATCATATTTTATTCAATTATTAAATTCTAATTTTTTCCTTCTTTTTTTCTGTTTTTTATTTATTATAATATATTCATATGTTCACACAATAAAACAGTATAATTTGATCAATTTTATTCTTATGACATATTTCCTGAAAACATGATTTTAATGTCTGTATAACACTTAATAATATAGATGTGCTATCAATTATTTAATCATGTTCTATTGTTGGGCATTCATATATATGATGATTTTTAAGTATTATGTACCACATTATTATGAACATATTTTTGTCACATTTCCTTTTGAAAGGGGTGAAACAATTTATATTCTCATGAGTTACTGAATAAAATTAATAGGTGTCTATTGACTTGGATTAGGGTGCCATACTGGGCCCAAAAGGCCAAAACAATATGGGGTTTTCATCCTAAGTACAAACTAACTTATGAATATATTCATATAATAAATAGCTGAGTTTCAGGCAGTTATAGCAACTGAGCTTTAGTGAATAGTGGGTGTTTAGCTGACTCAAATAGGAAGGCAAAGTGCTAATCAAATAAACTATCTTTTATTTTTTTCCCCTGTCCAAAAATACTGCTTGACTATAGCAGGCAAGGAGCTTTTTGATTGTGTTCTGAATCTGCGGACTGCCTGATTTTACTCAATAAACTCAATTAAATTTATAGTTGTTTAAGTTTTTCAATTTAACAGTACTGTTTAACTAAGTACATTTTTGATAGCCTTGAACATGCATTTTTCTATTTAATAGATCAAAAGTTGGTGTGAAACTTGATCCAAAGAGTTTTTTAAAATTTATTTTAGTTGCCAATAGACCTTTATTTTATTGATTTATTCATTTTTATGTGGTGCTGAGGATCGAATCCAGTGCTTCACACGTGCTAGGCAAGCGTTCTACCACTAAGCCACAACCCCAGCCATTGATCCAAAGAGTTTTACATTTTTTTTTTCTTAATGCAGGTCATCTTCTAATAAATTTGCATAAAACAATGTGAATGTTAAATCCTCTATGTTAGTCCTGCCCAATAGACATATAATGCAAGCCACAAACAGAAAGCACATGTAAAGATTTTTAATATTCACACTAAAAAATGGAAAAAGAAATAGATGAAGTAAATTTTCACTTCTAATGCATACTTTACTTAATATGATATGTTCAACATAGTATCAACATATAACCAACAAAGCTGTAATAAAGTGCTTTACATCTTTGTACTAAATGTTTGACAAGGAATGTATATTTTAAACTTAAAGTACAACTCCATTCCAAGTAGGCACATTTTAAATTAAGTAGTCTAATGGAAAGTCCAGTTATTTTTCTTAATTTTTAAAAACTAAAGATGAAACTATTTAATTAATTAATTAATTTATGATTTATTTATTTTGGGATACTTGGGATTGAACTCAGGAGTGCTTTAACACATCTCTCAGCCCTTTTTGTATTTTTATTTTGAGACAGGGTCTCTTGAAGTTGCTAAAGGCCTCACTAAATTGTTGCTGAGGCTGGTTTTGACGTTGTGATTCTCCTGTCTCACCCTGTAGATTCACTGGGATTATAAGTTTCCAGCATCACACCTAATTGAAACTAGTCTCTACTTATCCCTATTTTTACTCACATGTTGTTCTTGCTTCTTGTTTCGCTTATTGCTGGTTTCATTTTCTTTCTTATTAGAGAACTTTCATTAGTCATTCATGAATAGTTGGTCTTCTGGATATAAATTATTTAGTTTTCCTTTTTCTGAGAATGTCTTATCTACACTTCATTCCTAAGGTATACAAAAATTTATTTGTTCTGTGTTGAAGTTCTTTCCTTTTGAATCACTTAAAAAGTGATTTGCCAATTTCTTCTAACGTTCATGGTTTTAGATAAAATATCCACTCTTATTTGAACCACTGCTCATTTCTAAGTAATGTGTCATATTGCTCTAGTAGTTTTCAAGATTGTTCCTTTGTCTTTAGTTCTCAAAGTTTAATTACGATTTTTCCTGGTAAGTGTTATGGACTTGAGATGATGAATCCCCCACAAATCTCCAGTGTTAATACAGGATTAGATTATGAGAGTCATAACCTAATCAGTGTATTAATACATTTGAGAGATGATGAATAATTTCAAAGAACTACCATACTGAGTGTTATAATGTTGATATGAGATACAGTCCCAATGATCCTTGTTAATGCAGATAAGTTCTGATGTAAAATGATTAGATTATAAGAGCTAGAACCTAATTAACCCACATAACCTAATATAATCCATATAACCTAATCTAACCCATGCTAGTTTGTGTTAACTAACTGGGTGGTAACTATAGGCAAGTGGACCATGGCTGGAGGTGTGTCTAGTAAGGTATCATCTTCCCTGAAGCATCCTTCCCCTCTCTGTTTCCTGGCCATCATGATCTGATCATGCCCTTCTGCCATGCTCTTAGGTCCAGGTCTATGGAATTAGAAAATCATGGAATTTATCTCTGAAAGCATGAGCCAAAATAAACTTTTACTTATCTTCTTATAAGTTGTTCTTATCAGGTATTCTGGTCTCACAACAACAAAAACTGTAATGCAGAAATTAGAACTGGGAGTGGGGTTATTGCAGTGACTAATCTGATCATGTGATTCTGAAGCCTTTGAAAATGATTTATATAGGAGGACTTTGGAAAAGTTTGAAGATGCAGGCTTAAGAAGACTTATAATGTTATAAGTAGAGCATAATAGGTGATTTTGGTAGGAGTTCAGAAGACCAGAATACTGATAAAATTATGGATAGTAAAGACTGTGCTTAGGATGTTTCATGGGGAACAGGGACTCTATTGGAAGCTGAACTAGAAAACATTCATGTTACATTCTGGGAGTAAACTTATCTACATTTTCTTCATATACTGAAAGTTTTTATGAGACTGAATTTAAAGGTAATGACTACTAAATCTCATGCAGAAAATTTCAAGGCAGCACAGCATTCAGGCAATGGCATGGGTATTTCTGGAAGTTTTAGCCAGGTTTACTATAAGAATGAGGAGGAAAATGCAGAGAGAAAGAATTTGCAAGGCTTGCAGTTTGGATAGAAAAGAAGCACACATCAAATTGTGGCCAAGGAAGATGTAATTGTTAAAGAAATTACCATCACTAAAAAGAAGCTAAGTACTTTGAAGAGAGATAGAGGAAAGATCCTGCAGGACATATCAGGAATTGGTAGAACTACATCCATTGAAAACTCAAGGGTGTAACAGAAAAAAGTTCTTTATGAAGATATGATGGGAGCACCCTGCTCACACAGGAGAGCCTAGGAA
This sequence comes from Marmota marmota marmota, assembly GCF_001458135.2. Taxonomy (NCBI): domain Eukaryota; kingdom Metazoa; phylum Chordata; class Mammalia; order Rodentia; family Sciuridae; genus Marmota; species Marmota marmota. The sequence continues at coordinate 26,779,346 of NW_026000057.1, forward strand.
TTGTTTCCCTACAATTTGTTTCATCATGCTCAACCACCCAGGGACTCAAAGGCTTCTGCAACTTGGTCCAAAAAGGCCCAGCTACTGTTGAGCTGGCAGAAGATTCCCCACTATCCATGTGCTGCTAGTGCAATAGTAATGCAGTTAGAGGATCATGGATTTCAGAGCATGTCCTGAGAGGTTCAGCAAAGTGTAGCAAGGTAAGAATATCTTTGGAAGTACCTGAGAGTGAGAAGGAAACAAAATCTGCAGAGAAGACCCCCTTAGCTTAAGTGATGTCGGTAACTTGGAACTGTGGACAGCCTAAGAGAGGAGCCATGTGGGCTGCAAATGGCAAAGATATGGGGTGGGATTTCAGAAGACCTTTGAAGATCACTTATCACCACCATGTGCCCAGATGCTAGACATGTACCTGTAGGACTTGTTTGTACAGCTAGGCTTTGCCTTGTTTGGTCCCATCTCTTTTTCATATCCCCTTATTTCTCACTTTTAGAATGGTAATGCTTACTCTGTGCCATTGTATATTGGAAACATGGAGCCCACTTTTTGACTTTTTTACAGAAGCACACAGCCATGAATTTTCCTTGAATCTCAGATGAGATTTTGAACTTAGACTTTTGAGCAATGCTGGAATTATTGAGATCATGGGAACTCTTGGAGATAGGCTAAATCCATTTTGCATTGTGAGATGAACATAATGGTGGTGCGGGGAGCAGGAACAGAATGTTATGTTTTGGAAATGAGGTGTCCCACAAAAGTTTCTGTGTTGACAGATGAGGTGAAATCATCTTATGGTAGCCTAATCCTTGGGTTAATCCATTTGATGGATTAATAGTTTGAAAGCACTACTGTTCTGTTTGGTAACTGTAGGCAGGTGTGGCATGGCTGGAAGAAGTAGGTCACTGTAAATGTTCCCTTAAAGATTATATCTTGTCCCCCTAGATCCTCATTTTCACTCTTGCTTTTCATTGCTATTTGGCTTTTCTTTGTGTGGTACCCAGAGTCTCATCTGAAAACCTGGAAGTTTTCCACACACTAATTCAGCTCCCAAAACTCTGCCCCTTAAATTTGGTCAATTTCTCATGTAGGTTGTTCAGTAATCTGTCTAGGAGAAGGGAGGTAGTGGTGAGGTGGTAGGAACATTTTTTAGACCCCCATAGTGTTAACTGAGGCAAGATTCTATTCTTCTAGGCCATGCTTTTCCTAATTCTTGGCTTGAGAGAGCCGTCTTGTCTTGGGTTTTTTTATCCATGCTCATTGGCATATCTGAGTTCTTGGCTCCTCAACCCTTATTTTGGAATATATGAGAAGCAAAAAGACAATCCAGGAACTCACTGCTGTGAAATTCCGCAAATCACAGGATCTGCCTTCTTTCCATATTTTTACTCTTCTTATGTTGATTGTTGTATTTTATCCCAGGGCTTTGACTTGCACTTAGGGGAAGAACTAAGGTAAAAGGAGTCTGTGCCATTACATTTGGATATGGAGTTCTTCTTGCTAAAATGAAATTTACCTTTATTGATGTTATTAATGGTTTTGATAAATCAGTTTAAAATAATTCACAAATATATTGATATTCACAAATACTGTCATTTCCTTTTAGTATGGATATTTATTTAAAATTTTGCTGTACTCTAGCAGCTAATCAAGTTACAGAATCTTAGTTGACATGCAAACAATTATCCTTCATAGTAAAACTCTATCTTATCTAGTTGATAACTATCCTTCTGAGATAAAGAATGATTTTCCTTTAGTTCTCCTTTCTAATAATATTTAAGGTCTTAATACCAAAGATAAGATTCAGAACTTGAGAGTAATCCATTTTAATATGTAATCTTTCAAATGCTTTAATAATTTGAAAGAAATGGCAAAGAAGGATTATTCAGGGATTATGCTGTTAAGAGGATCTAATTATATTTAACCATGTTCTATTAGAGTTAATATTAGATACTGAATGAACTGATTTGTTTATGAGAAGAGTTTGTGCCTGATCCTACAAATACTTTCACAATGATTTTTGCAAAAATAGCTAAGACTTTTCAAGGTATATCAATGAGGTACTTCTGTATTTTGCTGATCTTGTAAAATTGCACATAAATTTATAAGATGAGAAATATATTATCATATTTAAGACTAAATATATTATTTGCAGTCATTTAAAATGTGCTTTATAAATGGGTAGTCATCTCTTAATAATATACATAATTATGGTTTTAAAATGTATGGTATATATTATATTGCTGAAAGTTGTTTGATAAATATAGAATAAACATAAAAATGCATTTAAATAATTAAGCACTTTATAATCCTCTTAAATATCAGAAGGAATGTTTTGGTTAAATTTTTCTTTGCATAAAGTGGCAGGATATAAAATCAACACGCATAAATCAAAGGCATTCCTGTATATCAGCGACAAATCCTCTGAAATGGAAATGAGGACAACCACTCCATTCACAATATCTTCAAAAAAAATAAAATACTTGGGAATCAACCTAACAAAAGAGGTGAAAGACTTATACAATGAAAACTACAGAACCCTAAAGAGAGAAATAGAAGAAGATCTTAGAAGATGGAAAAATATACCCTGTTCATGGATAGGCAGAACTAACATCATCAAAATGG
>NW_026000057.1:26782670-26828675 GCF_001458135.2 Marmota marmota marmota
GTTATACAAAAGTACATACAAGAGGAAGTGAGGGGAAAGGGAAAAATAATACAAGGGGGACAAATGAATGTCAGTAGAGGGGGCAGAGAGAGAAGAGGGGAGGGGAGGGGAGGGGAGGGGGGATAGTAGAGGATAGGAAAGGCAGCAGAACACAACAGACACTAGTATGGCAATATGTAAATCAATGGATGTGTAACTGATGTGATTCTGCAATCTGTATATGGGGTAAAAATGGGAGCTCATAACCCACTTGAATCAAAGTGTGAAATATGATATATCAAGAACTATGTAATGTTTTGAACAGCCAACAACAAAAAATTAAAAAAAAATTTTTTCTTTGCATATACAGTTCACTTGAGAAAACATACATTATGTATATTGTAAATCATCTCAGAATTAAAGTTTATGAATTTAGTAAATCATCTTTTGATTTCATAATAATATTTATTGATTATTGATTTTTGTTTTTATTACTAATATGTGATACAATACTTCCAATATATATTTCAAATTTATATATTAGTTAAAATTGGTAAAATAAGCAGGTGTTATGTTTTTAAGTATATTAAATCTCTGAAGTTTATGAATTAGTATAGAATTGGGAACAGCAGTCTTGTTCTCTATTCAGTTCTATAAATGAATTATGGACAACTCATCAGACTCACTGTTACATGAGGACACTAGTTTGTGACTTCTTTTGCAAGGGTAGTATGAAATATTACCTCAAAAGCATTTAGAATGTCTTAAAAATGGACATTTTTAAATATAAAGAATTGTGTTGATAACTTGATGTCCTTGAGGAAAAATAAACATATATTTTTATGTCTAAAATATTCTCAATAGTCAAATCATCATGTGTAGAGGTAGAAGTGTTACAAATCTAGGTCAGTAGCAATAATTGGGGGAGATATAACAAACATATGCCAGAATTAATACAGAAGTAACAATATGGGAAATATTATATCTCAACTTCTAAAAACAATACATCAATGTGATTTATAAAATCATGTCTACATGATTTTCTTCATTTTCTATACCCAAATTAGGATTTAGAGTTCATCAGTGGACATTAAGTCATTTGTTTGGGGGTAAATAATGAATGTCATCCTTTAGGACTGTTGAAGAATGCCATTAAATCATATATTTTACTCATGTTTAGTCACATTTCAAGCGACATTGGGTGGGGTATTTTATTGTCTAGAAGATATGGGATTTCCTATTTTGTCAGAAAGAGTTGTATTTTCCCCTCATAAATCATGTGTTTGGAGATATCTTCTCTACCAAATTAACCAGATTAATTTGCAGTCATTTATTTATTGAACAATTACTATTAACCATTTTCTATAAATTAAAGACTACTTTTTGCTCTGGGGATACTGTATCCATTTAAAGCTAAAAATATTTCCCCATTTCATAGTAATCGAAGACATAAGCAAATTCTTGAGAACCAAAAGTATTAAAAGGGCTTGATATAACTTCAGGCAAAAGCAAAATATCTAGGTGATTTGCTTTATCTGTTCAGATTAAGTGCCTTATGTTTCTAAATTTAGAAAATAGCCCAAGGGTCCTTCATTACTAACTCTAGACACCTAAGGGTACAGTGAATCCCTCTAGGGGAATTGCCCTGTAGCTTAAAACTCTACTAAATTTAAATACTTGGATAATTTCCCCAAAGTTTATCTTGATCTATTAACTGCTATATTTGATTAATTCTATAGTTGCTGTATTTGACTTAGTGCTCTTAGAGAAATGAAATGAAGCAAAAGTACTACAACCCCAAAATTGCTCATGTTAATACTTCTTATATATTTTCTCTTCGTACCTTTCATTGATTCTGGATTTTAAGATATGATTTCTATTTCTCAAAATTTGAATGAAATCAGCCCAAATAAGAGTTTTATATACACTATTATTTAAGTATTAGATTCTAAAGGAGAAAACTGTGTGTTATGGGAATTTGCGAAGCTACACTTCTAACCTGGACACCTCTCAAATTAATATTGTTTGCTTAATCTCACCTGACTGAGACTTATGTTACTGTCCTGTAAAATTAGTCATATAATGAAAAAGTGTTAATAAAATTTAAAAACTCGTAGCTTTCAAGATAATATAATCTAACCTCTTTCAAAAATTTTCAAAACCTTCCTTTTTTTCTATCCTTATGTAATATTTTTAGTATTATTACAGAAATATAATTCTGAGGAACAACTTTCCCATATATTATCCAAATGGTGTGTGGGAGGCCCAACCTTTCATATGCCCCTGTGCTGCATGCAATCTCATGTCAGTTTTGCACATAGCCATGGGACTAGATTTTGGCCAATGCAACATCAACAACAAACATTAATCTGTTCTCTTTGGATATCCTTCTTGAATCCCAGGTACCAAGAAATGATGGAAGGCCAGGCAGCCATGTGGAATGGTCCAAAGGAGTAGAAATGAATTTCCGACCGACAGCCCCAGGTAACAAGTAAATGAAACCACTTGGACCATTTATTCTACTAAGAAGCCTATCTGATGCCACATGAAGAAATGAGATTTATCATCCATCCACAGACCTACAGAATCGTGATTATGAATTTCTGTTATTTTAGCCCAGTATTTTTTAGAGTAGTTTGGTTCACACTAATAAAGAACCAAAACATAATCTTCCTTATTTTCTTTCAACAGCAATATTAGTTCCTCAGAGTATCTCCCTCATGAGTATTCAGCCAAGAGCCATATTTAGAAGCATATTCCATGCATTTGAAAAAATTGAAATTAAAAAGAAATTACTTATCTCTCCAAAGAGCTTATAATCTAGGAGAAAACAATTACATATTTAACTAAATTTGAGTTTGAAAGTACAAAGTTTCTTGAGAGCGTCAAGGTAATATACTACAATGATTGAATAGCAAGAAGAGTGAAAGTATCATGGAGGTTGCTGAGTATGGTGGCCATGAAAATACAGCAGTTGGATTTGTGGCTGAGAGGAGGACAGTTGACCAAGAATCCTAGCAATGGATCCTCTGGGTCCATAGCCCTATTGCAGTTAAAACCATCCTGCCCATCAACTCGAACCTGCAAATGACAGCATGTATCTCAGTCCATATACAATGCCTTAACAAAATACTGCACACTGGTGATATTTAAGTGAAAGGCATTTATTTCTCACAGTTCTGGAGGACGGAAAGTCCAGGATCAAGGTGCCAGCAGGTTTGGTGTCTGGTGAGGGCCCACCTTCTAGATCAAAGACCACATCTTCTACTTGAGTCTTTACATGGTGGAATGGGGAAGGTCTCTCTCCAGCTTCTGTTTTGAAAGTACTGATCCCATTTATGAGGGTGGAGCTACCTAATCACCACTCAAAGTTTCCACCATCTAATACCATCTCCTTGGAAATTAGGATTTCAAAATATAAAGGGGAGGGCATGTATTGAGATTTTAATAGGAAGTGTTCAACTAATTCAGGCAAATTTTTTGAGATATGAAAATTAGGAGACTTGAAATTGATGATTTCACATTGGCCTTGTTGAAACTTTCACAAAATTCTGCTGCAGGATGACACACTTCCAACCTGATCCTCCTGATCCTCCTTCAGAATTCTGTCCTTGTCTTCTTCTTCTTCATCATCTTTAGTTTTTACTTGTTTTACTTGCTTTGTGTTTCCTGCCAAAAAAATCTCTTATGTAGTTTATTTCATCTTTGCATTTGTTTCTCAGGGGAGCAGAACTAACACATCAAGCATATTGGGCTTTGAAAAATGGGACTTGAACACTTTGAGGAGACATAGCATATGAGGTGAGAGAAACAATTTGCAAAGGGATTTGAAAAAGAAAGTTTTATGTCTCCTATACAAAATAAAAGTTAACAAGAGAATAATGAATAAGAAGAAAGATCAAAGGAATGATATCAGAAAATTGAAGTGTGGTTTTAAACTCAAGACTGCTGCAGTCTGGCTGGGCACAATCAGGAGCCACTTGTCAAAAGAAACTAACTTTATTTTTAGAACCACACACGCCAAACAAAACAGCCTCTCAGGAAAAACCCTCAGAGCCTCAACTGCCACCACCGGCTTTCCACAAGCCTCTCTCTCCCACACAAGCTTCTCTCCACCTCCCACAATCCTCCTGCTCTTGAGGCCGATTGGCTGGGTCACATGGGCGGAGCCAAAAAAGTCCCCCAATGAGCAGCTCCGTGGTCTGAAAGGGCAGGGAAACAGCCCAATGAGCATCACCGCAGAGGAGCCAATCAGCTAGATGTTGCTGGGGCCGCTGTGAGCCAATCATCAGCCGGCAGCTGGAAGTTTGCTGGCAGCTGGAAGTTTGCTGGGGCCCCTTCGGCTGTGGCTCTCAACACAAGACAAGGTAGTCTGGACACTGGAATAGATAAAGGGGTGGCATAAAAGGATTCTGCATGAAGGAGTAACATAATTTGAGCTGTGCTTCAGGAAAAGTGACATGCAGCAGTCTAGATTAAAGAACACCAATAGAGTAGAGGGAGGAAGAAAAGGCTTAGGGAAGTACTGGAGAATGATATCTACCAAATTATGCTACTTCCAAGTACAAATATACCACAATAAATCCTGTATATATATAAAACACTAATTAAAATAATAATAATAAAGATAATAAAAGGAAGGTCAGTAGATTAGAGCAAACAGATCATGAGGAGGGAGAAAAGGAGTGAAAACAAGATACTAGGGAATGAGATTGATCAAATTATGTTATATGCATATGTGAATATTGCATAATAAATCCCACTATTGTGCATAATTATAATGCACCAATAAAAATTAATTAATTGAAAAATAAATTTAAGGAGTCAATTATTTTTTATCTCTACTTTACAGATGGAGAAACAAAAGGTCAGAGAGTCAGATAACATAATTTAACTTTAGTGCTGAATTTGTAGGTAGCCAAAGTAGAATTTGATACCAAATTTTCTGATTCTAAGAGCTCTTTATGGTTATATCAATTTTTAAATTTATTTTAGTTAGCATTCAGCTAACTAAGAAGGAAATCAGTGAAGAGCATCTTCACTAGAGAAGTTTGATGAATGTTCTTGCTCAGTGTTTTAGGAACAAAAAGTAGATCTTCAATAATACGAAAAACAACAACAACAAATGTTAATTTGACAAATGTTTATTGAATACATAACCATTTGAATATCCTTGGGATAAAGAGTTTAAAAAACACGAAAATATTATATTCTAGAGATGTTAGTCAAACAGAATTAAATATTTTTAGCATTTATGAATGAAAAGACTGGTTTGGTATCAACTGCTTCTGACTACCAATTTATATATTGTCATAGGAAAAGAGTGAGATTCCTTTACATCACCATATAATAAAGTTTTTTCTCTTTTGCTGTTATGCCAAATTTAATTTACAGACATAAAAACCACTGTTATGGGTCTTTAAAATATTTTTTAAAAAATTTTTTGGTGCATTAGAATTATGCATAATATTGGGTTCATTTTTACATAATTATACAAGTGTGGAATACAGTTTGCTTCAATTCAGTTCCCAGTAGTTAACCTTTCCCTCTCCTCCTCCCTCTGTTCCCTTTCCTCTGCTCTCTTGAGGTTTTTTTATTTATTTATATATTTTTTAAGTTAGTGCACTGTGGATATACACAAAGGTGAAATTCACTGTGGTATATTCATATATGTATATAAGAAAGTTTGGTCAGATTCATTCTAGTGTTCCTCCCTTTTCCTGTCCCTTCTTTCTCCCCCTCAATCCTCTTCCTCTATTCCACTGAGCTCTCTTCTGTTTTCATAGGATTTCCTCACATCTTTCCCTCCCCGCTTATTTTGGTATAACTTCTGCATATGAGAGAAAACTCTTGACCCCTTGACTTTCTGGGTCTAGCTTATTTCACTTACCACAATGTTCTCTAGTTCCATCAATTTTCCAGCAAATGCTATAATTTCATTCTTCATTATGGCTGAGTAAAACTTCATTGTGCATATATCCACACTCTCTTTATCCACGCATCTTTTGACATTCATCCAGTCTGGTTCCGTAAAATGTGAAAGCAATTTATCTTTGGTGAGTTAATGCACAACACTCTGTATCCATATTCTTTTAAATGTTCATAGCTTTTCGGTGTTTGTGAAAAACATTTCTCTCTCAGGATGTGTAAATTTAGTCTAGGTGTATTTTTGATAACTTGGAGGTGTAGCTTTCCCAGAGCAGATTCTTCTTTTTTTTTTTTAATCCAGAGGAAAATTGATATGGTCACTGTATTGGAGTGCTGTTTTTTTTAGGACCTGCGTTGCTATGGTCTCACTGCTTCCCATTGCACCCAGACATATTATCAGACACAGCCAATTATCGGCAAAGTCTTTCAAATTATCTTTATAATCACCTGCAGTTATTTATAAGAAATGATAGATTTAGAAAGGAATGCAGGTATTCTATCTTCCCATTTCTTTAAATTAAAAAAATAATTTCTTTATGTTCTATAAGTTCCCATGAATAAAACTTCAGAAAATATATTTTTATATTATTAATTTTTAAAGTGTTTATATTTGTGCTTTCATATTACAAAAAGGCATATGTTTTCATAATATACATATAATATACACATATGTAAGCACTTGCAACACGAATACAGACACAATCTTATTCCACAGTAAAGCTGAATTTGCACTCAGCATTTTCTCCAAGTCAGAATAAAACTCTTCTTCCCTCATGCACAAACACATACCATCTATGTACCAATATAAAATTATGACTTCAAAAAGTAAAATGCCATAAAAACCTTAATTGCAAGGGCATTAATGGGAACTCCTATAATATTGGGAAACTGCCCACTGAATAATACCTCCCCAGAGAGACTTGCTGACTATACACCTGCTTCCATAAATGAAAGCTGAACCTGTTCATTTCATCCCTCTACCTTTAAAACCGCTGGAAGCCCTCACTCTTCTCATTTTGATATATCTCTCATATGAGTGACGAGTTTATCCGTGGGATAATAAAATGTGTTAGGATAGTCATCTTGGCAGTGTTTTTGCTGATGTATTAATTCATTTCCTTTCATGTGCTGTATCACCAAGATGTCTAACCAGATTTTATGAGAGGGCTCACTGAAGTGAAAATCAAGCCAATGAATCGTTTAATATGAACTAATGAAAACCAGATATAAAAGGCTTTAGTAACTGTTTTGAAGCTCTAATTGTCAAGTGGATGTAAATTCTGAGTACTACTATGTAAAGGAAAGGACTGTAATGAAGAAATTGGGATCACTTTGTGATAATTAGTTTAATTAAATAGTCATGTAAACAATGATGTTTTGGATGAAGCCACTGAAATAGAAAGAGGAAAATGGCTTCTCTAGGTGGGAGATGCATTTAGGAAGGCAAAAAAGGTGTACTTTTTTTTTTTGGTTGTTACAGTTTGAATAAATTCATTATTAGCATGTCATAAGAATTTATACATAGCTCACTTTGTACTAAAGAAATTCATAAGGGAATTTATAATAGTTTCAAATAAAAGAATTGATAAAATATTTTAAAGCTTCTGTTTTTATTTATGATATTGACAGGGTACATTTATGGGTTTGCCATTTGATGATTTATTATGATACACGAAGAGGCTATATAAAGAAGACAGCTGTATACACAGCACATAGGTTGTTCTTGATATTAAAATTTATTTTATTGTACTAAAATGGGTAATGCCTGAAGTAATTGATTCAGGAAAAGATTACCAATGAATATTGAAAATAAGTAGTGAAATACTTTTAAAGAACAAGATATTGGTGGGATACTAAAGTATAATCCAACAGATAACTTACTAAATACAACACACACACACAACACATACGCACACACCATGTTTAAGATCAGAACTTTAAATAAGTAATCAAATTTAGTATCCCCACTGAAAATGTTTCTTGATGTGATGCAGCAAAGATCATGGAACATCCTTTATGTAATATTTGTGCCCAAAATATGTAAACTAAATTTAATTGTGAAGAAACAAGTGATAATTCCAGGATGTAGGGCATTCTAGAAATTACATCCTAACAAACCTATCATGAGTGGAAAATATCATATGCAAAATATGCATTTAATACATGTAACCACCTGTACATTAACCTAATTAGCTTAACCTAATCTACCTTATTCATGCTCAAAACAAGTACAGTAGCCTACAGTTGGGAAAAATCATCTAACAAATGCTTAGTTTTTAATAAAATACTGAATATCACATGTACCTACACTGATGAACATTTGTAGACATGATGGGACGAGGAAAACATAAAATCCACTATCCAAAAAAAACTCTGGCAACAGAGTAAACTGTAGAATATTCAGTCTTTTCCCTCATGATACCCTGGCTGACTGGGGGCTGTAGTTTGCCACTGTTGCCCAGCGCTGGGAAAGAGTGTTGTATCACACATCAATTGCTTGGAAAAAGATCAAAATTCAAAATACAATTTCTACTGTGAAAGCATATCACTTTTGCAGCATCATTAAGTTGGAAAGTGGTGGACTGGAAGCACCATAAGTCAGAGACTGTCTGTATTTGGATAGAACTGCATTAATATTGATTTTCTTAATAGAATAACATAGGTGACTGTCATATTCATAGAAGATTATGCTGAAGTAGGACGTAAGTGTCATAGTGTTTGCAACTTTCTTTCAAATAGTTTATCATAAAAATTAGAGCAAAAGATAGAGAAGATGTGACAAAGTGTTTACAGTTTAGTTGGCAGTATATGTGTTCATAGTACTGGTCTTTAAACTTTTCTGCAGGTTTAATTTTCGAACAAAAATTGAAAGAATTGTATAGAGCCTTTTAAAGTCAAAGATAAATATGTTTGGGGCTTGCCAAGTAGCTATACTCTTTGCTGAAAAATTTAGATCTCTTTATAACTAGTTACTAAACTCTGGTTTTTGAGGGGTTCTATACAGATAAATTAGATAATTCAAAGTGATAATTATTCTCTGACAAGTAACAATCCAGATTTCTCATGAAATAAAACACTCAAGAATGTCCATTGTTTTTTTGCTCAATATATCTACAGGGAATTATATTTAGCTTTCCCAATATAGATGAAAAATTGTAAAGAGAATTGTCAATGCAGCTTTGTAATTTAGACCAAGAACATTTAATTTTAACACATTTTAGAAATAAAAATCTCATTCTTACAAAGACATTCACTTGCATTTTGCTATATAAGCATTTAAATATCTTTGAAAAGTGAAGAATTCTGTCATTCAGTTATTTGGTTCACACCATTTATATGACTCATTCTATTTAATCATTTGATTTCCTTTAGTGTTGCAAATAGATACATTCAGATGCTTGCCAAAAGTCATGCAGAAAAATGATGTTAAGAGCATATAATCTTCTATTTTTTTATGACAAATCTCTCCAATGTTATAGCACATTTAAAAATTTTTGATCTTTGCATTCCCAACATGTTAAACAGTTAGTGCTCATAAACAAAGAATTAAAATTATTCTTCAAGCTATTTCTCAAAATAGTGAAATTCCTAAGTATGGAAGTGGAAGTTAATAGGAGTTTAATTACATGAATTTCATGCTTTGTTAACCTGGTACATTATTTTATATGATATAGTAGAACCTTAGGAATGCAATGATAGTGTAAGGTCATGCTGTGCTGTGGTCTGAATGTTTGTATTCCCCCAACTCATATTTTGAAATCTGAAGCCCTAAGGTGATGGGATTGGGAGATAGGCTTTTTAGTAAGCAATTAAATCATGATGGTGGAGTCCTTAACATTAGTATTAGTACTACTACAAAAAAGATTGCAGAAATCTAGCTCATGTGTTTGTGCCATATGAGGATGGTGAGAGAAAATGCCTTCTTTGAACTAGGAAGCAAGCCTTCACCAATATTGAATGAGCCAGTGTCTTGAATGTGGACATTTCAACCTCCAGAACCGTGAGAAATACAATTCTATTGTTCATAAAATATGAGTTCATGGTATTCTATTATAGCCCAAAGAGACTAAGACATTTCAAATTCCATCAATAAATCAAATACAAAACTCACCTTTGCAAGAGAAACTGAAAAGTCATTGATAACATTCAAATAGTTTCTTTTTAAATCTCATCCATTCTGTTAAAAAATAAAATCAGGAATATTATTCTACAATAACATTATAGAAAACATTTGCTCTAAATGAAAAACCTAGCATTATATTTAACAATACAATTTTAAAGACATTCCTCATAAAATCAGAAGAACTCGTGAATTTATGTTTGATAATAAGAACTGTTTCAAAAGACTCCCAACCGTAACCTTGCACAAAGTCTATCTAGCACCTGACTGACCTTGGACGAGTGCCAACCTTGTTATTGATCTTTGAACATTCTTGATTTTGTTTCTTGGGACGAGGATTGTTATTTTTAAATTACTTATGTGATCCCTTCATTTTGCCTTTGAAAGATTCCCTTTACCCCATTGTTAGATTTTATACTGTTCTCTAAAAAATCTCTCTCCCCACTCTCCACACCCCCCCTCCCCCAGTATTTAGTTTGACTGTGTTCTTTCATCCTTCCTTGTGCCTTCTTGTGTCTCCTAATCCATTCTCAACAGTGATTCTGTTTTAAAAAGTAATTTAATCATGTTACCAATTTGCAAATATCTCCTAATGACTTTTTTGGGGGTGAGGGGTATTGAGGATTGAACTCTGGGGTACTCAACCACTGAGCCACATCCCTGGCCCTATTTTATATTGTTTTACTTAGAGACAGGGTCTCACTGAATTGCTTAGCACCTCACTTTTGCTGAGGCTGGCTTTGAACTTAGGATCCTCTTGCCTCAGCCTCCCCACCTGCTGGGATTACAGGTATGCACCACCATGCCTGACTCCAAATGACTTTTTTAAATAGATTTTTAAAAATTTATTCTAATTTGTTATATATGATAGTAGAATGCATTTCAATTCATATTACACATATATAGCACAATTTTTCATATCTCTGGTTGTGCACAACATAGTCACACTATTTATGTCTTCTTAAATGTACTTAGAGTAATGATGTCCATCTCATTCCACTGCCTTTTCTACCCCCTTACCCACTCCCTTCCCCTCCCTCCCCTTTGTCCTATCTAGAATTGGTCTAGTCCCCCTATGCTCCCCACCATCCCCATTATGAATGAGCATCTTTATATTAGAGAAAACGTTTGGCATTTGGTTTTTGGGGATTGGCTTACTTCACTTAGCATTATATTCTCCAGCTCCCTCCACTTACCTGCATTACCTCCATTTAAAAAAAAGTCTATTTCATAGTAAAAAATAAATTTCTTACTACAGCCATTAAAGAACACTTGATCTCCTGTTAATGCTCTGGTCTGATATCCTCATTCTTTCCCTCTTTCTCACACCGTTTCAGTCACTCTGGCCCACTTTGTTGCTGTTTGAACATACCAGCAATGCTTTTACTTCAGGAGTCTTGCTCTTCCTATTTATCTGCTGAGAGCATTCTTCCCCAAGATAATAACTCCATGGCTCATCTTCTTACTTTCTTATCTGGACATTATTTAAATGGTTATTTAAATGGTTTTCTCCATGAGCTCCCTCATGGCTGCTGTTATGGGTTCAATTGTGTCCCCTCAAAAATGACACATTAAAGTCCAAATCGTCAATGCCTCAGAATGTGACTTTATTTGAAAATAGGATAGCTGCAGATGTAAATAGTGACAATGAGGTCTCACAGGAGTGGGACGGGGTCCAAAGCCAGAATGACTGGTGCTCTTATAAGACGACCAAGTGAAGATACAGAGAGAGCAGCAAGTGCTGATGAAGGCCAAACTGGAATGAAAGGCAACGCTTGCTTGAGGGAAGAGATCACAAGGAGGGTCCTGCCCAGATTTTAGAGCAAGCAAAATGCTGCTGACGCTGATTTCAGACTCTGGCCTTCAGAACTGAGAGACAATAAATTTCTGTTGTTTGACGACACCCAGTTTGTGGTATTTTTTTTTTTTTATGGTGGATTTAGGAAGCTAAGACAGCCACCCTAATTAAAACTCTAAATCTTTAGATAACCCATTCCCCTAATCACTTTATTTTTATTCCTACTACTTCTCTTCATCTGTCCTACCATACTGTATTCGCCTATTTTACATATTTTGCTTTGTACCTCCAACACACTCCAAATGCCAACAATGTGAGGCTGAGATAGTTTTCTGTTCCCTTCATTACTCTCAGCATTGAAATACAGTCCTTGAGCTGTTACAGGTCCTCAAAACGAATTTGTTGACTGAAGGAATGAAGACACGAACGAGGGAATGAGCCTAGTAATTGGTTCCGTCTCCAGGGGGAAGAAGAAGGTGTTTCAAAATGACTCGAGTGTTTTGGAAAATTGCTTCACTTACTGTATAAAACATGGTGAGTGGAAAGAAGTGTTCCCTCTTACAAAATACTACAGCAATTAAATATAATTTTTTGAAGAGTTTCAATGATATGAAGAATTCTTACCATTTTCTAAAAAGGTAGTTTATAAGATAGTTTCTACAATATAAATCATAACTATGTAAAATAGACATTCTTGGATAAAGACTACACTAGAAGGAAATATTTTAATTTTATGATGATGTTTTGATAAAACTGTGTGATAATTTTGTCAAAATTATATTATTTTTTGAGGCAGAAAGAGGCTATTCTGGAATAAGCAAAAGGGTTTTATGTACATATAGTAAACTTATAAACTGTTAAACAGATTTTTTTCCCATTTGTAAATGTTGATTTGAGCACAACTGTGATTTTATATAATAAAAGTACCATAATATATTCAAATGTTCAGATATGTTTTTCCTATAATCTTTCTTACTATATTTGTGCATTTGTATTTATTTATATATTTATTTTTATGGTGTACAATGGGATATTTTGTTATATAGACAATTTATGAAATCATTGCTACAGTGAAGCTAATAAGCATATTCTTCATTTTATGTAGTTACCTCTTTCTTGTGGTGAGAATACATAAATAATTCTCTTTTAGCAAATTTCAAGTGTATGATATATCATTCATATATTATTATGAATGATAGTCATTGTACTGTGCATGACTGCCCTTTGACCAACATTATACCATTTCACCAGTTCCCCCAACTCCTGGTAACCACTCTTCTAGCCTCTGTTTCTCTGAGTTTGTCTTTTATAGATTCCACATATAAATGAGATCATGCTATATTTTAATTTTTGTATCTGGCTTATTTTTCTTGGCACAATGTTCTCCAAGTTCACCCATGTTCTCACAAATGTGGAATTTCTTTGTTTATTAAGGCAGAATAATATTCCATTGAATGTACACATATTCTCTTTATCCAGTCATCTATACATGAAACACAGGTTGTTTCCACATCTTGGCCAATGTGAATAATGCTACAAGGAACATGGATGTGCAGACATCTCTACATGATAGTGTTTTCATTTCCTTTGGATTTATCTCCAATAGGAGGATTGATGGATCATATTATAATTTTATTTTGAAATTTTTGAGGACCCACTATACTGTACTAATTTATATTCCCACAAAAATGTGTAAAGTTTCACTTCCCCACATTCTCACCAATACCTGTTATCATTTGACTAACATAACTGAGATGATAGCTCAATGTTGGATTGATTTGCATTTCTTTGCTATTAAGTGATGTGAAACATATATTCATATGCCTGTTAGCCATTTGTATGCCACTTTTGAAAAATAATTAACTCAGACATTTTGCTTAGTTTTCAGTTGAATTCTTTTGTTTTTTTTTTATTTATGTTGTATGATTTTTCAAATAATTTTTTCAAGTTTAGTTTGGATATTAACCTCTTATCAGAGATGTTTTCTTCCATACCATAGGTTTCATTTCATTGATGCTTCCCTTTACTATGCAAAACTTTTCACTTATTTTTCTTTTTGGTAGTAGGGAATGAACCCAGGAGCATTCTACCACTGAGCTACATCCCAGGCCTTATTTTATTTTTGAGACAAGTTCTCACTAAGTTGCCTAGGATGGCCTTGAACTTGCCATCCTCCTGCCACAGTCTCCCAGTTGCTGGGATTACAAGAATGTGCCACTGCACCCAGCAAAACTTTTCATTTTGATGACGCTTTGCTTGTTTATTTTTACTATTCATTTTAGTATTCTTCAATTTCTGTACAGGATGAAATTTATATAAAGATAATTGTGTTCTAAAATGCTTTTTAAAATCTCCCTGGATCTCATAGCTGTCTATGAATTTGCATCCTATCAGGAAAGAACTCAGAAGGGCAGCTGTGGTAATTCTATGACTAATTTTCAAAACCACATCACCAGATGAATCCACCAGAGTGTTCTAGCTCTGTTGTGTTCAGTAAGATTAGAAGCAGAATTATCCACTGGAACTGTTAGCTCCAGATTATTCTACCTTTATTCCTTCATTCCATTAGTAGGAAGATGATGGAACTAGATGCTAGCTAAGAGTGAGTCAAGAACCACAAGCATCTAAGTACAATACATGCTCACAAAATGGACATGCTATATTAGGTCTCGATCTCATTGGTAATTTGAATTTGTCAACATGATTCTAATTGGTAGAACCTAAATTACATGCAAATTCCTAATGGCAAGGGAGACAGGAAATGTAGATTCCGATTATACTCTTTCTGTATATCAGAAGGCAGTTGGAATGCAAGGTAATTATCCAATAGATGAAAAATAATCTTATTTATTGTACTTTCATTCCTAACATATATTCAGGTAGAATAGGATAACCAACATGTGAGGAATTGGTGAATAGAAAATAAAACATTTTTAGCTTGTCTCTTCAAGAATGAAGAAAGAATCAAAATCAGACTTCTTCAACTTTTTTATTGATGAAAGTCAAGAATATTCTCTCCATCAATGTGTCAATGTGAAGGAGACCCAAATAATTACTGGAGAATAAATATACAGGAGTGAAATGTAATGAAATTGAGAACAAGTTCTTGTTACCTACTTTCATTGGTTGTGGACAATTTTTCAGATTTTCATGTTTGTGGTATGCAAAATATCTCTTTTCTCCTCATGAAGATGGGATTGATTAAGCCACTCACTTAAAAATGGATACATTTGATTGCACAGGGACTTATTTTAATTATTATATAACTTTTTGAAAAACAGCTTTTAGACTATAATACAAAGGGAGTGAAGACATTAGATTAACATGAATCAGGCCTGTGGTAAAATGACTTGGGGCTGCATTACCTAGGGAGAGAAACCCAGGAACGATACCTGCAGACAGGATAGATTAGTTTCAAAATATTCTACCCATGTAAACATGAAATAATTTTTGTGGTTTATGATTCAGTGCAGAAAGTAAAGTAAAATAACTATATTCTACTTCCTCTGCTACATGACTTTCTTTGTGCTCAACATTCTCTTGTATTGATATTGTAACTAGTTGGCAGACTGGCCAAGGGTGGGCTACCTTTGGCACACCTAAAGAAAGTAGTACTGAAATTTTAACGAGTCATTTTCTGATTCTGTAATTTTTGTTAGTTAGTTGAATGTTGGCTAAGGTCCCCAAGCATCTTATCAACATGAAAGATGGGGAAATCCAGCAACTTAGGGAAAATACACTTTACTCTAAATATATACGTCAGTGAGTGGTGGGCTTATGATATTCAGGACCACCTCTATTTTAGAAAGATGCCTTGTGAAATAAAGAGAGATCACAGAGGTTAATAAAAAGTTTGAAGTTGAAGATGATGGTAGCAACAGAGACATATTTTCAGACTAGGAGAGGTGTGACTGCAGTCTGAGTAACCTATTACACCATTGTGTAGTACTTTCTGGGAGTCACATTTTGACAGCATTCCCAAGGCTTAACAGAGAATATAGCAGATGTTGTCAATAACAACCAACTTAATACTCTAAATCACTTGTACTCTCTTTATTCTTTTCTCCAGATTCATAGTCCTCCCCTTTATCTTTCCTCGTACTGTCTATTCATCTGTTCACCTGCCGTATCATAAATTTATTGAAATATCAAACTTTTGGGATTTTGATCTAGGTCTTCCTACAGATTCAATTGTTCACTTTCTTTCTTGAATGGAGAAATCTTGAGTTACCATCTATTTAGGAATAAATTTTCACAAGTATCTTGTATTTCTATCTGTGCTGTGAATGAGGCACTGATTACCCTTTGTTTTGGAAAATCTTTTCAAGTATGTTTGAACAGCATGCAGCCTTAGAAACCACAGATTGTGTCTTTCTTAAGAGCAAAGGCCAAATTTGCTTTCAGCCTTGGAAGATCGAGATAATATCTCCTTTTGGATCAGAAAAGACAGCAGGCAGTTTTGGTGCTTGTTATAAAAGTTTCCATGATGGCTAATGATGTTGAACATCTTTTCATCAATCCTAAGTTTAGGATTGCATTTTGGTATTGCAATCCATATCTGTAGGTGTCCATCCAGGACCGTCTTTATCACCACAAGAGGAAATGTAAAAAAATAAAAAATAAAAAACAAAAAACAAACAAACAAAAAAATAAACTCATGTTATTTGCTGCACTTGAGTAATAAAGTTTTTTGAACTTAACCTAGGAGTCCTGTATCTTTTTTACTAGCCTTGAGTCTGTGGTAGGCCAATTGTTAGTTTGTGAGTAGTATGAAATCCCAGATTACTCATTTTTTTTTCTGTCTATCTTGGACTTTATGATTCACCATGATAGAGTGTAAAATTCAAAGGTTTTTAGTGTTCTAATTTTGGAACATTTTATTACCTCCAAAAGAAATTTTGTATCATTTAGCTATCACCACACTATCTTCCTTACCCCATCTTAATCTTATTTTATCTATATATTTTGCCTATTGTGGAAAACATATAGATAAAATAAAATATATAGATAAAACATTCCAGGTTGATAAGAATATTTTCAAAATCAATAAATGCTGCAGCATTTATCAAAACATTGTTCTTTTAGAGAAAATAAGGATTCAAATTTCTCCAGATTCTTGCTAACACTTGATATTGTCTGTTTTTTTTTTAATTTATCAAAGATATCCATATGGGTGTGAAGTGGTTTCTAATAGCTTTGATTTTTGTTTCCATAACAGCTATGATGTTAAATTTCTTTTCATGTTCTTACTAGTCATTTGCATATCTTCTTTGAAAAAATGTTTATTCAAATCCTTTGCCCATTTATATTTTTATTTGTCTTTTATCATTAAATTATTAGTTTTTTTATATTTCTATATCAGCTATATAATTTGCAAATATTTTCTCCCATTCTTTACTTTTCATTTTTTTTGACGATGCCCTTAGAAACCCTGAAGCTTTAATTTTAATGAAGTCCAGATTATCTATTTTTTGTTTTGTTTAATATTGCCTTGGTATATATATATCTGAAAAGGATTTGTATAACATGAGGTAACAAAAATTTATTCCTAATTTTCCTATCAAGAGTTTTATCATTTTGACCCTGATATTTAGGCCCATGATCTGTTGAGTTGATTGCTCTGTATGCTGGAGGGTGGAGTCCACCATCATGCTTTTGCATGTGGATTTTTAGTAGTTCAACAACCATTTATTTAACATGAAGAATGATACAGTCCACCTCTACACTGTCACTCCTGTCAAATAGTCATTGACTATAAATATGAGGTGTCCTTTCTGGAATTGAAATTCTGTTTCTATAATTTATATGTTTATCTATTGCCGGTTCCATGTTGCCTTGATTACAATAGTTTTGTGATATACTTTGAAATCAGAAAGTGTGAGTTC
Organism: Marmota marmota marmota; assembly: GCF_001458135.2. Classification (NCBI taxonomy): domain Eukaryota; kingdom Metazoa; phylum Chordata; class Mammalia; order Rodentia; family Sciuridae; genus Marmota; species Marmota marmota. Next base: position 26,800,381 of record NW_026000057.1, read on the forward strand.
TTCAGCTTTTTCTTCTTTTTCAAGAATGTTTTGGCTAGTATAAGTTCCTTGAATTTCCATATGAATTTTAGGATTATTTTTTTAAGTTTCTGCAAAGAAAGCAGATGAGATTTTGATAGCATTGCATTGGATTTATAGATACATTTTGGAAGATTTTTTCCTCTTAGCAGAGTCAAGCCTTCTGATCTTTGAACAAGGCATGACTTTCCATTTATATATGTCTCTGATTTCTTTCAGTAGCATTTTACAGTTTTCAGTGTTCAAGCTGTGTGCTTCTCTTGTTAGATTTATTCCTATAAATAAATGTTTATAGTAAATAAATGTTTTTTAAAAAAATTTACTGTTGGATTATTTACTTGTAGTTCTTAGAAATACAAATACTTTTTTTGTATATTGATCATAAAATTTTGCTGTACTTATTAGTTTTAATACTTTTAAAAAATGGATTCTCTAAGATTGTATGTAGATCATGTTAAATGCAAATATAGTTTTACTTCTTTTTCTAGATGCCTCTTATTTTTCTTCATGTCTAACTATTCTATGTACAAACTTAAAAATTGAATAGAAATGGTGAGAGTAGACATTTTTGTCTTATTATTGGCCTTATAAGTAGAGCATTAAATCTTTCACTGAATATTATATATTGTTAGCTGTGGACTTTACATCAAGGAAAATGAAGGGGTTCCCTCTTATTCTTCATTCATTATTTTTCTTGTGAAAGATTATTGTATTTTTGTCAAATATCTTTTTGCCTTTATTGAAATAGTTCAAGGGCTTTTGTCTTTGTGGTACAATCATTAATTTTAATTTGCATGTTATCATGTAATTTCTTTGACCTTTGTAACTTCTTTGTAACTTCTTTGACCTCTGCATTCTTTTTTAAAAATTTTAATTAATTAATTTACTTTTATTCTAATTTGTTTTTATATGACAGAATAATGCATTACATTTCATATTACACATACAGAACCCAATTTTTCATATCTCTGGTTGTACGACCCCTTCATTATTTAGAACTGGTTTTTTATTCATATACTTGAATTCTCCTAATTTATTTGTCTTACCAATTCCTTATTTCATTCAATTGTGGTTTGAGATTATGCTTTTTATGAATTTAATACTTGTAGATTTATTGGGGCTTGTTTTATCACCTAGAATATAGTCTATTTTGGAGAATGTTACTCATGCATTTAAGAAGAATGTGTATTCTGCTATTATGGACAGAGAGGTCTATAGAAGTCTGTTAACTTTTCTATTTTTGTTTCATTCTTTGGTTCTTCCATTTTTATTACTGTTACTCTTTTGCTTATACAATAGTCAGGATTCTTTAGAGGAACAGAATCAACAGGAAATATAATTATAGAAAGAGGACTTATTAACTTGGCTTATTCGTCCAGAAGCTGGATAGTCCACAGTGGCCATCTGCAGGCTGGAGAGCTGGAAGAACCAGTAGCTGTGCAGTACAAGAAGCTGAAGCCCTAGAACAAGAGGGATCAATGGTGCTACCCTCGTCTGAGACCAAAGGTTTCTGGGGAATCAGTGGCAGAGTCCACTTTGGAAGAGTGAAGAAGCAAGAGTCTGATATCCTCAGAAGATGGAAGCAGCAATCAAGAACCCTTTCAAGAAGAATTGAGCTTGCATCTGCTGCTGCTTCCTTGTTCTTCCAACTTCCATCATCCTATTGGTTGGTGCTACCCATTTCAGTTGGCTATCCACATGCCAATCATTCCTAGACACACCCTTTCTGGCACACCCATAATCCTCTTAGTCCTTGGCATCTCTTAATCTGGTCAAGTTGACAATTCATATTAACCATTACAGTTTAGTTGCTATATCTGTTACTGAATATGGAAGACTGAAATCTCCAACAAATACTCTTGAATTTTTCTGTTTCTATTTTGTCAGTTTTTCTTTCACGTGTTTTGGACATTAGTTGTTAGATGCAAATGTATTTATAATTATTATATCTCCTGGGTGGATTGACCTTTTTATCATTATATGGTGTCACTTTTTATTTCCATTATTTTTTTAAAAATCTATATTTTCTGCTCAAGTAGCCACTCTAGCTTTCATATAATTGCTGTTTCATGATATAATTTCTCCATCCTTTCACTAGTGAATATCTTCAATAAATTTTCATTTCATTTATTTATCTTAAACTCCAAAATTTCTACCTGGTTCTTTTTGATAATTTTAATCTCCTCTTGATGTTCTCTATTTGATGAGACATTGACATCAGACCTTCCATTACTTATTTATTGCTTTGAACATGTTTATGATAGCCATTTTGAAGCCTTTGCCTGTTAAATCCATTATCTGGGTCCCTTCAGAGGTAGTTTCTATTGTTTACTTTCCTCTACTTGTTTATGGGGCATTTTTCCAGTTCTTTGCATGTCTTACAAATTTCTGTGTTAAAACCTGGGAATTTTACATACTATATTGTAGTAACTCTGGCTGATTGTGATACCATTCCCATTTGGAGTTTGCTTTAATTTTTTGTTTGTTCAGTGACTTTGCTGGATTATGATACAGATTGAATAATTGTGTCCCTCAAAATTTCTGTTTTTTATCAGCCACCTAGATTATGGTATTCTGTTGTAGCAGACCAGATAGACTAAAATGAACTATGTTAGTGAAGTCTATATCCCTAACATGTACAGTCTCTATATTTGTCTGGTCTTGGGCACTGTCACTGGAGGAATAGTGCTTTTAGCGAGACTCTTGAGTGTCTTTTTCCCTGATTTGTTAAGCAGCCTCTTTCCCTGGGTACCACACCTCTGCTCATTACTGATTGGCTATTTTATTCCTTTTAAAAAATGTCCTGGGCATAATTTGATCTCAACCTGATCCAATAAAATATGGTTCTTTTTACAAGCATAGTTTCTAAGGCCAGGCTCCGAGAGTTTTTACGACTCTAGGAAGGATCTTTTCATCTGTCCCTTTTCTCTGTTCTCTCTGTTAAACTTCTAATTGGGCTATGATTTAGCTTTCTGCTTTCATAGAGGCACCGTCCTCCTCTTAATAGCTTAACACCAAAATTTCTATTATTTTCAAGAGCATTATTTGGCTTTTGTTCCCCATGTTCTGTTTGACCTAGTCAATTTCCTTAGTTACAGCTTTGGATCTCTAAGTTTTTATAGTCTGCCTCTCCTCCTGGTCAAAACCCATGTGCCACTGATCCTGAGCTCAGGAGAGTGACAACAGGGTGTTTCTATTGGACGTTAGACTTAATTTACAAGAAAAGCTCTTCATGAGAAATGTATCCTTTGGCATATAATCCATGCCTCTTCTACCCTTTAGAGATTCTACCCTTGTAAAAAACAGGAGCAAATACACCCAGGCCTTTTGTATTCTTGGTCTGCTATGTCTTGGAAAGAGCTTTCACTTAATAAGAGTAGGCTGAGTGAAGAACCATACCTCTCAATTGCTCTTGTCTGGAAGGGCACTTCAACCACAAAAAGCTGAAAGTGTGATACAAAATGTTGGTGGCTCATCTCTCCCAGGGTGTAAGTGTCGATCTATGGTGGAGGCTGGGAAGACAGAGAGTCCTGCATTTTCTGCTGTGCTTGCCCAGAGCAGGAACTTCCATCATATGGAGCTGGTGATGAGGCGGGTAGAAAAGAGAATTCTGCCTCAAATCCACAGGGTCTTCTTTTTATTACCATGACTTATTAGATTTTTCTGAACATTAACTTTCCTGAAGTTATCTTCCCTTCCTTGTTCTTGACATCATCTTCCTCTTTTGCTTTCCACACTACCCTACTAGAGAGTTCACTACCCAGAATATCCTGAATGCTTGAATTTTAATTTTAGTAAGAGGATTCAAATTAATTCACTGGAACTAGGAAAAGCAGAGACAAAATAGTGCATTTGTTAAGGTAGGACTTACAGGATTGGATCACAGAAAATGAGTTTGAGGCAGAAAACCAAAGATAACTCCTGTGTTTTAACTTCGGTGTGAGACAGTTGAAATACAGGGGAAGAAAATAATCTAAGAAGGCAATGAAAACTTTGTAACAATGTGAGAGTAGACTTTTTTTTTCAGAGTGTGGGTGGTTTATAAATTTAGAAGTTGATAGCTGGCATACAGTTCTTGGTTATTTTGTGGTTTTAAAAAATCTCCATTTTGTTATTCCAAATCTTTATCGAGTTTTAAGAATACTAAGATTGTGTGTATGATTACCTCACCAAAGAAAAACTATTTTCATTCTTTATATATACAATGTATAAGAGTAAGCAGAGGAAAAATAGCAAGAAATTTTGATTGGGGAAGGAGTTCTGAAGAAGAATTTAGTGCCTAGGAAATATATGCATGTTTGTCCTTTAGAAAAATCTTTGTACTTATTGAGTAGGGAGCTGAGCTCTCTACTGGGGCATGCCATGTCAACTCAAATGATTTTCTTTGGATATTACACACCTAAATATGAAAGGCAGAAGCCTAGATGACCTGGGCACAATAATGATCCTAGTACATTTCACATATTCATAGTTAAAATGTTTTAATCTAGAACTGAGAAAAATGGTCTTTACTGAGAGACAGATTTGAGAGTCACCAGTTCCCTAGGAAGAGGCTGACACTAAAGAGAATTTCTAGAGAAAGGGAATGTGGCACAAGAAAGTAAGAGTGAAGCACACCAGAGACTAGGGGAATACTAGCTTGAAATGATGGATAAAGAGAGATAAATTAGTAGATTATTTAGGAGAAGTGAGAATAAGAACAAAACAGCTGTACAATAGTGTTTATGAAGGCAAGGTTTTCTGTGCATGTGTGTTCATTTTAGAAGTAGAAAGGTTTGTTAAGCACCAAGACAATCTTCTTACTTGAATTCCTTTATCGTAGCAGGTGGATAATGAGTGTGGTGGATGGTGAATTAATTTTCACTGGGTGATATCTTGGTCTCATAGTTCTTTTCAAAAGACTGAGTGCTTTCAGAAAGTAGCAAGCAGAAATCCCATAGATATTAACAAGTATTTATTGTGAACTTCCTGTGAGTCTAGGTGCTTTATGGATAACAATGGGTTCTTAACTGGGGAGACCAACCTTCCAAGGGACAGGAATTCTGCTGGTATCTAGTGGGTAGGGTTTGGGAATGCTGATAAATAACTTAGGATGCACATGACAGACCCTTGCAGCAATGAATTTTCTGACTCCAAATGGTGATAGTTCTAAAGTTGAGAAATCCTGATAAGAAATCAAAGTGTTAAGCTTCACAGAAGCACTTAGAAATGGATGCTGTCTTTACTTTCTTCTCTCAGCTGAGGAAACTAGGACACCAGGACTTTGATAATTTTTGATAAGGGGTAGAGACTAGATCTGGGTGAGAGTAATATGGCCCTTGGGCATCCATTAAGTTTTATGCTGTATTATGTTTGTAAATTACCTCTATAAATGTGTGACCAAGCTCTGCTACATTAACACATCTTATTTGAATGAACTCAATTAGAACAAACGTATCTATTTAAATGCATCTTTCCTCACCTGAACAGTGTGTCTAAAAGGACTGGAATGTTTGTTCTTCCTATGCATGGAGCAGGACACAGTAATTCACACTTGTTTTCTGGTTTTAGAAGCAGTAGAACAATTTTTTATTTATGAGCCCTTACTTCATGTCCTGTTTATTTATTTTTAAAGCTTATTGGCTTAGCTTTTGCAAGTTTAGGCTTCAATTGACAGTAAAATTTTCACATAAGCTGAGATAATTTTTCTCTTCAAAATTACAAGTGTACATGCAGAGACTCTCTGAGCTTTACCAAGGCTTTTGAGGAGTATGTTTTAGTCATAGAGGGGTGATTGATAATAGCAACAGAGACGTCGTTTCAGCTCTGAGCTACCACAAGCACCACTTGCACTGCCATAGAAGCACTCTCTGGAGGAAAATTTGCTATTTTACCTGTACTAAGTACTTAGTGTTTTTTAAAGAGTCACCATGTACCCATCCAGATTTATGTAAAGTAATGATTGTAGTGCACTCAATCATTCTCTCCGTATGGCACAGTTTGAGGATTGTATTTTCTCCCTCAACCCCAAGAATGTGTTATTGCTTGGTGTAATTATGAGTGTTTTACTGAACTTTTGTGTTATAGGTAGAAAATAATGCACTGGATGTTTTAAGACCCTTTGCTTTGATATTACAGAATACACCATTACTCTCTAGCATATTGATTGTATTTTAAAGTACTGCTCATACAGTAAATATTGTTATTTTACCACATACCCTCTAGTTTTTGTTTTCCATTCATTCTCTCCTCCTTCCTTCTTTCCCTTTTATTTCCATGAGGTCTAGCTCTTTGTTGAAAATTAAATAAACTAGTATGAATGCATTAGAAGTTCTGAATTTTTTAAAAATGAGCTATTTGTGTTAAACCATTTTGTTTATCAGGAAAAAAAAGTTTATCTGTTAAGGAAAAAAATGTAGTTGTGAGGAGTTATCAAACAATTTCAGTTCCATAGTTTTTTAGCTGTATGTGGTAAGTACTCTGAAATGCATTGGGATGAAGTTTGGAGAAAGCTTGCTTACAGAAATGTCTAGGTCAAATTAGCAAAGACTCTGAGGTCTTTTAGTAATCTTGCTATTCTTTACACAAAAAGCTTTAATTTATCCCAAATTAAATATCTGTACCTTCTCAGTCCTAGTGACCAAGGGGAAAAAAAACAGTCAGTATAACAAATACAGTAAAAACAGAAGACAGTTTTTATTTTCAGAAAATGTAATGTTCTAGGCGAATGAAAACCAACATAATAAATTATTTCTTAATAAGATATATTTTTCTATTCGGTTACATTAGATGTGTCCACAATTACACTTCTGTGCAAGTTAGAATGCTAAAAATCATTGTTTTCTCTCTAAACCTCACATGCATCCATTCAGTCATCTAAGTCAGCCAATTCTGTATTTTTTAATATTTTGAAATCTACATCTTCCTCCTCCAATGTCACTATCTTGATTTAAGCCATTATTCTATCTTGCCTAACTTATTATGGCAATTGTCCCTTCCTGAGCAACATGTTTCCATTTTTTTTGTTTTCTCCATATTGAGTCATTCATCAGAGGGATGTTTAAAAAGCATCCGTACTACTTTGTGACTTGAAAGTAGTCTGTGGCTCTCTGCTGTCTTTATGATCAGCACACAATTCCTTAGCACAGTCAGCAGGGTCCTTTATAATCCCATCTTCCCCTTCCCTCAGGTTCATCTTGGGGCCTTCCCCACTCCACACACACTGCTTCAGGAACTCCAAATTATTTCAGATCCTGATTGAAGCCTGTTGTATTCCTTCCTTCCTCCATCCCTCTCTCTCTCTCTCCCCTCTCTCTCTCTCGCTCCTTTCATTCTTCCTCTCTTTCTTTCTCCTTTTCTTCCCTCTTTAGGGAAATTGTTTTTATCTCTACCAATAATGGCCCTTGCTCTCCATCTTTACTTGACTCAGTTGACACCTGTCATGAAGGGGTCTCCCTCCTGTTCACTAAGGTAGTTAGTTTACTTCCCACCTAAAAAGTGATATTTCTAAAATATCAATATCACTTGACAAAGTTATGTGACTCTGTTCTAAATTACCCTGTGTGAATTCATCACTTTTGAAGGTTTTATCACTCTGTGTTTTTATTGTTGGTTTCTCATCTGTCTCGAGCACATGACTTTGAACTTCAGAGCAGGGATTATGTTTTGCAAATTTTATGATCACTTGTCTAATTCAGTATCTAGAACACATTTGGAGAATAATAAATGTTTAATAAGCCTGGTAGCTTTTATTTTACTGCTAGGGGAGAAAAGATTTGAAAATTTTTTTTTTGTGTGTGTGTGTGTGTGGTACTTGGAATTAAACCTAGGGTTATGCCACCGCTGAGCTCCACAACCAGTCCTTTTTTATTTTTTATATTGAGACAGGCTCTCCCTAAGTTGCTGAAGCTGATCCCAAATCTGGGATCCTTCTATCTCTGCCTCTTAATATGCTGGATTCACAGGCATGTGCCACCGCACCTGGATAGAGTTGAGTTTTTTAGATGTAATCATAAGTTTCCATAGTTTTGGAAGAAATCACAAAAATAAACAATATTTCTTGTTAAAATATTAATAATCCTTGAGCTACAACACTTATTGAGAAAACATGCATACACAGACACACACAGAGATGGAAAATATTGAAATAAATTTTATAAATATATCAATCCTCCTTGTGTTTATAGCTGCTGAGCTCTAATGGACCAGCTTCAACTACTTTAAAGATTATCAAAGTTCTCTACTATTTCCGGTGTAATATTAAACTCTGGTTTGTGTATTTTAGGCCTGTGTGAGTTTTTGTATTTGTTTTCACTTGTTTTAGTGGAAAGTTTGGAGAGCTGGGAGAGAGACTGTTAACCATATGTAATTTGAACCTAGCAGGAGCTGATGCTATAATCTTCATGCTTTTGTTTAATTGTCCCCCTAGATCACTGTGTAGCCCCATAACATCATATTTGCCAGTTATAACATAGTCAGTGTTTTGCTTCCCCACTGGAAACATGAGCTCATTGATAGAACATGTTTTCTTAGCTTCTATCTTTAGTATTTAGATCAAAACCTGAGGTTTACAAGATATTCCAAGGGTTTTTTTTAAATAAATGAATGGAATTTTAGTTTGCCTGAAATAATATGCTAATTTATTGTATACATACAAATTTCCATTTTATTATGAAAAAACCTCCTAGTAGTATACATTTAACCATTTGTTTTGTTTTGTCTGTTTTGTCTGGAAACAGTAAGCCCCAAGGGAGCAAGACAGAATAGCCTCAGAATCGTATACATACACCTTTAACTTCCTTAAATAGAATTGTCTTGTTAAAGGACACTGTTATGGTTTGGATGTGAGGTGTCCCCAAATCTCACGTGTGTGAGACCATGCAGGAAGGTTCAGAGGAGAAATGATTGGGTTGTAAGAGTCTTAACCCAATCAGTGAATTAATTACTGATGAGATTAATCGAAGTGGTACGGTGTGGCAGGAGGAGATGGGAATTGGGGTGTGGATATGGGGTATACATTTTGTATCTGGAGAGTGGAATCTCTCTCTGCTTCTTGATCACCATGATATGAGCTGCTTCCTTCTGTCACGTTCAGTCTCATCTCTAGCCCCAAGAAATGGAGCCAGTTTTCTATGGACTAAGATCTCTAAAACTGTGAGCCCTCAAATAAACTCTTCCTCCTCTATAATTGTGTTGGTCGAGTCTTTTAGTCACAGTAGTGAAAAAGCTGACTAAAACAGACATATTCATTTTTTAAAGGAAATAATAAATTCCTTTTATCATATCAAATTTCCAGTAAAAGTCTACATTACTACATTGTAGTAAATAAAATCATGGCAAATGGTTTGAATTAAGTTGAAAATTGTAAATTCCTAGTATTAGGATTCTCCAGGGACATAGAACTAATAGACCTGGAATCCAGAGTGGCTAGATGGTAGTAGTAATTCCCAGTTCTATGGAGTCATTGTTCTGTCTCCCAATAGGAAGTATTCCTCCGGTTAGAGCTAAGACCTCTAGGCCAGCAGAACACACATTTGTGGAAGTAGGAAGCAAAAATTTCCTTTCCTACTGTGTCATTAAAGGTAATTGTGAGTGGTAATTGGTCCCGTTGTTACTCCTTAACTCCTGGACACAAGTCTTAGCTTTGGGAGAACAGGATGCTGATTCAAAGTGTTTGTGATGCTACTTTTGGTTTATTATTTCCCTAGTAGAGGCAGTTCTATTAGCTTCCACTAGGCTTTTCTCACTATAATAGCCCTTACTCCACAAACTAGGAACAAATGCAGGGTTTCTGTAGGCTGCTAGATATTTCTATTTGATTCATGCATTATGGAACTAGAAGGACCCACAGTAAGATAAGCCTGACTTAAGACATCATTGATTACTTGACCTTCATGAGATCTCACACTGATTGGTGGTTCTTGTGATGTTTTGGGTTTTCTAGATTTAGGGCCAAATTAGAGCCAGTGTGCAGTTGTCCTCTCAAGTTCTGCTCCTACCCCCTTAGTGCACATTTTTACTTGCAAAATACCATGGGTCCTTTTGAAAAAGGCTGGCGTAAGGTTGACAGAATAAGTTTATGGTAGTATGCCAGGGTCCTTCCTTCAAGGGCACCCAAACTGCCTTTCAGAAAGAGTTCTGGGTCTGCAAATTAGCTAATGTTTGGGAACTGGCTATGATTCTCTGCTTTTACGATCCAGGTTGAACCTTCGTCCATTTGACTTAGAACTCTTCTGCTGATAAAGATGGAGTAAGAATTTAGTAAGCTCCTATGTGGTTCTTCTGAGAAGACCATGATCAATCACCCTGTGCAAGTTAGGATATTTTGATTGTTGCATTGACTCTGCTGTTCACTACTATAACCCTATGCCTTTAGCAGTTCAGTGGCACCATTTAGAGTCTTTCCTATTACTTCTTGGATCCAATCACGTGTACTCTTATTGCATTTACTTTCCCCAATTAAGTGACTGAAATTCCCACTATAAGTTTTAGCCTACAAAAGAAAACTCTTTAAAGATGTCAGGGCTATCCTCCACAAATTATTTCTCCAAGTACTAGCGAAGGGCATATTTTCTGGAGATGCACACACATACACACACACACATATGTATATATATATATATATATATATGATCTATTACATTTATTACATCTATTATATTTGATAAAGGGTGTTAGGCTCACATGACTATGAAGGCTGAGTAGTCTCATGACATGCTCTCTATGACTCAGGACTCAGAAAAGCAGTTGTATAGCTTGAAAGCCTTTATACCAAGGGCAAAAAGGTAGATTCCGTTCAGAGGCTAAAGCCCTGAGACAATCACCAAAGGTAGGAGATTGATGTTCTAGCATAGCAGTCAGGCAGAAGAAGAGTAAATTTACCTCTTCCCCCTTTTATTCTATTCAGGCAATAAATGGATTAGATGATGTTATAGTTTGGATGTGAGGTGTCCCCCAAAAGCTCATATATGAGACAATGAAAGAAGTTTTAGAGGAGAAATCATTGGGTTATGAAAGTCTTAATTCAATCAGTGAATTGATCCCCTGATGGAATTAACTAAGTGGTAACTGAAGGAGGGTAGAGGCTGGAGGAGGTGGGACATTGGGGGCTTGCCTTTGAGGTATATGTTTTGTTTCTCGTAAGGGAGTCTCTCTCTCTGTGCTCCCTGATCATCATATGAGCCACTTCCCTATGACACAGTCTTCCACCTCACCTTGAGCCCCCAGGAATGCAGCAGCTTCCTATCTATGGCCTGAGGTCTCTAAAATCCTGAGCCTCCAAATAAACTTTTCCTCTTCTACAATTGTTCCGGTCAGGTCTTTTAGTCACAGCAGCAAAAAAAGCTGACTAATACATATAATACCCACACACATTGGGGAGGGCCCTCTGTTTTATTCAGCACTCCAATTCAAATGCTAATCTCCTCCATTTAACACCCTCACAGAAGCCCCAAAATAATCTTCAATCAGATATGTAGGCATCCCATGGTCACAGCAATGAACAGCTGACTAACACACCATTGCAGCCCTGCTTCAGTAATTCAGTCTCTTTGTCTGACTCTTGGGCTGATACTTGGATTGTATACCAGTGGAAATTCTATCATGGGGAAGAATTTTGTTGGGTTGATTAACTATTTAATCATGTTCCCATAGGATTTAAAGTGCTTTTAAGGAAAAATACATTTATATTCACTCATTTTATCTTTCATTTTTATTCTTTCTATTAGTTCATTTTAAATATACACAAGAGTGGGCTTCATTGTAGTGTATTCTTACATGCAAATAACTGACTTTGATCATATACACTCTTCCTTTCTTTTCCTCCCTTCTTCCCTCCCCTGATCCCTTTCCTCTTCTGTGATGATATCCTTGCTACCTTCATGGTTTTCTCTTTGCTCTAGATTCCATATATGAAGAAAAAACCGTGATACTTGTCTTTCTTTGTTTGACTTATTTTACTTAGTGTTATGATCTCCAGTTTCATCCATTTTACTATAAATGTTACACTTTTGTTCTTCTTTGTGGCAGAATTATGTTTTATTGTGCATTTTTATCCATTCATCTATTGATGGTAGCTTAGGCTGATTTCTTGACTTGGTTATTGTGAATTGTATATAATAAACATGGCTCTGCAGTATCTCCATAGTCTGCTGACTTTAATTCCTTGGCTATCTCCTGAGGAATAGTACAGCTGGATCATAAGGTAGTTCTATTTTTAGTTTTTTGAGGAACATCCATTCTGATTTCCATAGTGACTGAACTAACTTCATTCGCACCAGCAGTGTATAACCCACTTTTTTTTTCCACGTCCTTGCCAGCATTTATTGTGTGTGTATGTGTTTTTTTTTTTGTTTTGTTTTTTGTATTCTTGATGACTACCATTCTAACTGAGGTGAGATGAATTGCAATGTAGTTTTGATTCTCATTTCCATGATGGCTAAAAAATGTTAAGTATTTTGTCATGTATTTATTGGCCATTTATACTTCTTTTTTAATTTATATATGACAGTGGAATGCATTACAATTCTTATTAAACATATAGAGCACAATTTTTCATATCTATGGTTGTATACAAAGTGTATTCACACCAAATTGTGTCTTTATACATGTACTTTGGATAATATTTTTTTTGAGAAGTATCTGTTCACTTCATTTGCCCATTGTTGATTGGGTAGTTTGTTTCTTTGGTGTTTTCTTGAGTTATTTAGAAATTCTGGATATTAATCCTTTGTTAAAAGAACCGCTAGAAAATATTTTCTCCCATTCTGTAGTCTGTCTATTCACTGTGTTGTATCCTTTGCTATGCAGAAGCTTTTGAATTTGATGCAGTCTCATTTGTCAATTCTTGCTCTTATTTCCTGAGCTATTTAATATTGTCTATGGAGTATATAATGTTAATACATATGCTACAAGAAAGGTAGTTCTCTAAGTGTGCCAGCTGCTGTTTTGTAAGCATGTGGGAACAATCTTGTGGTTATTGAGTTATGAGTTGAATTCTGTATCTCCCCCATTACCTCAGAATGTCACTATTTGGAAAGAGGGTCAACACAGAGGTAACCGAGTCAAAGTAAAATGATTAGGGTGGGCCCTAATCCAATGTGACAGGTATCCATATAAAAAGAGAGATTTGGACACAAACATGCACACAGGGAGAACACAATCTGAAGATGAAAGCAGAGACCAGGATGAGACATCCATAAGCTAAGATACATCATGATTTTTCAGCAGAAGCTAGAGGGGAGGCTCAGAACACACTCTCACAGCCCTCAGAGGTACCCAGAGAAAGCTAGAGGTCACCTTCTAGCTTTCAGAACTGTGAGAGAATAACTTTATATTGGTTAAGCAACACAGTTTGTGATACTTTGTTACATCAGCCATAGGAAACTAATGAAAATTAATAGATGTCAAATAATGAATGGCAGATATTATTCTCATATATGGGGTCTGCAATCATTCAGGGCGTCTGACAAACAGATGCCAAGAAAAATGATGTGCAAGTTTGGGTTTTTTTTGGTGGTGGGGGAGGTTTGTTTTGTTTTTTTTCTCTTACTTCTATGTAAAGAAGTAAGAGAAATAGAAGTAAGCCAGATGAGGCTAGGTTAGCTGATGGATGGAGATACCCTAGATCGCCTTATAGTCTAAGGAGGTTTGGTTGTCAAAGCCACTGTGGTATTTTTGAGCAAAAGTCAGCTTTCAAGAATATCTTGGGTCTTCCGGGTACAGTTTTTCTTGCCATAGTCACTCACTGTCTGTGAGAGCTGTGGGAGGTATGTTCTCAGCTCAAATGAGGTTGTGGATTTCCAAATGCAATCTGAGGGGCCCTTCGTTAATCCAACTCTCTGAACGGGGAGTTCTTTCTGCAAGGCCTCAATATATTCTAGTTGTCCCCATAGATGCTCCTCAATTAAAAAACTGATGCAGAATACAATATTTAAAAGAAAATGATTGAAGCATAAACTCTTACAAGAAAGAATAAGAAAAATTTAGTCAGCTAGTGTGTATTCCAAAGTAGATTAAGTTGTGAAAATAAATCAATCCTAACATGTAAGGGCTCAATGCAATAGAAGCTTTTGTTGCTTATGAGGCAGTTTAGTGACAGGAAACTTGGGGTGGGGATAAGTGAGTTGCTGTTCCACACAAATAATGAGAGATCCAGGTACTGATAACTTCCATCTTTAATAAGTGGCTTTCATGTTTGCCCTGGGATGGGGATTGTGGTTACTACCCCAGTTAGCTAGAATGAGGAAAATAATGGAGAGCTCTGTGTGGAGATTTTTATGGTTAAGGCTTTGAACTGGCACAAGTTTGTTTCACTCATGTCCCATATGCTAATATTCAGTCGTTAGACTCCATTCACATGCAAAGTAGGCTGGCAAATATACTCAAGGTGTGTGTACAGGAAAGAAGAGAATGGAAGTCAGACACAGTGGCACATGCCTGTATTTCAAGACTTGGGAAGCTGAGGCATGAGGATGGCAAATTCAAGGCTGGCTTCAGCAACTTAGTGAGACCCTGTCTTCAAAAAAAAATAAAATAAAATAAATAAATAAAATGAGCTGGGGATATACAAATGATATATTAATGAGTGGTAAAGTGGTAAAGTATTCCTGGGTTCAATCTCAAATACCAAAAAAAGATTAAAAAATAAAAAAAGAGGATGAATCTGGGTGTACAGGTGGCCATAACACCTGGAGATGATCACATATCAGTATTGAGTATTGGTGTCATCAAGGGAAAAAATAGTATAAAAGAGTGAGATTCTCTTTGTATACAGCTGTTCGATATTATGCAAATAGAGAAAATGGTCATTAACTAATGCTTTTGGGATTAAAGGTAACTAAAATATATGGATACATATTACTATCAAGTAAATAAAGTAAACATATACTAGGGAGATTTATTACAATTCTATGTTTCATAACAGAATAATTTTCCCCCAGGTTTTGTGAATAAAAAGACACAATTAAGTACTCTAGAAATAGAATTACAGATGGTCCAAATGAAAATGTATGGAGGTGGATAAATCCGACATGTTGAATCAGTCCTATAAATAAATTCCTCTTTCATTTTGTTTTACTGGCTTTTAAGAGTATATTTTCAGGTTCCTCTTTTTTTGGATTCTCTGTATTCTTAATGTGTATGAACTCAGAGGTTTGTACTAAGAAAGTTACAGAAAAACAAAGGGATACAAAGTATACTTTTAAGAGCAAAATGGCAAATAATAATAATAATTAGGAATAAATGAAGACTAAGTATAGATAATACTAAGTATCAATAATACTTTCTAATCAAACCCAAACCAGGATCAAATCCACCATATGTTGTTTAGTCCTTTCTACGCCACCCATACCTAACAGTGTGCCATGAGCATTCTGCCACCTGTCAACAGCCCCACCTTTCCTCAAAGAGCACTGAAGCCCAATGTGTAATAAAATCTAACAATTATTAGTGATACCCTCAGGTGGACCTAGATTAGAATGTTAGTGTTGCTACTAATGATCTGCATGACCTTGGGAAACCTGCAGATGTTTCATACTCTCTGAATCTCAATTTATTTATCTATAAAATAGGAATGACAATACAGTCTTGTAAAGTTGTTTACAAGGAACTATGAGATAATCTGTGGTTACCACAAACCAGACATTCAATCACAAGATATTACTATTTATATTACTATCATAATTTGTGTAAAGAAAATCTACCCTACTAGTTAGTAGTATCCAAAAACAATTCTCAGTTTAGACTGAAATGGCTGAAAGTTTACTTGTGTAGTTCATTAATGTAAGAGAGTGGACCCCCTGGGGAGGGGAATCTTAGATTTTGCAGGGACTTCCTAAGTTTTTGTCCTGTGCCATATGAAAGCCAATTGGTGTTTGCTCTTTGGCTTCACTTTTGTGAAACTGGTTTTGGAGGCTGGATTGCATCCATAATCTTTTCTTCCTATTTACCATCGTTTCCAATGTTTAATCCTACTCCCTCAGTTAACCGAATTTGTATCTTAGCAGGGGCTGTCAAGCCCCAAAGTCTAGGTTTTAAAATTGCTCTTTGATTTATAATCCTTCCTTGGATTGCTTGCTTTGCCCCCAGAGGGTATTGTCCTATTATCCCAATGCCTTCTTCACATTTTTAACAGACACCAGTTTAAAAGTAAGTTATTCATGTTGAATATGAGTGAAATTTT
The DNA here is from genome assembly GCF_001458135.2 of Marmota marmota marmota. Lineage (NCBI taxonomy): Eukaryota > Metazoa > Chordata > Mammalia > Rodentia > Sciuridae > Marmota > Marmota marmota. Next base: position 26,816,558 of record NW_026000057.1, read on the forward strand.
AGTATCACAATCTTTAGATTTATAGGATAACTTCTTTCTCTATTTTGTTTTTCTAACATATCAGATTAAGCAATGCCTTATGTGTCAGATTAAATCAATTCATAGAGTAAATGATAACTCTGGGACTTTGTTTATCCCATGTTTTAATGGTTAAGTAGTGAAATTATATTGTAACTTTGGTACAATTTTGATGAAAAGTTTGAGATGAAAAAACTAAAAATATGCAATTTTCCTTTTGAAATTTCTCCTTCCTTCCCAAAAATGTAATATGCAGATTTTACAAGAAGATCATATCTCCTTTTTATATGTAGTATATTCATTTTAATATGACTTCACCTTGAAACTGCTCAAATTTAATTTGAGGGAAAAAATGCTTCCTTGTGCAATATTTTTTTCTAGATCATATGAGTATTAATTCTTTCATCTGATCATTTTTGTTTTCATTTCACTACCATATCCCAGGATATTATATTAGGTGTTGGTTATTCAGTAAACAAGAGAGACACTATGCATACATTTAGAGAGTGTTTACTCCAGCAGTTCATGAAGCTAAAATAACTATCTTTGCATGGAACATTTTTCATCTATGAGATCATTCTTTCTTGCAAAGAAATTATTGAGCCTCTATCTGTACTTTCTGATTTCCTAGGTTGATATATACAAGGATCAATAAGGAAATCCATTATCATGTTCTAAACCAATCCAGACAAAGCCAAATGGTTTACCTGCATGCAAAGAAATTCAGAATATACAGAACTCCAGCTGAATGGAAATAGGGATTTGAAGAAATGAGAGCAGAGTCATCACTTCCACGGATTCTTCTGCTGAACTGTACTGTTCTGTACTCATCTCTATTCTCATTCTTCTATTTGTTTGGGGAGTTAGGCTAAAAATACCAACATAATGCTCTATCCCTAAGTCAGTGCTTCTTCAGCCACTTTGGTTTAGTGGAGCATTGAGCTCTGTGAAGTAAATGCCTGTCTCTTTTTCTCCTAGATATGCTACTTAAATAACACACCAAAACCTTGAATGAAAAAAAGGTGCTTCTTGTTTAGAAAGCAACCTCATCTCCTGCATTATCAAGAAGATATGAGGTGGCAAAAACTATTTTATAGACATCTTTTTAAGTGTGAAGAAAAGTAAAGATTATTATGTAATCCTAGATGTCCAATTATACCTATGCAAATGATAACATTAATCTCAAAAAATAATTGAGAGAGTCAATGAATTAGAAACTGGATGGTCTTAAAATAGACCTCTTCATTGTTTTAAAGTAATCAATGCATAATCATAAAAATGGAGATTACTGTATAAAGGGCTAAGGAAAATATTAAAGCTCTTCCCTGTCCATGTGCCTGTCATGACTTTTGCATACCCTTGATGGAACATCTAAAGAATGCTGACATCTGGGTGGGTCTGGCTCACTCAGAAGGACTCAGATCCACTCACTTAACACAATGCTATCACTCCCTCCCCTCCAGTATCTAGCTAGTCTTGGAGGGGGATGAAGTGTCCTTGAGTGGATCAGTAAGTCACTAAGGTTGTTAGAATGGAGCTTTCTTTGTACTAATTTGTATTTAAGGAGCACCACTGGGAATAAGACTTTGGTGTCTCACCTGTGGAAAGAACACTGAAAAGTTGCCCAGGGGACTCCTCAGCTACATGACTTCAGGTGTTGGTGATATATTTACTTCTCTTTATCTTTCACCTATCACTTTTGATTTTGCTCTTGCTTTCATAATATTATCAAAATAAACTCTATCTTGTATAAAGAAAGTGTCTTTATTGTCTATTGGACACTTTATTGGTAATATTTTTAAATGATGTATAGAACTAAGAGACAAAACTACCTAAAATCTTTCCATTACAACTTTAAAGTCATTTTTCATGTAATTTTGAAGTATAAGATTTTGGAGAAATTAATAACTTAGATTTTCAGTTTACCATATTACAGTTTTGCTACAAAAATTCTCTACAAAATTCACAACTGAGAAAATCAGCAAAATGAAATTATTGTTATCCATTCACTGTTGAGGTGGGTGAATTTTTACTATTTTAAAATAAGGTGAAATCTTCAATAAATTTGAGCATCAGTGACAGAGCAATTCTGATTTAGGAATACTACATTATTTCTTCAACTTTAATCTCACATGCATGCTAAAGATGCATATTTTTGCAACAATGGTTAAGACTATTGTGTATGCATATGTGTATTCTGTTATGCATTTTGACAGCAAATTAGTGCAGTGAATTCATGACACAGAATAACACAGGATTTTCCTCACAGTCTTTCTCTTTTTCTTGTAGAATTTTCAAACAACTGCTCTCATGTACTATAATTGTACTATGATTATTGACTTTTGTTAAAGAAATAGAAGATTAAATAAAGATGAAATTTAGTTCATCCTTTTTAATTCATAAGAGTTAGGTCTCATTATTGGGTCCAAGTTGAAATGGCACCATAGTAGGCACTCGTCACTTGTCACTGACTGACACAGGTCTGAGGAATGAGAGATACTATGCTTCTGTTTATTATTTCACCCATTGCAGTACATTCCCACCAAACGGAAAATAGCATTCAGCTTGAAGTATGTGAGAAGGGAGGAAGGGAACAATTTAACTTAAGGTCTAAAGAAACACTTTGTAGATTGTTCTTAGCAACAAATAGAGAAATGACCCTGTTTGTTTCCTCATGGGCTGCTCACTGGACTAGTCCTAAAGTAGAATTTCATTTGAATCCTTAGTGGTAGGCATTCTTTTCTTCACCTCAGAATGAATTGCTATTCCTGTCTTTAAGACATTTTAAAGAGAAATTACAAAGGGTAGGATTTGGTTCTTTTTGTAATCATTTAAAGAGAAACAAATAGAAAAAAAATAAAAGTTTTTGAAGGCATGAGATAAATTAGCTGTGCAGAACAGATTTTGGTGACCATTCAGGAAAATAGTCAAGGAAAATAATTAAATTTATCTTTTCTTTAACTTCATCAGGATAAAAACCTACATTCATGAAAAGTTACTTTGGGCACACTAATTTCAAGAAAAAGAAATTCTTCCTTGTACCATTAATTATTAAATTATAAAATGGGTTAAGAAACATAATATATGCATACATAAGCCAAAGAACTTCTAAAAATAAATTACATGTGCATGAATATACATTATACATGTACACTCTCTCCTCTGTCTCTGGTTTCATCCCCATTTTTCTTCATATTCCATTATGGTGCGGCATACAGACTGTAGCAGCAACAGCTATTCACAGATATTCACTAATGCATCCAATCCATTCTCTTGCTGAAGGGAAGTTGCTCTCTATAGCACCTTCCCCAATCATGCTCTCAATTAATGTTTAAGTCACTCAGCCACAAGAACATTGAGGATCTTCCTTGGCTGCTACAGTAGGGTAGAGAGATGTCTGGAGACACTTAACCTAATTTCTTTTATTTTGATTCAAAATAAGTTTTGCATTATTTCTACTACCTAAAACTCACTTTTACCATGGTCATGGCTTAAATATCTATCAAGAGATACTGTAATAATAAGAACAATCTACTTGACCATCATTTTGCTTGTTTATGTGTACCAAGTTGTTTCATTTCAAAACACCCTCCTATCCTTTTCTTATGTCGACATGCTTTGTGATCTGGCCAAGCTATCCACTTTAGTACAAACAATTATTAGCTAGATTTTTTTTGCACTTTAAAAGTGGGATTTGCTTCAGAAAATTTTCAGGTTGAAGGGAACGTGAGGAACAAGAGATGGGTAAGTGAGAAATTAAAGATGGAGACCAGGCAGAGATACACATGAGAGTTTATAATAAAGGCCATCTCTCTATAGCAGAGAGAGGCAAAACAGGGTTTGGTTCTGGGACTTTTATGAGGCAAGCTCAGGAATTAGAACTAGGAGGATCCTAATGCTGGCGGTTAGGGGTTGGGTTGATATGAGGGAGAGGGTGAACCTTTCTCAGAAAGCCCTTGGGTGGAAAATTAAAAATTTTCTTAAAATGGTGACTGTCACTTAAGATGGCTGTCCAGATGCTAAGCAACGACCTTATACAGGTCATGACCTTCAGAAATCTATGTACATTTCAGAGGTTGTGTGTTTCCAGAACATAGTAGTCAAGTCTTATTGACACCTTCATTCCTTAAAATATAATCATAAAGAAAGTTATTGAATTAAATCAAAATCATATATTGAAAACTGAGGTTTCGCATGTCATAGTGACTCAGGAGGCTGAGGCAAGAGGATTGAATGTTCAAAGCCAGCCTCAGCAAAAGTGAGGCACTAATCAACTCAGTGAGACCCCCATCTCTAAATAAAATACAAAATAGGGCTGGGGATGTGGCTCGGTGGTTGAGTGCCCCTGAGTTCAATCCCCTGTACTCCACCCCTTCAAAACAACAAAACAAAACAAAAATGAGGTTGTACTGAAAATATAGCATTTACAGTCAAGATTTGAAAGATAAAATTTGTTCATCCTGAAAAACAAACAAACAAAAAACCCTGTTCCTTCTGTTAAATCCCATTTAGATTATCTCTCCTATCAGGTACTATTTCACTGCTTGTTGCATTGGATATACCTTAATTACTTCTGTTTATGTTCACAGTTTCAGTCAGATTTTTCACTGCTGTGACCCAAAGAACTGGCAAGAACAATTTTACAGGAAGAAAAGTTATCAGGGGCCTCATGGTTTCAGAGGTCTCAGTCCCTAGACCATTCCTCAGGGTCTGAGGTGAAGCAGGATATCATGGAGGAAGAGTACTGCAGGAAAATAACTCAGGACATTGGCCAGGAAGCAGACAGAGAGATTATCAGCTCAGCAAGAATACAATGTAAGCCTCAAATGCATGCAGTGACCCACCTCCCCTAGCCACACCCTACCTGCTTACAGTTACCATCCAATTAATCCCTATCAGCAGATTAATGTGCTGATTAGGTTAAGGCTCCTAGTTAGGTTAAGGCTTCTAAACCCTCTTATATTGTCTCACACATGAACTTTTGGGTGACATATCTAAACTATAACAATCACAATATATATGCGTGTATGAATATATATATATATATATATATATATATATATATATATATATATATACACACACATATATGTTTTTTATTTTGTTACATTTGTGTTCATTAGAATGTTTTCATATAGTCTTGAGCAGTTTGGTTTTGTAGAACCAGATGCAGTGGTGTACACTTATAATCTGAGCAACCTGAGTGGCTAAAGTAGGAATATTACAAATTCAAGGCCAGCCTGAGCAATTTAGTGAAGCCCTGACTCAAAATAAAAATAAAAGGGATTGAAATATAGTTTAGTGGCAGAGTACCCCTGGATTCAATCCCCAGTATAGCTAACAACACCATCACCACCACTAACAAAAGGGTGGGAGAAACCAAGAATAAAATTGTGGGGCATACCAAAATAGAAGCTTCTGGGATACAAAAGTAGGAAGAATTAGTCCAGAGTCACATAGGTTAGCTCTCTAACTTTTCTTATTTCAATTCTCAGGGCAGAGCTATGTTGAGACTATATTGAGTTGAATCAAACGTGATGCTTAAGTTCCATGTTAAATGAAATGGAGCTACACAATTTTTTGAAAATCTCTATTTAAAATTGAACATATTCCTCACTGGGTTAGCTAAGGTTAAGAACTTTTTTTCTATTAGAACTTGCATCTTCTGTTTGGAGGAGCTTTTTAGTTTGGGCTTATTCAAAAATTATGGTGTAGTTAACAATTTTTTTGTGTGAACATTATTAGGGCTACCACAGTACTAAATTTTCTATTATGACTTTATTGTCTAATATGGTTGGGATAAAACATAAATCACTCTAGTAATTAACGAATTAACCCAGTCATCTTTCCATTGGCATGCACTTTGAATATTAAGTATTGCTGTTGCAGTGATTGCTGAAATCACTAACCTTCTCCATATTGAGGCCTGAAGCTCTCATTCCTCCAGCTTTGGGAGTAACGGAGCCTGGAAGTTTCAACTGTGTCCTTTTTGGAAATTGGCTGAAAGTGGCTGCACTGCCAAAAGTCAATCCCCTTTCTGGGGACAGCCTACAATTTAATGATTGACCTATGTTCAGTTTTAAAGTTCCAGTTCCCTTGTTTTAGTTTTGGACAGCTCTGAAGGCCAGTAGGAGCTCCAGGGTCATCTAAGATTTTGGCTGTGGCTACATGGCAGTCTAACTCTTCTCCTTATCCAATCATTTTAGTTGAGTTCCCTGCATGTGATAATCTTGAGGGCATTTCTGGATAAACTCCCTCCATTCAAATCTGTGAACCTCAATCTATTTCCCTCGAGGAAACCTAAACTGCAACAGCTATACTTTTGACTTTAGCTTTGTGTGTAAGGATGAAATAGCTAACATAGAAATGCTGAAATATTAACATAGAAAGGCTGAAATATTAACATAGAATCTATAGAGATTTCATATATTTGCAGGCCTCTTAAAAGGGATATTAAAATGCATCTCTAAGACTGTCAAGCCAAATGTCAGGAATTTACACTGAGGCCCCCTGCAGGGTTTAAGTAGTTTTAAATAGTGCCCTTGATTTCTACCAATGGTTAATGTAATACACAGACGTTTTCATTTACTATAGTGCTGATTTTTTTTTTTTTTGGTAGATCTAGTTCATTATATTCTGTCTTTTCCTTATAAGTAAAATTTTGGATGCAATGTCCTCACCCATGATTAGAGTCAAATATTTATTTCCTCTTATACACTGATTTGCTTCACCTTTCTAATCTAGACCTTGGGCAAACTTTTAGTTCCCTGTGGAAAATTACCAGTAAAAATAAAAATAGCCAGGTGCAGTGGCTCATGCCTGCCATCCCAGTAGCTCAGAAGGCTGAGATAGGAGGACTGCAAGTTCAAAGCCAGCCTCCAGCAAAAAGCGAGGTGCTATCAACTCAGTGAGACCCTGTCTCTAAATAAAATACAAAATAGGGCTGGGGATGTGGCTCAGTGGGCAAGTGCTCATGGTTTCAATCCCTGTTACACTCCCCCGACCCAAATAAATAAATAACAAAAATTAAAAAATAAAAATAAAAACAAACTACAAAATACCAGAAGCCTGAATACTAAATGTAGAGATTGTTTGGAAGCAAAGTCAAGGTTATCAGATTGCATGTGGTGATATGCCACAACTTTTCTACTTTATTGGATTTACAATTCTGTTATGATTTCCTCAAAGACTACTTACTCACATTTCAACTACTTTGTTCTGAGCTCTGGCAAGGAGGGATGTCCTCCGAAGGGAATGTTTTCTGTCTCCTGTGTCAGTTGACTTCCAGGGAGAAGCTGGGGCGAAGGGAGAAGAACCAAGGCATATCTTCAGTTCTCTGTCTGCATTGGGTAGAATCTTGGCAACAGCTGCTTCTCTGTGACTCCAGATCTTATCTTTTTCTTTCCTGCTTTCTGACTCAGGCAGCTCTGCCATCTTCTGTGTTCTGTCAGCCTAACAGTTGTAGCTGCTTTCTATTGTTAATTTCTGGTTTGCTTTACAGTCTCCTTTGTCAACTCAGCTTTTTCTGTTACCTGTGCAATAAAGTCCCCACTTTAATTCCACCTCATTTAAATGCATAGAATGGTTTATTATCATCCTGCATGGCTACAAGTACATTTACTGCAATAACAAAAAATTCCTATCAGACACCAATGGTCATTATATTACAAAGAAATAAAACAGTCCTCAAAAATTATCCACATTTTATAGGACAGAAAGGTGGGCTTAGCAAGGATGTGTAACTTGTGTATGATCACATATTGCAATTCATTGAATGTGTCCCCCCAAAGTTCACATGTTAGAAGCAAAACCCCAAATTTATATGTGGATGCTTTCTGCCTTTGGGAGTAATTAGGTTTAGATGAGATCATGAGGGTGGAGCCCCCATGACAGCAGCATTGGTTTTTCAGAAAGAGGAAGAAGCTACCATGACTGCACTGTCTTGCAGTGTGTTACCCTCCACCATGGTATGATGCAGTCAAATGGCCCTCATCAGATATGGAACAGATGCCAGTGCCTTGAACTTAGACTTGCAAGCCTCCAGACCCATGAGCCAAATTAACTTCTTCATTATAAATTACCTGGTATCAGTTATTTTGTTAGAGCAACAGAAAACAGACAAAGACACTTATCTAATTCATAGTTTACATGAAGACAGCCATTTCCAAAGTTAGAGAGCCTGATCAGAATCCTGACTCCAGCTTTTATTATCTGGGGAAATTATTTAACCAGCCTGTATTCAATTTTCTCTTCTATAAGGTAGGGATTTTAGAAATTATCTACTTCAAAAGAGTGTTGTGACAATTACATAAATTAATAAATGTTCAGTGTTATGGTTTGGATGTGAGGTATCCCCCAAAAACTCACATGTGAGACAATGCATGAAGGTTTGGAGAAGAAACGATTGGGTTAAAGCGTTAACCTAATCAGTGAATTAATCCCTTATGGGATTAGTTGAGTAACAACTGGAGGCAGGTGGGCTGTGGCTGGAGGAAGTGGTTCATTAGGGGTGTGGCTATGGGGCATATATTTTGTATCTGGAGCATGGAGCCTCTCTCTCTCTCTGCTTCCTGATGACCATGTGTGATGGTTTCCTCTGCCACACTCTTCTGCCATGATGTTCTGCCTCACCTCAAGCCCTGGGGGATGGAGCCAGCCTTCTATGAACTAAGACCTCTGAAACCGTGAGCCCTCAAATAAACTTTTTCTTTAAAATTGTTGTGGTTAGGTATTTTAGTTACAGCAGTGAAAAAGCCGACTAAAACATTCAGTTTCCAGTACATATTATATGTTCAATAAAAGCTAGCTATCATTATTATTTGCCACATGACTTCTGTATTGTTCTTAATTACTTTGAAAACAGAAAACAAGCAAAAATGATTGCTTCTTGGATTTATGGCCCAGTGTGTGTTTTAAAATGCAACATTTACAAATGTGATATGACATAATATCAGACAATAATTTCTAATTTTATTAATTATCTGGTTCTCTACCCCTAATTAGCAGAATAGCTTGGAAAAGAAAGATTGATTTCTTTTGTGGGATAGTCACGAATACCACAATGGCCTAAGGCACCAAGTTATCACAAACCATCATCCTGCAATTAAAATGGCCAGAACTGACCCGCTCTTTATTACACATTAATCTTCTGTTTCCTCTGAATGCACCAGTGAGTTCAAGGTCTGGATGTGTATGACTCATGCAAATTCTGTGCCATTAAGCTGTTGCAGAGAGGAAAACTATTCTTCATTGCATTGAGGCTGACATGAGATTCTTTTTAAAATGTGAAAATTGGCAGCTTGGAGTATATTTAAATGAAAGATGCTAGCTTTTGTAACTGTCATCTAGATGGTAAAAACATTGTTTTTCATCATTGAAGCAACTGTATATAAAACAATGTGCTCTGAAAATGCTAAGCCTATATATTAACATTTTTATACAATAGTGTTAGCTCATTTTAGTTTTATGTCTGTGAAGACATGATAAAGCCAATATAGTTTTTTCTCAACTTCTGTGATTCACATCTTGGGGACTAGTGGCTGCCTGGTGGATATTCTTGAGGGCCACGGCAGCAGCTATGAGCTATGGTTGCAGTTCTTTTGACTACAGCAGTCCAAAAATGTCACACACAATTTCAGCAAAAGTCTACCAATAATTATTACTCTAATAGTAACCACCTGTGAAATTTTTATAATGGACTGGACTAAGTGATATAGATTACCTTATGTAACCTCAATACAGTTACTCAAAATAGGCCATATTATTATCATGGCCACTTTACAAAGAAAAGGGTGACTTTCACTAACTTGACTAAAGGCTTAGAGTTAGTAATGGCAAAAGTAGAATCAGGCCTATCTAGCACCAAACTCTAAACTTTTTTTTTTTTAATTTTTAAAATTTGTTTTAATTAGTTATACATGACAGTAGAATGCATTTATGCACTTTAGGGATATATCACACATAGATGGGATATAACTTTTCATTTTTCTGAGTGTACATGTTGCAGAATCATATTGGTCAGGTAGTCACATATATAGATACATCAATAATGTCTGTTTCATTCTACTATCTTTCCTATTCCCACATCCCCTCCACTCCCATCACTTCCCTCTACCTAATCTAAGGTAACTTTATTCTTCCCTAGTGCCCCCCACCTTATTGTGAATTAGCATCCACATATTAGAGAAAATATTCGGCCTTTGCCAAACCCTACACTCTTGCTGACTGCACTGTATGACCTCTATCCCCTCTATCCAAATGATCTTAACTACATTTATTCATTATTTATTAAATATTCATCTAAATAAGGTGGTAGAAACTTAGAAATTATACATTTCATTCTGAGATATCCCAAGAAAAAATAGTTTCTTGTCTCTTCTGAAGCCTAACTACTGAAAGTTCAATTATTTAGAATGCAATAATCTTATTTGTTATTTTCTGTGTCTGAGGCTTCTGACTAAAAGCATTTTCAAACTTGGAAAAATGTTTTACATTTTCTAAGATGCTGGGATATGATAGAATATAATTTTTTTGAGCAAGACTACACTATAATTTTTCCCACATGCATGAAATAAAAGGCATTAAAGACGCAGACAGAGTTGAAATCAAAGGATCATCTGAGTAGAAAAGCTAGTGGCAAGCAAAAATTCAGCTCCAGTAAATGAGTGGCTGATCCATCAGTCTTTTCCTTTGAAGTTTTGATCTAAAGGAATGACACCAAAAAGAGGCCAAGAAGAAAAAATAAAAAATCTTGCTTTAATGAGGGCAAAACTAAATGTAAGCTAGGTAATATCCTCTTTTTTTAAGTGCTCTGAAGAACAAACTTTAGGGTGGAGGCACACCTAAGGAGCAGAACTACTTCTAGGTGTTTAAATGAGAAGAGACAAAAGTTAATTTTAAAAATAGGCTAATATCAAAAGAAGGGTCCCTTGATTCACTCATGACATCAATCTGATCAGATACTGTGATCATTATGCACCCCAGGGCAAACTCATTTGACATTTCCTTCAGAAATACAGAGAGATGTTTGGAATGATTTAGAAATACCCTCATTTAAAAATCATGGCTCTGTCCTGACTATGGGAAGAATGTTAATCACATTCATTTGGGGGAAATTTTACCAACATGATGCATGTAAATGGAATTCAGTGTACTAAATTGTGTGAACGCTTGGGATACACAAAAACTTACAAACCACCTGAGGCTTGGTTAGCTTGAACTAAACAGCAAAGGAGAGCTATTTGTAGATATGCCTTAATTTTTCAGATATTTACCATGCATTATGATTAAAAATAAGACAGTAGCTTCAAAGAGAGTGACTCTCTAGAGTTTTGAAGAATAAATAGGAGTTTTCCAGAAATATGAAAACAAATTAGGGTTCTAGGCAGAGAAGAGTAGGAAAAGAGGGCCAATCATTTCCTGAAATTTTTAAGTCACTCACACTAAAATCACCTGGAGTGTTTGTTAAATGTGTCACATCCCAAGAATCACAGCCAGTGATAGTAGGAGACAAGGTTTTGCATTTCTACTAGACATACTTACACAGTTTTTACAAACATTAAGGTTTGAGAATGGTTGCTATCGGTGATGGAAATATGTGGAGAGTCAAGCAACAGAATTTCACAATCTGTTTTACATTTACAAAGGATATGCTAGAGGCCTATGGATAGTGAAAAAGGATTGAAGATGATGGAGAGGCTCCCATCTGCTTCCTCTTTCGCTTCGCTCCGGGCGGAGAAGCTGAATGTGTAATCAGCAGTGGATTGTAAGTACCCGAGGCAAAGAAAGCTCAGTGCGCCCCGCCTTTTTTTTCTTTTTTTTTTGAATATTTTTTATACAGGGAGAGTTTGTGGATTGGGATTGTTGGCGGGGCTGTGGTTTCTGTGCCGAAAATCCACTCCGCGGGAGCCGCCATTTGCTTTCTGCTTGCTGTCTTGATGGCTCTGTATACACTGTCCGGCAGCCGCACCTAGAGGTTGGAGCTGGGCTGCGTGCCGAGCCCTGTCCTCCGAAGGCTGGACTGCAGCCTCGAGCGTCTCGGTGGCCTGTTCGCCGCTGCACCTTCGGGCAGAGCCTGCTCTGGGGTCGTTCTGCACCCCCC
>NW_026000057.1:26830968-26861284 GCF_001458135.2 Marmota marmota marmota
GAGAAGAAGATTAACATTTAACAGGGATGAGAGGTGGGAGGGAAAGGGAGAGAGAAGGGAAATTGCATGGTAATAGAAGGAGACCCTCAGGGTTATACAGTTGAGGAGGTAGAGAGAGAGGAGGGGAGGGGAGGGGAGAGGTGGGGAGGGGGGAGGGTGGAGGATGGGAAAGGCAGCGGAGCACAACAGACACTAGGATGGCAATTTGTAAATCAATGGATGTGTAACTGATGTGATTCTGCAATCTGTATTTGGGGTAAAATTGGGAGTTCATAACCAACTTGAATCTAATGTATGAAATATGATATGTCAAGAGCTTTATAATGTTTTGAACAACCAATAAAAAAAATTAAAAAAAAAAAAGAAGATGATGGAGAGACCTGTTTTAAAGATGGATGCACTGATCTCTACCTTCCTTTCCTCATCCAATTTATTTCAATCTGGCTTTTTTTTTCTCACTAAACACACTCTGTCACAGCCACCAAGAATCTTTAGTTCACCAAAGTGTTAATTCTCAACCTGAATCTCAACAGCATTTGAAAAAAAGTGACCATGCACTCTAAAACATTGATTTTTTTTTTTCCCTCAGACCCAAAGATACCATTTGACATTCATTTTCCTCTCTCACTCTTTCTCTGCTTTTCCATATCCTGCAGAACCTGGACTTCTTCTTTGCTTCTTGTATACTTATTCCTTGAAATAGTAGCTGTAAATTACATGATTAGACCTCCACAGATGTATCACCCAGGCCCTCTATTTCCCTTTTGTCGCACACTGATATATTCAAATATTTACTCTCAACTTGTACTCTCATGACTGGTGGAAATCTCAAATGATTTATGTTTAAAAGAGGCTCCCCTAACCCATATGCAGTCTTCCTCTAGTCTTGTCCATCTTGAGTAATGGTATCCTCACTTCATCAGGTCAAATATCTGGTACTCGTCCTTATTTCCTATAATAATCCTTTTTTCCCCCTCAAATTTCATGGTTGAAGGCTGAGGATATAGCTCAGTCGGTAGAGTGCTTGCCTTGTGTGCACAAGACCCTGGGTTCAATCCCCAGCTCCACAAAACAAAACAGAACAAAAAGATTTCATGGTTGATCCATGGAAGCCCAATGAAACTTTCCGTGAATTTTATGGTGATTTGAACAACTGACAAACTCCTTGACTACTACGCTCTTCAGGTTGCCAGAATCATCTTTTGCTTAGCTGATAGTAATAATTTCCTAATTCAGCTCTCTGCCTCTATCTTTGCCTCATACAGTAAAGTTTCCATAGTTATGAGTGATCTTTAAGAACATAAATCAGTAAATGTCACTTTCTTTTTCAAATCATCCAAAGTCTATCATACTTAAAATAAAACTCAAAGTCCTTTCTAAGGCCCACAGCATCCTACAACTTTCTTAGCAGTATCCCCCATACTTAGATTTTGCTTATGCTGCACTAGCTATAGTGGTCTTCTTTCTGTTAAACACATAGTTTGCTTTACTCTGAGGATTGTCATTATTGGTTCCCTCTTGCTGGTATCCTCTCTTTCCAGCTACCAGCATGTTCTTTTTTCTTATTTTATTCTGATCTCTGCTCAAATAAAATTTATGTTGAATGCCCTTTCATAACTACCTTACTTAACAATTCTATCCTCTGTGTTATTCTGTATTATCCTACCGTGCTTAATTTTTTTCATAGCATTATCCTTACTTAACATTGTAACATATAGGTGTTTGCTTGCTTATATATTATCTCTCTTCCACATAGGAAGATAAGCTATAAGAGTAAGTACTTTATCTTGTTCACATTTTGATCCCCTGTGCCTGGAACAGCCTAGAATATAGAAGGGAGACAAAGAGTATTTGTTAACTGAATGAATCTTTTGTATGTAAAATGTTGAAGCTTTAACAATGGCATTGTGAATAAGGATGACCAGAAAAGGATGATTCTTTTTTTGTGAAATAAAAGTCATTTTTACTAATATTATATCATATTATGTTTTAAAATGATAAGATGAAGAACTAGAAAACATGAAAAATGTCAATGCATCTATTGTAAAAATGATAATACAAAGGATAAAATGATCAATCTATCAAAAATGGGACATCATCAGCAGATATAGGTTTAAAGGATTCTTGAAAGTGGATTTTATAGAGAAGAATAAGGAGTGAGAGAAGCAAATGATAATTTCAATAGATATTCTGAGGCTAGGGATTGCTATTAAAAATCATGGGAGATTTGGGACAACTGAAAATATTTTACTATTATGAGGTTAGGGAAAATTATAAGGTAAGAAATAAGAATAGAAAAATGATCATATAAGATCATTTGAAGACCATACATAAATTACTGGTTATAAACCTTAAATAAGGATTGTGGGAAATTGAAGAGTTGTAAACAGAGAGGGGTATCTATAGTGCACTTTTTTTTTTTGTCATTGCAGAGTGGAATAATTCTGAGGAATTCCTTATAATTTGAGGAGTATCCCATCTCCAATCACAGTAGCTAAAATGGGCCAGATAATGCTTCTCTCCCCTCCTAGGTAAACAAGGCAAGGATGTATAGGTTAGATTTAGCCAATTGGGTATTTCTCTTAGGGACATTGATACCCAGGAAACAAAGACTACTCTTGGTGGTAGTGGAAGAAACAAGAGTCCAAGGCTACTGCGGCTAGATTCTGTTCATTGCAGCTACACTGTGCAGTAGAAATCACAGCACAATTGGAGGATGTGTATGTATATATACATCCTCCACCACTGGAGTGTGTGTGTGTGTATACACACACACATACGGGGAGAAAATTAGGAAAGGAAATTTACAGTGTCTAAAAATCGAAATATAATTTTGTAAAGCTTTAAGATTTTATGAAACTTGCTGATAGGAAAAGATGATATTAAATGGTATCCTAGTGATTTCAACAATTGGACTTCCTGAATTTGAGAACCAAGTTTTATTATATCCGTAGTAGTAGACCCATATTTGACAAATGCATGACAGATTAGATGAGTACAGAATATTAGATGGCTCTGTCAAACATAAAATTTTAATTTTCTAACTTGATCAATTTTCTGTTACATTGTCATATTTATATTTTCTGTTATATAGAAATGAAACTTGATTTATTCCCTCAAGAATGTAGAAAGCTCATCTCTGCTGGGTGAATTAATTTAGTGAGTTATCATGTAGTCCAATAGTTCACAAATATTTCTCAGAAAAAATAAAATGTTCTTAAATATAATATCTGGTAGGAGCAGACCTATTAATGATAATTTAAGCATAAAGTAATTGTCAAGGGATATCTACATATAAGTAGCTTCAACTGACATTGTCATAGGATTGAATAATTGGAGGGTGAATTTCTTTAAGTTATATTGTGCTCTCTTTAATTATTATACTGCTAAAGCTCAAAACTTTCATTAAAGTTTACTGTATTCATTTTAATCATTTCTTTTTTTTGTGCTAATGTCAGCCCAAATAATAACTGATTTTAATTATCTGGGTTTATTTGAAATTTTCCATGAGTATTTTAAATATTATAAATAGCTCATTAGCCTAAAATCATTCCATCTACTATATATTACCCCTCTCACCAATATTTTGGACATATTCAATATGTATTGCATTACAAAACATTAATTTAATAAATATCAGTGAAAATTATTATTTGGCAAGAATACAATTATATGATGCTATTAATGTCATAGGAATTCAGTAACAACATGATAACTTGTATTATTTGAACATTACATGTATTAATTATAGCTAAATCATTTTGGGAAGTACATAGCAAGCTTAAAAAAAACTTATTTAAAGAGATTAAAAACATTTAAAAGTAAAATCCTAGAGGTTAAAAAAGTGAAACTGCAGTTCAATTGTTGAAAGCGATGGTAGACACGGTATTTTCATACAAAAGTTAGTTGGAAGGAAACAGTTTTCTTTTGAATAAACTGACTATATTCATGATTTAGCAGAATCAGTTACTTTGCAATTGATTCTGATTATAGCTATTATTTGAACTTTAAGCACTGTGATTTCAGGATTTCACCTAATGGCACATATGAATAACTCAGAGCTTCTGCAAAACATGCAAAATATGCTCAATAATGATTCCCTTTGCATTAAAGAAGCATTCTTCAAGGCAGACTTTATAAAAGGGTCCAACCATGACCTTAAGAAATGACAGGAGTTTTTCATAAAATACAGAAACTGGGAAAAATTCAACACTTGCAAGGAAGATCATTAACCAAATGGCTGGTATAGCACACAGCAATGGGGTTTGCTAGGCACTGGTGAACCAAGCTGAAAGTTTGATAGTGAAACATGTTACATACACATAATTACATATGGATCCTTCCTAATCAATAGTGAGGACATAATTACTTTTCTCAAGGTTAGTTAGCCGGGGTCATTTGAGGGGACAGAAGCCAGAGTGAAGGAAATCAAGAAGACAAACTAGAGAATCATGCATTTTGGAGCTGAGAATGCTATTAGGAGCTTTGGCACACTTGAAAAACCAGACCACAATTTTATCAGTATTCTCAATGGGGAACTATTAGACAAGGTCAAAAAGGCCTATGAGAATAGATGGGTACATTTAAGCAATGCCTTCCTGCTTCACCACGTTGCTTAATAATGGCTGCCAGATTTCCATGTCTTTGAACAAAATGTTTTACATGAGCATCTCCTTAAACTATTATCTGATTCTGCCTTTTAAAAATGTTGTCATTTCTTTATGGACACTATCTGTGATGAATTAACAAATGTTTTCAACAGTGATTTACCCAAACTGTTCCAGCCACTGACTGGAAATCACAAAGGAAATAAATATATATGTAGGTATGTGTAGATGTTTATAAATATGTACTCCCCCAAACAGATCCACATGAGGGAGAGAAAAATGAAATAAAGAATATAACATCTTAGTCTGATCAAACAGGTGAGCTGGTAAGCTCTCTTATAAATGTTGTGAATAATTATATCTTGCCTACTTCTCTCTTCTCCATTCCTAAATGTTTATTGAATGACTTCTATGACACAAACATTGACTATAGTGGATAAACACTTAATTTTAAAGATTTAAATGATAATGGTGGTAAATGATGTAAATGATAATAATTGCCGAAAAAGTCAATTACAAGAGTGCGCCAAGGGTCATCAGATGACCAAGAAGTTTCCATATTAAAAACTGGAGAAAGGATGACGTGAGCTTTTAATCATTTAATGCAATCCACATATCTGACTTTTGATGGAAAAAGGTGTGAAGGGATTTTGAATTTATTCCAGGAACAAATATTGTGAATTTAACCAAAGGATAATCTTTTCCTGAAATTTTTTTCCCAAACACACTTGATGTAATTTCTTATCTCAGATTTTTTTCCAGAAAATTTATAGCATTCTAAAAATAGTTTAACAATCTAATAAATAAATTCTTTAAAGTACTTGTTTTTCTTACTTTTATTTCCAAAACTTTAATTTGTTCCCTGAAAATACATAGAGAAATAATTAATGGTTTTTATAAAAATGAATATATCATATTTATTAAGCAGTATGAAGTGGTCAAATTTTGATCTGAAATAATACATAAAAATCCTTTGAAATTAAAGTCTGAGAATGGAAAGCCTCTTGGTTATTATTTATGCTAATTAAACTTGGGAATCAAATGTTACTAAGTATCCTAGATGCCTTCAAAACACCAAGCATACCAGGGTTAAGAAAGAAAGTTCAAGAAAATTTAGGGGTTGTAGCAGTCAGGGTTCTCTACAGAAAGAGAATCAGCAGGATACACATTTAAAGAGAAAGATTTATTTCTAAGAACTTTCAGTTTTTGTTGATTCCTTTAACTCTTTATTGCTTCATTGAAGCATTTTCAATTGAACCACCTGAGTGGGATTTTTTTTTTCTCTCTGCAAGACCCTGATTAAGACACTCTGAGGTCCATAGAGTATATATTCATAAATCTTAGTCATACTCTTCTATTAGTGAGGTGTAGATATTTGTAAGGTAGTTGTGATATTGTGATAGTTAATTGTGATATAATAGCAAATATGTATTTGGTCTTTGCTCCCAAAACCCTTTTATTTTCCTGAGCGATATGGGGTGCATGGTACAGCTTCTGTTTTAATATTTGGCCTTTTACCTGCTCCTGAAAAGGAGCTCTTAATTCCTTGAAATTTCTTAGGTGACAGGAGCATCTTTAGTTCTAATGAGGCAAAACTTGGTGGGTCCCTGGAGGTGGGCAAAATGTCCAGCTACATAGAATCTCAGGGCTTCCCTATCTTCTGGAAGAGAAAAGGTGCTTGAAATTGAATTCATTATCTATGTGATAAGGCCTCCATAAAATTCCTGAATGAGGGTTCTGCAAGCTTCTGAGCTGCTGAACACATGAGATGTACCAAAGGTGGTATACCTGGAAGTTCTGTGTCCTTTCCCTACACCTTGCTCTATGGATCTCTTTCATGTAGTTCATCTACATCCTTTGTAATATCCTTAATAATATAATAGTAAAGTTAATGTTTCTCTAATTTGGGGGTGTTGCATTAACAAGTTAATGGCAACTGAGAAAGGGGTTGTGCAAATCCTGAGTTAGAGCTAGTTAGTCAGAAATACAGTTCACAGCCTCTGGCTTGTGAGTGACATCTGAAATGGGGAACAGACTTGTGGGATTCGGCCCTTTGATTATGAGATCTGACATTATCTCCTAGTAGATAGTGTCAGAATTAAATTATGGGACATCAAGCTTACATTCTCTGGAGAACTGGTTTTGGGCGGGGAGAAATTCCCATATATTTTGATGACCAGGAGTGTCCTATGTTGTGCAAGTGTGAGAGTAGGAAAAAAGCTTGTTTTTTCTTATCTTTCACCATAGTCACTGTTGACTGATAATTTTCCTAAACACTACTCTTTGAACTTGATACCTTGTGCCGGAAACAGTGCTGGGCATTTTGGATTTTGCATTTTGCATCAGACTTCTTTATGATTCTAATGGGTTTTATAGATAAGAAAATAGAAACTGAAAGAGGTTGGTTGCATGAGGTCAAAAAACTAGTGGGTAGTGACATAGGAATTTTCAGCCAGATCTCTCTGTAACAATATTTTACCATGCATAATAAATAATAGCTCCTTTGTTTCCATGATATTAATTTTGATGTGGTAACATGGAGATAAATAATTCTGTTGTCTTCAGCATGATATATTCAACATGAGTGCAAGAAACTATAATTCTATTCTTTCCTGGAACTCACAATCCTCCTTTTGCTCCCAGTTTGCCACATATAGTGATATATGGAATATCCTAGGATTTGACATAATGTTCCCAAATTAGGAACACTAATTCACTGAATCGAACAGGCAGTATTTGTAGCCACTTTACTAGTGTTCTTGCCTCAGCAAAGGCATCTGTCCATTATTTGGAAAAGTGTATTGTACCTATTTCTCTAGAGGTCTCTGAAAGCTTTTAAATATCACCACTGAAAACAGCAAAAGAAGCAATATGACTTTTAAATTTAGGAATGTTGCTGATAAGCCACTATCTGCCTCTAAAAATGGGAACAAGAATGAAATCTCTTTTTCTGGTTTATTGTGAGAAATCTAGTATGAGGCTCCAAAATGTTTCCAGAACCATCTTATTGACTGTTATGTTTACTCATCTTATAATAATAATTATTGAGTGAATAGAGTCTTAGAAGCTGTCCTGTAGCTGCAGTTTTGCCACACGCACAGTAGATGGTCATGAATAGAAATGGAATGAAAACATGCTGTTTACCAAATCATGATCTCGTTTCCTAAGGAGTAACAGGACAATGGTGTAGATCAGGACCACATTGTGAGACCTAATCATCAAGGGTCAAAAGAGGGGCATCACAAAATAGTGTTTATACTTTTCAGAAGAGCCTGACCCACATATCCACCAGAGGTGGTAGATTAAATTATATCCTGAGGGACAAGAATGAAACCTATGCAGGAAGCCAAAAAGTAGTCAGCTTCGAGCCAAGTAGCCCAACATCAGTAAGCCCATGTGTTCAGAGGACATGCTCCATGAATGGTTAGCCATGCTTTGCCTCACTCAGATTTAACCTAACTTCTACCTTCCCCTCCTTCCATTTTATTTAAACTTGCCACTTTATATATTAGCAAAGAAACTTTATTTACATTGCAGCTTCTTTGTTCCATTAGCAAAAGTTTGAAATGAATGCATCATCTTTTTAATAGCTTTTTATTGTTGCATTGTAATTATATATAGTAGTGGGATTCAATATAATATAATATTTTCAATCTCATTCCCCAGTACTTCTGCTTTCCTTCTCTTCTGCCTCTCCCAACTCTTCCTCTACCTGGCTTGCTTTCTATTATTGCTATTTTTAATTAATATGTTTTTTATATATTATATATATGGTACATTTTTTATATTTCATATATATATGTGCATGTTCATACATGGACATAGCATAATTTAGTAGTTTCTGTTCCCCAGTACTTTTGCCTTTGCTGTCTACTTTCCTCTTAATCCCATTTCTTTACTGTATCTGTCTCCCTTTTATTTTCAAGAGATACTTTCTTCTCTTTAGCTTCCACATTTGATCTTTGGCTTTTGTGTGTGTGTGTCTGTGTGTGTTTTGTACTAAGTGATTGAACCCAGGGGCACTTAACCACTGAGCCACATCTCCAGCCCACCCTTTTCATTTTTATTTTGAGAAAGGATCTCCTTAAGTTGCTTTAGGGTCTTGCTAAATTGCTGAGGATGACTTTGAACATGACAATACTCCTGCCTCAATTTATTGAACCACTGGGTGATCTTTGAATTTCTGAGTCTGATGTTCACCATGGTGTTCTCCAGTTCTATCCATTTAATAGCAAATGCCATAATTTCATTCATCTTTATGGCTAAAGAATAAAACTCCAATGTGTAGGAATACTACATTTTTAAAAAAGATTTACTACATTGTGATTTAATGTGACAACTAAGATAATTTAACAGATTCATTGCAACACATGTAGAAGTAAAGTGATCTGTTCAAAGTTAGGTAGCAACTCAGAAACAAAATTAAAAGGATTCCAGAAACCAAGGAAGAAATCAATAAACAAAAGCATGATGGCATGTGGAAGAGATACAGGATACAATGTGAAAGAACTCCTAGTGATCAAAGCTGCAAAAACAACAACAAAGACCAGACTATTTAATATAACTCAAAGTAGAAAATAAATATTCATAAAACAAATACCAGGGTATTATAAATAAATGATTGAACCAATAAATAAATGGGGAAAAAGATAAATTTATTGTATAGAATTCCAAATAATTTATGAAGCTCGATTACTTATTTCTTTCCAAAAAAGGAAATTGCCCCCCATTACCTCTCTCCTTGCTATGTTCTGGGCTATATTTAGCGACTTGATTCCAAAGACTACAATATGAAAGTGGTTGGGAAAGAAGGAATGACTTTAGCAGAGTAGTCTGGCAAATACTGCCTTGACCAGATGATCAAGGTTAGCACCATGAATGATAATTTACGTATTCTTAATGTGATGTGACAAGAATGATATTTTGCCTCTTCAGTCTTCTTCTCAAAAACTTATAATCCCAGCCTATAAACGAGAAAAGAATCAGATAAACTCAAACTGAGAACATTCTACAAGATATCTGACTCATTCTATTCAAAATTGTTTAGGGCACAGTCTTTCACATACCAGAGAGGACATGGTAACTAAACATAATATATCATGAATGGAGTCCTGGAAGAAGAAAAGAACACGAGGGGAAAACTTGTGAATTCCAAATATAGTGTAGAGTTTATATAATAATTATACAGAAATGTTGACTCTTTAGGTGAGACACATTTGCCATTGTAATATAAGAAGCTAATAGTAGGGGTAAGTTGGGAAGGGCTATGTGAGAGCTCTCCATATTACCATTATAATTTTT
The DNA here is from genome assembly GCF_001458135.2 of Marmota marmota marmota. NCBI lineage: Eukaryota > Metazoa > Chordata > Mammalia > Rodentia > Sciuridae > Marmota > Marmota marmota. The sequence goes on from NW_026000057.1 coordinate 26,840,877, forward strand.
TATAATAAAACTGTAAAATTAAAATTTATCATAAAAATCAGAAAGAAAAAAAATCATTCTGAATACTAGAGTTGTTTAGGTTCCCAAAAACATTTTGAAATGAGATAGGTGTTTTTGTGTTTGTTGTTGTTTTTTGATGTAGTACTGAGTAAACTCTGTAAATTTCAACTGTTCAGCACATTCTAGTATGAGAGAGAAGTGTTTATAGTATGATATAAGTGAAACAACATTCAGCCCATTGCTTTGTATAAAGTAACTCTCAATAAATAATTATCAATTGATTGAATGGGATTACAAATTATATTTTTCCCATAGCTTATTGCTTTGTTCTAGTTTTCAATGTATCAAGCACATGGGCATAAGAGAAGCTTTTAAGATATGAAAATATGAATCCCTGAGAACCATACTAGTAAGGATCAATAAATTATATAGCAGATTAGTTATCTGATAAGTAACTCATCCTGTGAAATGGTCCCTTGGTTTGTCCTGGAGTAGATTTGAGAAAGGTCCATCTAATCAAGGTGATTAGGGATCATGTTCAGAAGAACATAACTGGAATGGGATCAGTACGAAAGAAAAATAGGTAGATCAATGACATTAACATTCCTGAAGATAACAACTATAGTATGGAGAAAGGGGACTCTGAGGAGAATAATTTGTCAGCATTTTCCCAGCAGTCTTCATGGATGCCTTAGGCTATCATAGCTTGATGTCATTAACTATTAAGTTCATTCAACTAACTAATTCTCCTTGCTCTGATTAACTTTATTTCCCATGTAGATTTTTTAGTGAAAAGAGGGTACTCTAGGGTCACTTTTCTAGTTATAGTTCTCCTGACACATTTGTAAATTTGCATTCTAGTTTACTCACTAGTTTCTTGAGCATTTGGTTAATCTAGATTTCATATTTGCAAAATATGTTTAATATTACTACCTACTTCATATAGTAGTCTTGAAATTAAAGATAGTGATAATTTCAAGTACATGTTGTGCTTGGTAGAATGCCTTAGGTAGTCCTCAGTAATTCTTGTGGTATGTTGTTGTTGTTGTTATTATTATTATTATTTAGTACTGTGGACTGAACCCAGGTGCGTTTAACCACTAAACCACATCCCAAACCCTTTTTAAGTTTTATCTTGTGACAGGGTCTTACATTGTTTATGATCTCACTAAGTTGTTGAGGCTGTCTTTTAAGTTGTGATCCTCTTGCCTCAGCCTCCTGAGCTGCTGGTATTATGCATGTGCCACCACACTCAGCTCTTTATATTATTTTAAAATTATATTTGCTTGGCTATTGATATTGTACTGTTGTTGTTTTGGAGTAACTTTTATCTTCATTCTGAATTTGAGCCAATTTGACAAAATCCAATTCCTTAACCTAAAAATCAGAACATTCAACAAACACTCTGATGGAGTACAGCTTTGCTTGACCTGCTTAGTAGCCAGTTAATTTCCCCCTCATACCTTTGTGCGGGTGTTTCTCTTTTCATGCCTAGTACCTGAGGATCACACACTCCACACACTTGTGACAGCTAATAACAGGTAGCTAGGCTACTTCCTAGAGATTTCTTAATCCATCACTGAAATGTGGCACCTCTCCAGTGGAACATAAAAGTTTTTTAACCAGCAGGTTTAGCAGCTGTGATAAATGGTGCGTATGATTTAAATTTGAGTAAAATTGTGTTTAACTGAAAATTTGGCCACTTCATGAAACTTTCACTGCAAAGATTAGGATGACATTGAAGGACTGCCAAAGGTACCACGATGTGATAGAAAGAACCACTTAGGTTAATATTTCATGAGGCAGTCAGTATTTCACAAAGGAGAGTTCTAGTAAATATGTTCCAGGATGACTTTTTCTAGAATCACCTGGGGTATTTGTTAAAATGTAAATCCTTTGGCCTCAAAGAAGTTCCATTGGATCAAAATCTCCTTAAAAAAATTTAGGGATTCACAGCTTTATAAAGGATCATAGGTAATTCTTATACATCCTCCAGTTTAAGAACCTGGTTTGCCTTCATAAATTGAGAGAGAGAGAGAGAGAGAGAGGAAGAGGAAGAAGAAGGAGGAGGAGGGGGAGGGGGAGAAGGAGAGGGAGAGAGAATATGAATATGCTAACAGATTTTATTCAGTTTGATCATGCACTTCCAGGAAAACTCAAATTTATAATTTACTAGGGAACAATAAAAAGGACAATAAGATATGATGTTCAAATATTACACCTTGTTAGCAACGTTTAAAGAAAATGTTTCAGACTATGTTTTGTAAACTAAAATATTGTACTCTGCATTTTACATAAGTGGTGTTTTAATTACAAAGGCCCTTTGGTACAGAAAGTTTATTCAATTTGCATAAAAATAGCTAAGCAAAGTCTCTGTTACTAGATTCACAGTAATTCAACCAAGTCCTGTTTCTCTGTTTTACATTTGTAAAAATCCTTCTGTTTCAGGTTGTTTTTCTTTCAATAAACATTGTACTGAACTCAGAAACAAGCTCTATCAAGCTTAATCTCATTGATAGCTAGCATATTTTGGTTAATTTTCCCAGGTATGCACTTGAAAACAGATTTACTTTGTTCATTATTTAATATTTGTAGTGCTGGAAATATCTATGAATCCCGATTTGTGGTTATATTTTCAGCTTCCACAAAACCTGTCCTAAGGAAAATGCACTGGATTGGTTCATTTGCAATGAAATATTCATTCTAACCCCCATTAAATGGAAGCCATCACAATAATAGGCTGCTGAAAACAATCAAGAAAATGATTTCCTTGTGGTCAAACTGAAGAAGTACAGCTTTGAGTCAGAGAAACCTATATTAATACCACTTGTCACCCATATAGCATAGAATAATCTATGGGCTTTCTGAGCCTCATAGTGCATGCCTATAAAATGGGTTGATCATATAAGATAATATTTTTGTAAAAGGTTTGGCATGTAGCTAAACAAAGAATAGTAGCTAAATGGATTAACAAAGAATCACTGAAAATAGTGGAACATCCCTCAGAGGACTGGCTGTGACTTCTGAACCATTTCTTCTACACAAAAGAAGTCTTTATTTTCAAGCACAAGGAATCCAGACTCTTAGGAGTACCAAAACCACATCACAAAAAAATAAGAAAAGGGTGAAAGTTATTTAGTAGTACAGCTGGAATGCTCAGTAATTTTAAGATTTTTGAATTGTAAAGTGAATGAATGTTATTTACTTCAAGAAACAACTCCATCCTAGCATGGTTGAATGAATTTAGAATACTTAAGAAAGGCATTGTGCTGTGAGAAAATAGCTCTGGATGCAGCTGACCTTATATTTTCTGTGTTACTTTCTTCTTCTTTGACTACATTTCCTGTTTCCCCCTTCATACATAATGAATAAAAATTGTCTCTATATTTTATATTATGGCACACATTATTTCTTATTAACATTTTTATTTTCACCAAAAGAGAGCAAAAAGCCATTTCTAAGATGAAGAAGAAGAACTAGGATTTTTAAGCCCTGAAATTTTTTATGGTTTTTAGAATCACTCCTGTGCTTTCTCAAAATATAAGTCATTTTAAAGGAAAGGACCTAAAAACTTTCCCTGGTTTCCTACTGATATAATTTCCCTATTACATGTGTTAATTAGACTGAATTGATGGCTTTATTTTTGCAAAATAAGGTTATCTGAACACTAATATTTTCATGATATGGAACTGCTGCTTTAAGTAACAGGATTTTGCTTTTTTGGACTTTCTGTGTACTCTCTTTAATTCAGGTTCAAATAACAAGGTATTGGAAAACCCACTTGAAATCAGTTTGCAATGTTTGAATAAAGTTTTTATGCATCAGAAATAAGAAGACATGGATTTCATATTTAGCATAAATGTAAATTAGAATGCCATGAGTCATTTTCAATGTAGGAAAACTTATTGACCTGTAATTAATTCTGGGCCCACATATTGGACAAACTGAGAACAGAGCAAGGAATTGAACCCATGAAATTCTGAGAAAGAAAAATATTCTGGACAAACTTCATGAAAAGTTAGAGTCTTGGAAAAGAAAATTTTGCTTGTTTTTCCATTTTGTTTTCATTATAGGTTTATATGCAAACTTTGCTCCAATTTTATTTTATTAGCAAAAATATGCAGAAATAGAATTATAGCAAGCAGGAAAAATTAAAAGCTGTTGCTATATATTGCTAAAAATATTCTATATGTTGCATAAAAAATTGCTAAATTTTACCTACATATTTTCTGAGACTGCTGGTCTTACTAAATAATCATTTAGCATAGTACTTAAAAGTTACTGAAAATTTTGTAGTGAAAATTTTCTCTTCTTTTTTTTTTTTTGCAATATTTGTGCTATTACTAATGAGATATCAATATTAATAGTAACTTCCAGTTTTGTGGACTGTTCATGAGCAATGACCATTTTTCTATTCAAGAATTTATATTATGCATCTCTATGAATTTTTCTATTTTTAAAAGTACTTATTTTTATGAGTCAAATTTGTTGCAAATTTTTCCCAAGTTTGTCATTTGCTCCTTAAAGTATTTTTAAAATGATTTTTAGATATAAAAATGTATGCTTTATATATTTAAATATTGTCCTAGGTAAATATATAAGCTGTCACCATGCAAGTTCTGTTAGGTCATGAATTTGCCTGTCTTCTACTGTGCCGTATTTCTAGCACCTAGCAAGTGTCTAGTAACTAGAAAATACTCAGGGAATGTTTTTAAGGAAATGAGTATTTGCAGGTTTAGCACCTTTGGTTATTAATGCTGGCTAAAATTAAATTCTATGGAAAGTTATCTATTGTTTGCTTTATTTTTCATCCCTTTAATTTCACGTTTAGAAGTCATTTATTACTGTTTTACTCAAGTTTCTATACTTGAGAACTTATTATATTATCTTTTCATACATATTTATGGAACTGAATTCAGTGCAAATAAAAATATCTAGCCAAGTATAAACATAACATTTTCTTCTCCAAATCCTTATTTATGTTTATCAAAATTTATATTTTCAAAAATTATTTATTGCTTATCTATACTGTGCCAAGCACAGAAGTTTCTTTGATTAATCAGTCAGAATTTTTGGAGGCAGGCAACACTAACAAACTTTGGCTCCCTCAAACAGCAAGGAACTTTGCTGTTTGAAGGTAAGGACACACAAAATAACCAGACAAAAAGTTATGGGACCAGGGCTGAACAATAATCAGTAATGGAGGCTGCTCAAGAGGTAAAGTGAAACCAATAAGATTGTTCAGGATGATGTAATAGTATCTGAGGAGCATCACTGTCAGTGCTGTAAAGTCAAGTCTAACTCTTCTTTGTTTCTGTGTCACTAAAACAAGATTCAAAGATGAGAATACATACTTCTGATTGGACAAATCTAGATCACATATTTCAGCCTGAGTGTTAGAAAACAGGAAGAAGAAAAATTTTCTTCAGCTCCTTCTATCTTCTGCAGGACATGGCATATATGTCAATAAACTAGGCAGGGACTGTTAGAAGTTGGGGAGAAAAAAATGACAAGTATTCTACAGGAATAGAAATGTTAAACAACAACAACAAAAATACTTTTTTTTTCCCTTCTTGCACCTTATCATGTGTAAGAGTAAAAATTATAATAGATATAAATATGATATTTAAACTCTGATTAGTGGGTTAAAGATAGAGGCATGACATTATGAGAAAAATACATATATATGTTTGTGTATATGTGTATAATATACACAATATCTAATGTACATATTATATATAGAATATATATACATATCTTATAAATTTTTTATATACTGTATATGTAGTTTTTTTTTTAATTTGTGATAGATATGCAGCTCATCCAGCTCATCCTGCTCATACCAGCTAATAATATAAGGAATTTATCAGCTAACTTACCTAAAAAAAAAAAAAAATTCAGGATTGGTCTGGCTTTCTATGTAACTAGATCCAGTCTCAGACAGTGTGGTGTGCTAGTTCTTGGTTCTTCTGTATACCTGTATGTACTAATTCCTTTAGTGTAGTATATATATTCAGGCAGCCTTGTTTTTGCATGTTGAGAAAACTTATTTTACATAAGCCCAATGAAAGAAAGTTTTGACACTTAAAAATCTCAAAGGATCCAGTGGGGGAGATATGAGGTGGAAGATAAAAAAGAATAAACAACCCAATTGTTTATTGAAGTGGTAAATCTAAAGGTCAAAGGAAAAAATGGGGTGGCAAATTCTCTTCCCTGGACAAATATTGTGGGGAAAAAAACCCTAGTCTCAGAGTTTTAAATTCTGAATATTTAGGGTTAGGACTTCCAGAATATATCTGAGTGAAGAACTTTGTAAACCTTTCTTAAAAAACAACAACAAAATCCTCAAAAAATCTTTTCAGCAAATGCATAAAAAAGTGGAGAAGCTTTTATTTAAGATAAATGGCTGAGACATTATAAGCATTTTAATAATCTGTGGCATTGTGGCCTGGGGCTGCTTTCATCTCCCTCTAGATCCATGGTGTTTCAGTTATACCAGGACAGGGCAGACTCTGAAGTCAACTATTCTTAAGAATGACTAAAGATGATTTGGTTTAGACCAACACATGGAAAACTGACTCTTGGAAGTGTTGTAAAACAAAACAAAACAAAACACTTTTATCCTTTCTGACAAAATCAGGAACAGCTAACATTGCAGCTATTCTTGATTATATTCTGCTGATGGGGCATGCAATTGATAGGCACATCATCTAGAAACTTAATGGAGATACAGAGGGTAAGTCAGCTGTAAAGAGGCTCAATAAATTGAATATCTCTCTTATCACCATAAAAGGCTGCAAACATGCCCAGAAGAGACCAAAGACAACTATTTAGTTATCTCTGAATAACTAGGAGCCTTATAGTCACATAAATTCAAAACTTAGGTTTACTTTTATGCTCTCTAAACTTTGCACACAGTCTCAACTACATACACATTTACCAGCAAAGGGCCATAGTTGTGACAACTTAAGGTACTGAAGTGCAACTTCTACCAATGACTGACTGAACAATTAGCTATGGTGACCCATAGGTGAACACAGGCCAGGCCTGAGTCCAGGAATGAAACAAGAATAAAAACCTCAACCAAAAATTGGATAAAGATAGCTGTACATTCCAGAAGAGAGAGATTCTACAGAATTAGTCCAGGAAAGTCACTAAACACATACACAAAAACAAGAGTAATAAAAATCTCTGAAGGGGGATCAAAATACAGAGGTGCTTTTATATATTACTTAAAATAACCCTTTAAAAAATTAAACAGCTGAGGATAGTGTGATCTACAAGAAGTATGACCCATACCCAATGTTGGGTAGGGAACTGTCAATAAAAATGGTCTCAAGTCCTTGCCATTGTGTAAGCATAAAAAAAATTCAAAATAGGTATTATAAATATGTTCACTGTACTAAAGGAAACCAGGTTTAAAGAATTAAATAAAATTGTTATTACAGTTACTCTTAAAATTAAGAAAGAAAATTCTGGAGTTCAATATGTAATAACTTAAATGAAAAATTTGATAGCAGGATACACCAACAGATGGGGGTTCAGCCAAAGAAAGAATTAGCAACTTGAAGATAAATGAATGGAGGTTACTAAACATGAATAATAGAAATAAAAAAGAAATGAAAACAAATTAACAGAGCTTCAGAGACCCTTGAAAACCATATGTGTATTACAATACATGTAATTCTAGAAGAGGATAAAAAGTAAAAATAAAAATGAACAAATATTGATTGGAATATTGCAATTTTGGTGAAAAATTCATCTACACATTGAAAAAGATTAATGATTTCTGTATAAGGCAAATTAAAAAAAGATCCAAACTTAGACATATTATAGTCATTCTACAGAAAAAAAAACAGACAAAATCTTGAAACTGTCAAGAGGAAAATGACTTATTCCATACAAGGGGGACACCATGAGATAATTGATGACTTCTCATCAGAAACAGTGAAATGATAACTTAAAGGACTAAAAGATTAAAATAGCTTTCAATGAAGAATTCTATGTCCTACAAAACAGCCCTTCAAAAACTGAAAGAACAATAGACATTTCCAGAGAAACAAAACTTGGAGAATTATTTATATGAGGAAGGCTTTGCAAGAAATTCCAAAGGTAGTCCTTCATATGAACAGGAAATGACTCCATGTGGTAACTAAGATCCATGCAAAAGTAATAAAGAGTACTGCCAAAACCCTAGTCCCTACTAATGGTTTTTATGTAAGTAAATGCAAAATAAAGTACAGTTATTATTTTTTTCTTAAGTGATTTAAAAGAAAGTTGCATAAAACAATGGTTATAAAACTATTGTTGGATTTATAACACTTGAGGTAAAATATATATGATAATGGTAACCCAAAGAAGAGGGGAAGTAATGAAGCTATATTGGGGCCAAATTTCTATATATTTCTAGCACATATTTTATTGAAATATGTTTTACATAATTTTAGAAGTAGTTAAAAAAGCCACAGTGAAACACATAACCTAAGATATATAGTAATCAAATAGCAAGATGAAAGACACATTTAACCATTTTATTAATTTAAAATAAATGGAAATAGATTAAGCACTCCAGATAAAGGCAGAGGTTGTATATATGTGTTTTAGTCAGCTTTTTGTCTTGTTTTGTTTTTTTGTTGCTGAGACCAAATACCTAACAAAGCATACCCCAAATAACCTTCCTACTCCAGCCACACCCTCCCTTCCTGCAGGTACTATATAGTTAATCTAGATCAAGGGGTTAATGCACCAATTTGTTAAAATTCTAATAAACCATTCATTTCACCTCTAAACTTTCTTGCATTGTCTCATATATGTGTTTTTGGGGGACACCTAATATCTAAACCGTAACAGTGTGGATAGAAAAGGAGGATCAAAATATATATGGTCCTATAGGAGACATATATTCAAGAAACATGCTGATGTTCTGCCTCACCTCACAAGTAGGGCTTCTATGGACCAAGACCTCAGAAACCATAAGAGACAAAATAAACGTTTCCTCCTTAAAATCGTTCTTTGTTAGGTATTTCTTCAGAGGAAAGTAGCTGGTAACATTGCAACAGGAAGCAGAAAGAGAGTTCCCTTCACCATAGACAAAATATATACCCCCAAAGCATACCCCAAATAACCTTCCTACTCCAGCCACACCCTCCCTTCATGCAGGTACTATATAGTTAATCTAGATCAAGGGGTTAATGCACCAATTTGTTAAAATTCTAATAAACCATTCATTTCACCTCTAAACTTTCTTGCATTGTCTCATATATGTGTTTTTGGGGGACACCTAATATCTAAACCGTAACAGTGTGGATAGAAAAGGAGGATCAAAATATATATGGTCCTATAGGAGACATATATTCAAGAAACAAATAGGATGAAAGTAAAAGGATGCAGAATAATAATCCTTTGAAATAGTAATCATGAGACATAGAATGGTTATACAAATATCACTTTAAGGAAAAAATATTACTAGAAATTAAAAGGTCATAAGAAACATATAACAACTATGAACACAGGTACATCTAAAAACAGCCTTCATATATATTAAACAAAATAGTTAAACATAAATTCACCAAATGACCCAACTATTCCACTTTGTAACTGTTCAAGATAGAAGAATTTTATATCCACTTAAAGACTTGCATTTATATTTTCATAACAGCATTTAGAATTAGCCAAAAGGTAGCAATAATCCAATGTTTATCAAATGTTGAATGGGCTAAAAAGATATGGTATATCCACACAGTAGAATATTATTTAGCAATAAAAAAGGAATTGACTACCAATACACATGCCTATGAATGAATTTTAAATCAATTATGCTAATTTAAAGAAAGAAGAATCCAAGCTTACATGTTATACAAATATATTTGTATGAACTATCCCAAAAGGCAAATCTACAGATATAGAAAAAAACTTAGTGGTTGCCTATAATTAGGATTTGAAATGATATTAATTATAAATGGGAAATAAGTGATCTTGTTGGATGACTGGAAATGTATTAAATTTTGATTGTGGTGATGTTTGCGTGGACCTCTAAAATTACAAAAAATCACTGTCTTCTATACTTAAGTGGGTAATTTTTCTTCTGTGCCAATTACTTCTCAATAAACCTATTAAGAACAAAGTCCAAATATTATAGATAGTCAATACAATGTCTTATAGTTTTATGTAACTCAAATATTCAGTGATTTTTTTAAATGCTACATGTGAAGGCAAATATATATAGACTCTTCTCTAATTCTGTTTTCTCTTTCTGCACACAAAGATCAATTTTATTATTCAGCTTTCTAGTTTTTGTGTGACCAGTACTGGCCACTGAAATCTAGACAAAATTTATATCCAGCATTTCCTGGCTTGACTTTCTGTGTTATCCTCTCTCAACCTTAGTACGAGACTGAAAGCAAATGACTTAGAGATAATAAAGACACATAGTGGGAAGAGCACAAATCCAAGAGTGTCAACCTGTATCAAGATGCTCACATAAACAAAAAATGAATTTTTATGCTGTTATATAATTGATATTCAGGAATTATTGTTACTACGACTTAGACTATTGTGATCAAATGTTCCATTTTTAATTTCTATAGAATAACTCTCTTATTCAAACCCCAATTATGATCACTATTCATTATCTTCCTTTCCCAATATAATTTTCCATAAAAATTTACTTTTATTTGTTTATCACTAATTCATAGTATAGAAATATAGACTGTGCTATCTATGTGTGATTTAGAACTGCAAGTGAAATTGTTACCTTCAAAACATTAGAAAAAAAGTATGACGAAGATCACAGCCTGAAGCATAAAATCATTGGTACAAAGACAACTTATTATGTATTTGTAATGGAAGTCACATAGAAGGAAGCCAACTGGCCTGAGAAACTAGATAGTAAGGTTTAGGGAGTTTTCAAACATGGTGAGGTCACATGATGAATGAAGATGTGTGAGTAAGGAAAAGTAATGGAAAATAAAATATAGAAGGGAAGTGACCACAATTGGCAAATCTGACATACAGGAGCAGAGTGTATTGGAAGAGAGATTTCTGGAGCAAAGCCACACATGCTGGGTGTATGAAAATTGCATGAATTTGAACAATGAAGCCATGAGTCAATTTAGTGTACCAAGTAACAGCATCTTTATACCATGTTAATCTTCCCCAAATAAATACATAATTATATGTATTTGCATGTGTATTTGATATATATTTTATAGTATGTAATTTTTATGAGTTAGTGAAGATAAATGCCTTTTGAATGATCCCTTCTGGTCATAATAGAAATAATGGAAGCCTGTTTCTTCTCCTGGGACACTGCTTCTCTCACTTTTCATCTACTATGAAGGCAGGGAGAAATTTAGCAATTAACTTGCTGTCCATTGATTGTGGTTGAATATCCATCTATCTACTTTCTCATCCTATGTCTCATTTAGTGTTCTAAGATTAGATTTTCTGTTTTTCAAAAGTGCTATTGTCTTTCCAATTCCCTGGTCCTTTTGCTATAAATACAGAAGATTTCTCCCTTATCTCTCCTCCATCATTATTCAAACACTAATTTTGAGTAGTGTTGATATTCATATTGATTCATTTAATACAATAGCTAATAGTTTCCTAATTTTGACTTTAAAACCATTGCTTCTAGTAGTATTTAAAGAAAAGGTTGGACAATAAAGACCAACAAATCTAAGTTTTGTGTCAATTAAAGGGATCTATCTAGTCATAAAAAGCACAAACCCTACCATTCCATTAAAATAGAGTACTAATAGACAAACAATTAAACCTTGGGGTAAGAAGTCAAGAACATGAATGGGCCACCAGTAGGAATTTGCTATGTTGACAATATTCTGCTTTATAACCTGGGTGTGTGTTAAAGAGTTGTGTCCACTTTTTTTCAAAAAGCAACCAAGTAATCAATCTACTGTTTATGCACCTTAATGTATTCTGTGTTATCCTCTGTCAACCTCAGTGATGGGACCGAAAGCAAATGACTTCAGTAACAAGATTAAACAATAGAAAAGACTTAGATTTTAATTCTGGGTCTACTTGGCACTGCTTTTGTGACTATGAGCCAATTAACTAAGCGATCTCATCCTCAATTCCTCAAGACATAAAATAGATTTCAATTCATACAGGTAGGCCTTAAGTTTCATGGAAAAATAAAATAATATAGAGGAAATTATTGTATTAGCACTCTGATATAAGAGGAAATCATTCACTCACATTTATTATAATATTTTCAGTTAATGATTTTTAGTATATAATGATGATGTATAATTATTTTCTATAGTAGTTGTTTTTAATGTAAATTAAATTTATTTTAGCTAATATATGAGAAAATAAAATGATATGATTATACACACACACACACACACACACACATTATGTATGGTGAGGTTAAACATATCAATCTCCTCAAAGATTTAGTATACCTTAATAGCAAAACATTAAAATCCTTTATTATAGATTTTTTTAAAATATAGTAAAAAATATAGTACATAATTGTTAAAGTAATTATGGATTTTAAAAATACTTCATTAAAAGAATCTCTGTGACCACAATGTGAACTTTGTCATATTAAGAAATCTTTTAGTTTTGAAATTTTAAGAATTTTAATATATCATAATAATAATACACTTTTCTACTTGTCATTCTTGTATTTTGATGTTCCCAGTTCTCTATGAGAAGAGGCTCTACAGCAAGCCTTCCTAATCTCAACCCAGACTTCATGACTCCCCCCATTTGCCTTTTTTGTTATATGACCTGGTTTCTAGGATTCATTTCTCGTTCTTTTTTAAAAATAATTTTTAGTTGTCAATGGATTATTTATTTATTTATTTATTTATTTATTTATTTATTTATTTATATGCGGTGCTTAGGATTGAACCTAGCACCTCACACATGACAGGCAAGTGCTCTATCACTGAGCCACAACCCCATCCCTCATTTCTCTTTCTTAATTTCTTCTTAATGTCCTCTAGCTGTGCCTATCCCAAAGCAGAGTACTATTATTTTGATTATACTAACTTTGGAATCCAGTGCTTGTGTGGAAAATTAATTCTTAGAAGGTATTAGAAGAATTTTTTTTCATTTTTTAGAATTTGTTCTAATTAGTTGTATATGACAGTAGAATGCATTTTGACACATCATACATAAAAGGAGTATAACTTCTCATTCTTATGGTTGCACATGATGTAGGATCACACCAGTTGTGTAGTCATATATGCATATAGGGTAATAAATGTCTGATTCATTCTATTATCATTCCTCCCCCCATATCCCCTTCCTTCCCTTTACTCCTGTCTGTCTAACCCAAAGTACCTCTATTCTTCCCTAGCCCCCTCAACCCCTTATTGTGAATTAGCATCCGCATATCAGAGAACACATTCCACCTTTAGTTCTTTGGTCTTTGGTACAAGAATTTTTTTTTTTATCAGAATCTAAGAAGGGAAAGATTCTAGTTAAGAGTCTATAATTATTCCATATGTCTAGAATCTTGGGGATTAAAGACCTGAGAAAGAGTGGACTAGAAAGTAAAATTATGCAATATTTCACAAATTATGAGTAGTAACTTCATCTCTAGCAAAGGAGGAAACCACTGCTATATTTGGCATCAAAAAAGTAGGAAAGGTTTAGAAGTCAGGAGCACAGTTGCTACACATAAAGGCCTAGAGGCTAGAAACTGTCATATTTATGATGTAATGTATATTATATATTTTTGTAATTTGGTGAAACAAAAGAGAATCCTTTGATTGATGAGTTGCAGGAAGTACAGCTTAGATGTCTAAGCCAGGCAATATAATGGCAACATAAAACTGGAGCTTGCTTTAATTTATCTCTCCTTGGACAGGTCTGTCCCTGGTCTTCTGTAAACTGATCATATCAGAAAAAAAGTAAGGAAACAACTAACATTCCTGAGATATTATAAATTTCTTGTGGAAACAATACTGTTTTATCCTATTTCCTGTATGATCTAACAAATGCAGATGTTGGTGGTAACTTATATGTCCACATCATTTAGAGGGCACAAAGCAGGGCAAAGGGGGCAGGGATTAGAATAAGCACATGTCTCAGTCTCTCTCCATCAGAGAAAAGATTTTGGTAAGAAAAGAAAAATTTAGAAGCATTCATTGAGAAACAAAGGAGACTTAAATCTGCTTACAGCTTTCCAAATGACCCTAACTGTGAACATAATGATTTTATATATGCATTTCACTGTAGCATGTGGCTTGTTTCTTCTTAAAAGCCATGATGAAATATTTATGATTTTAATATTTATATATTAATTCACAAGTTGAAAAATGAGACCAGAGGCCATCTGAACGAACCGATAACTTGCCATTATTAGAATTCTTAGTTTTAATCAATATAGACACCTGTATCTTATTTGAGTATCTATATGCCTATTTTTGTATTTTTAAATATTATCAATGTTTCAGCCTAGTCCACTCTTAATTTTTTGCCATTTGTTATCTAAGATGAAGAGAAAACTGCTAATATATTTAATTTTCTTTTAAAAAATATGAAATGTAGCCAGGTGTGTTGACACATACCGGTAATTCCAGTGACTCGGGAGGTTGAGGCAGCAGGATCACAAATTGAAAGCCAACCTCAGCAGCTTAGCTAGGCCTTAAAAACTTAGTGAGATCCTGTCTTGAAATAAAAAATAAAGAAAGAAAGGGGTTAGGAATGTGGCTCAATGGTTAAGTGCCTCTGGGATCAATTCTCTGTACAAAAAAAAAAAAAAAGAATTCTGTTACGAGGTTAAGTACCCAATTAATAAAGTATATGGTGCTACAAGAGATTATTTTATGAGTGAAATAGAACAAATACTTAAATTTTTGAAATAAGATCCTGTGAGTGTGTGTGTGTGTGTGTGTGTGTGTTTTCTCCATGTAAGTTTAATAAAATTGAGGAAAACAGAATTTACATGTCTTATTTTAAATCTTGGGAATGTTATTTGTGTGTGTTATATCCTAGGATACCCAAAAGTTATAGACAGTTATAAATGGATGCACAGATATAAGTTGACCAAAGAAAACATTGTTTTAGGCAAAATTTCAATTATTAAAATTAAAAAGGATTCCACCAAATTCTTTCCTTTCTCACTCCTCTCTGCTCCATCTCTACAATCTCTAGTGAGCTCACAAGTTACTGTTTGTGGAATATAGTAATCAGTTGCCTTACTGTGTTGATAATAAACTTTAGAATGATTTATAAGCATTTCTTTCTCTGTTCTAAATTACCCAGTAGGAATGGTAAGGAAACTACCCAATTTCTCAACAACCACATTCAAATCTAAGGACTCATTTAGACAACATCAACATCTGTTTTGTAGAGCTACTACAAAATCTGTTTTTGTACTTTTCTAAGTTTTGTAGAGCTACTACACAAAAAACAAATCTTTGGTGACATTTATTTGATAACTGACTAGTCATACAATGGATTAAAAAATATAAAGAATTAGCCATTTGCAACAGATCCAAATCAATGGACGTGGGGTAGTTAATGGTTATTGTGGAGCAATAAGTAAGTGACTTTCTGGGTGAAGACAAATTCAGGTTTTCAAGCTACATTGTAGGCCATTTTTTTTATGCTAAAAATCTTTGCTATCTTGCTCCTGAAAGCAATCACTCAGCTAATGTGTACTACAAAGACCTGTTGTTCGCTTGGCCCACACTGCAGAGGTGAATTTAACATGGTATAAACACAAGGGGTTTTAACAGTCATTGTAGGCAAAGAGAATTCTTCTACTAACAAACAATCCTTACCACTTAATAAATAAAATCTTCAAATGATTTATTTTCTTTCTCAGTATAAAGATTGCCATTTAGTTTTTCCTTTAAAGACTGTATATCTTCGCTTATAGTATCTTTGAACATTGATTTAAAATTAAATATTTGAGGAGTTGTTACCAAACTTGCTGATAATAGGAAATATTTCAAAGGGAGTAAGTTTTCCTCTATGAGGGAAAAAACGTGTTATGCATTTTATTTCACCCAATGCACTCTACAATAGGATATCAAGAAAAAAAATATTTGGTATGGGTATTTGTTGCAAACACACTGATCCTCACTTTTATTTTTCATAGGAAGTTACTGATTCATCCATTCATGCATAATACATTTCTGTTACATGCAGATTGAGACAAGACTGTGGTATTATTTAAGACACATGTAGAAATGTGTATAACCCAAACTTAGGACTAATAGCAGAGGTAAAACCCTGATCACAATGGAATATCTTGTCTTCAAAGGTCATATGTACCCACACGTTACAGGCAAATTTTGGCCTGTGAAGATATAAAATATGAAGATGAGATATTTCATTGATGAAATTTCTCTGGCTCTTGGGAAAGCAATATTGCTCTTATGAGATATAAATGTTTGCACACAAAGCCAGTACAATCTCTTTCAGCATTTCGCACAAGACATTCTAAGCTATGATAAAGTGATTTTTAAAAATATAGCATTAATTTTAATTAAACCAGGAGGTAGAAATTAAAATGTTAGGAATAAGCTGCTACCATTTGAAAAAAGTTGGGGGTGGGGTGTAACTCTTAGGATTAATAGACTGAAGCTTATTATGACCCTGGGCTCACTGCTCAGCTATGCTGGGGGTGGGGAACTCATAATGAATACCAAATTATTTATTGATAATAAAGATCACCTGGGTTGGGGATATAGTTCAGTTTATAGAGTGCTTGCCTTTCATACAGTAAGGCCCTAGATTCAATCCCCAGCACCACACACACACATTTAAAAAAAAAAATCACCTAGGCACACACACACATTAAAAAAAAATCACCTAGGCAGTGACTATACAATTCTTTTGAATTTACAAAAGTTGAAACTAATACTTTAATTATATTCATCAGTCTACAATTGTGTTTATAATAACATTTGTTATCATTGTGTTAATGTCCCATGAGTTTCAATAATCATAAAATGGTTTATAAATGGGTGGATATTATTCTTGGATAAAAGAAGTTTCTTGGGTCATTCAATCTAAAGGATCTGTCCAAATTAGGCTGGACTAAGGCAAGAAAAAGTGAAATAATGATATATAACACACATTGTCAAAATAATATAAAGCTTTTCTGGGTAAATTATAATACTGTTATCTGGGGGATAACATTTATATTAGTATTACAAGTTAACTGTCTGATTGCCTTCTGTGCAGAGAATTTTTAACCAGTGTTATAACTACCTTGATAAGGTATGTGAAATTAAACCACATTTGGAAATTTTTTGGCTTTTACTGTAATGCCATGGTTTTCTTGACACGTAGTTTCTTTGGTCCCTCTTCCTATTCTTAAAGACCATGACTATAATTTCTTTTATATTGCTCAATGTTTTATGCACGTTAATCTTTGCTAATATATCATGGCATAGGTATGGTTACCATCATTTCACCGATGAGAAAACTTAAATTCTGAAATTTAAATTATTTGCTCATAATCATAAAACAAATTATTTGATAGAGATAAGGCTTGAGTGCAAATGTCTATTTGATATCAATGCCACAGAGATTCCCATTACAAATACAGAGAGGAAATAGCATGCAAACACATTGGAACACATTGTAATATTTCTGTATATCCTATAAACAATATGTGATTGATATCTTAGATCTTAGCATGGTGTGTGTGTGTGTGTGTGTGTGTGTGTGTGTGTTCTTGTTAATTTTGCTGTATCAATAGAAGTTTTTGATCAGAACTAAACTAGATAAATAACATTTGCTGTAAAGGGAAGATCAACTTCTCAATACCCATAGTCTTATACTCCATGCTGATATCAAAAGTTCCTCTTATATAAAAGAAGAATGAAGAGAACAGAGAGGACCAAAAAATCTCATGAATGGAGAGCCCATTGACAGATTCAGAAATGTTAAGTAGTGATGTTAATTCAAAAATAATTTTTCCTATTCTTCAACTGGTTTTATTGACTCCATCTATCCATGTCTAGTTGCATAAGCACCAATTTTTCACAAATAATAATCTGTGTGGACATTAAAAATGTACATAGTATAGAAATATTATCATATTCATTCTAGCAACAAGAATACATGTGTGCTTTTGCAAAGTAAAACTTAGTTTACTATACTATTAGTGTTAAGAGCTGGTGCAACTGCAACAAGAGTAGATTCCAGTTTGTATTTAATAGCGATGTCTCAACTTTCCTTCTTAATTTTTAATTTTTAATGTATGTTATCTCCCTTGGGTTTTTATAGTTTTTTATAGGTGACAATCTTTCCCTTTTATAAATAAAAGTAGTGAAGTTCAGAATTGTACGAAGTTTTATCATGAATTTTTTCTGTTTACAGAAACCATGAGTTTTAGAAGTAGGTATTCAAGTGAGATTTCTTAAAAAAAAAATAAATCAAGCCCAGAATTCTTTTCACTTTCTACATCTTTATAGTAATAATATGAACCTAAATGAAATTCCTCTGATGGTGAATTGTTTAGTCAGTGAGAATTAATATTTGTTCATCCCAGTTTTTATTGTTCAGCAAGATGTATGGAGATTTGTATGTTTCCGACTTTGTGCTAATAGAGTAGGTGTAACAAAGCAGTAAGTGAACAATTTGGGAAGAAATGAGTAATCAATGGAGGATGAAAAAAAATTTTTTCCATAGAGAAAACTATCCTTTGTAGCTAATTCAGAGAGTTGACAAGAAAATACATTTGAAATACTTGGTACGAATCTAGTTAGCACTTAAAACCTGAATCTTGTGACAGAAAATAAATCTTGTGACAGAAGATAAAGACTTAAGAAACAGAGGAGGACTCCAATGTGATAAAGCAGAATTGTTCTGCTTGAAAGGCATAGGTGAGTCTTGGCAATTTGGCCTTCCCCTAGAATTCTTCTGGGTCATCTATGTTAATAAATTTAGGGAAGATCCTTATCTTCTACCAACCTTGGATATGTGATATGTCTCTATATCTGCTTTACTGTCTTTATTGTGGAGAGTTTGGGTCAGTCAGATCTCAGTAGAAGTTCACAACTATGAGAGGAGAAGAGCCAGTCCACCTTTTGACTCTTCTCTGAACTTGCTAAACTTTACTGGCAATTGCCCTCATTCAATCAGTACAAGAAAATCATGATTAATACATAGTGCTATGTTTAATATACATAGGTGGGAAAAATTTTGACCTCTGATAATAGGTTATAAATGACTATAAGAAAACAAAAATCAGGGGATGCGGCTGTAGAGTGCTTGCCTCGTATGTGTGAGGCCCTGGGTTCGATCCTTAGCACCACATAGAAAATAAATAAATAAAATAAAGGCATTGCATCTATCTACAACTAAAAACAAACAAATAACTTTTTAAAAAGTAGACAAAAATCAATAAGGAAGATAGGGATATATTTCACCTTGAATTAGCTTCTAGCATTTCACTTATCTACTTTATTCTCAGTTCTTAAATTTTAGAATATTCGCCTATATCCTAAATGATCTCCTTCTCCTCCTCCTACTTCTTCTTTCTTCTTGTTTTTTTTCTTCTTCGTTTTTGTTTGGTTTCCACATATGTGAGAAAACATGTGATACTTGCTCTGTGTCTGGCTTATTTCATTTAACATGATGCCCTCTAGCCAGGATTTCATTCTTCTTTATGCTGAATAATACTTTATTGTGTATATATAGCACATGTTTTATATCCACTCATCTGTTAATGGCAGATTTCATATTTTACCTATTGTGAATATTGCTGCAATAAACATGGGCAAGTAGCTATCTCTTTTTGTGCTGACTTTATTTCTTTCAGATATAAACCGAGAGAAGGAATAGTTTGATCACATGGTATTTTTTTTTTTTTAGGAATCTCCACACTGTTTTACATGGTGGCTGTATTAGTTTATATTTCCACCAACAATGTATAATAGTTCCTTTTTCTCTAGATCCTCGCCAGCATTTGTTACTTTTTGCTTGTTTTGGTAATAGCCATCCTAACTACTCATTGTAGTTTTGACTTGCATTTTCCTGATGGTTACTGACATTGAGCATTTTGTCAGGTGTTTATTGACCATTTGTATTTCTTTTGAGAAGTGTCTGTGCAGATCATTTATCCATTTTTAAATTGGATTGCTAGGTTTTAGTTTAGACTTTTAGTTCTTTTATTTTTCTGGATATTAATCCTCTGTCAGATGAAGACTGGCAAAGATTTCTCCTGTTCTATAGATTGTATCCTCACTCTGTTATTTGTGCTGTGCAGAAGCTTTTGAATTTGGTGTAATTCCACTGGTCAATTCTTGCTTTTGTTTCATGTGTTTTTGAAGTCCTGTCCAAGACATGGTTGCTTGTGCCAATATCTTGAAATATTTTCCTATATCTTCCTCTAGTAGTTTCAGGGTTTCAGGTCTTTTATTGAGGACTTTGACAATTTTGAGTCTTTTTTTTTTTTTTTTTTTTTGGGC
>NW_026000057.1:26865302-26905714 GCF_001458135.2 Marmota marmota marmota
TTTTTTTTTTTTTTTTTTTTTTTTTTTTTTTTTTTTTTTTTTTTTTTTTTTTTTTTTTTTTTTTTTTTTTTTTTTTTTGCAGATTTTAATACTCTTTCTTTCTCCTGAATTTTGACAGAGTATAAAATGTTGGAGAGGTTCTATCCTAGTTATATGTATTTTGGGTTCTAAAGGTCTTCTGTACTTTATATCCATTTTTCTCTCCCAAGGCTTGGAAAATTTCTGCTGTTATTTCATTAGTGATATTTTCTATGCCCTCAATCTTTTGTTCTTTTCCTTAAGTTATGTTGATTATACGGATATTTGATCTTTCATGGTTTCCCAGAGATGTCAGATGATCTCTGTTCTTTCTCATTATTTTCTTTATTTCTATTTGAATGTAACATTTTGAAAGACTTGTGTTTATGTTTTGATATACTATTTTGCTTTACCTAGTCTGTTGTTGATGTTATGAATTGAATTTTTATTTAAATTATTAAGCTTTTTATTTCCAAGATTTTTGTTTTGTTCACTTTTAATGTCTCTTTTTGAAGAATTTCTAATTTGTATCCTGCATTGTCTTCCTTATTTCATTCTACTGTTTATCTATATTCTCTTGGATTTTATTGAGCTTTTATAACCATTCTTTGTCAGGCATTTCATTAAATTTGATATCTTTGGAATATGTAGAGAGCTACAGACAAAGTTTAGGAGTTTGGTTGATTGGTTGTTGTTGTTTTTTTTCTATGTTGAGATTTTTGCATCTAGGGGATGGATATCTTTTCTGTGATGGCCTTCTGAGTAAGCAGTCTTCTCCAGATGAAATGTCTTAGGGTTTCAACTTTTTGTGTAGCGTTGAATTTATTTCCAACTGCCACCATGGCATAATCTCCCTGTGACTTCTTTGGCTATGATTAATGGGTTTGGGAACATGTGTACTGTATTGGAGTTTAAGAAGTTCACTGTCTCTGTAGGTCTTGCAAGAGTGGGGAAACTGATAAATCAGGCAAGTGTGGTGTAGACAGTAGAGTATTTGGGGGGTATGTTTTCTGTGACTACTTCTATATTTCAGGTGATATTGTTTCTGTTACTTGAACGTGATTCTGATACTGAGTGCTCTAGTTCTGGTGAAGGGTCTGAAGTTCTTGTCCTCCAATCAGACACTGGTTCAGATTGAGGTATTTCATGGGGAAAACTAGGGGCTGGAATCACCAATCCCCTCTGCAGCATTCATATCCAGAATTGTTGGCAGCGTATGATCTGACAATGTGTTGGTGCAACTGATGCATTGGACCTCTGAAGATATGGTGCCTAAAAAAGTTGTGTAATTCTCTGCTGTTACTGTGGGGGTATCTTCCTAGAAGTGGGACTTCAGAACCTTGTCCCCTGACTGCCTGCTTGGAGACAGAGTAATGGCTCTGAGTATTTGTATCATTAGTCTTTAATGAGGGTTCTTTAATGTCAGGGTTCCAACAGGATTAGATTGAGGCTGTGGCTGGATTTAATTTCTCTCAACTTGGCTGGGAGTACAGCTTAGTAGTAGAGCACCTGCCCAACATGCATGGGGCCCTGTGCTCTGTCTTCTCAACATGAAGTAATATACCTCTTGTTTTGGTTCTATCAGAAACTTGCTCTAGCATTTAATATTTTGTTGTCTTCAAAATATAACTCTCTTCCATTTAAATTAATTATATTTTGTAAAGATGTATTATTATTTTGAAACATTAAATAAGAAAAAAGTTAAATCAAACAACCATTGTTAGTACTACCATAGGATCCAAAAAATAATTATAAGTTACTGTGTTTTTTGAACCTATTGTGTATGTGAACTGACACCATTGAATTCATTTAAGAATTTAAAACAAAATAGGAGTCTAAGCCATAGAATTCCTCAAAACTTAATTCTTGTGGTGGGAAGTCCTGTTGAGGTAGGGTAGAGAGAGATTAACTTGTCATAATGGATTATGATCATACTGGGGAAGTGTGAGTAGATCCTTAGATGAAGATTTTTTTCTGATTATTGGGAATTCAGACAATGAAATGTTAGAGTTTTCTATTATGATTGATTACACTGTTTAAACAAATCATATATGAAACTGTAATTCAATTATATGAACTCTATAATAATTGAGAATTTAGTAGTATGTTTAAGTTAATTAAAAATTACCACTTTATTCTTGTTTGCTCCCTTGTTTTCTTTTGCCTTTAAATGTTTGAAATAAATCAGTTCCAATGAAAAATCTTCAAAAGCTTTCTAACTCATTGAAAACAATAAGAAGTCTTTATAAAATACAAGTGGTAGGCACTGTCTGGATATGGGGGGAAGAACTTTCTTTTATAGGGTCAATGAACCATATGTTGTGGGGTAACTAATTGCATTTTCCTAAAATGCAAGCCTCTTTACATATACCATTGTACATCCTCTTCTTTCATTGTGATCAAAATGTTTCTTTATTGACAAGTGGAATTTATGTTCTCCTTTTAACCCTGGAAAAAATTTTAAATTTCTTCAACTAATGGGATGCAGCAATAATGTTACTCTATGATTTCCAGGGCCAGATCTTGATAGATAACGCAGCTCTCACCTAGCACTCTCTTTGTCTCTCGGGACACATACCATCATATTGCAGAGAATTCCTAGTCATATAAGAGGTGATATGTGGGTGTTTTGGCTAACATTGCTAGGTAAGTTTGGCACTGAGCCAAAATCAGGTATCTGGCATGTAAGTGAATTAAAAAGAAAGAAAGATAATTCCAGTGCCTAGGCTTTCAGCTGATGGGGAGATTTCATGTCCTTCCCATCACTTACCCGAAGAAAAGAAATCTTCATTGATAATCATTATTATTTTAATCCATCTAAATTTTTGGCCAATTTGATAATTTCTAATAGCTAATTAATATTCTTGGGGGCTGGGGATGTGGCTCAAGCGGTAACACGCTCTGGGTTCGATCCTCAGCACCACATACAAATAAAAAAGATGTTGTGTTCACCGAGAAAACTAAAAAATAAATATTAAAAATATTCTCTCTCTCTCTCTCTCTCTCTCTCTCTCTCTCTCTTTCTCTTTAAAAAAATATTCTTGATAACTGTGCACCAATGACTACAATCATGGCTTTCAATAGATTATGAAGCCATTTTGATTTATCTGCTAGATTTAGAATAACATTGGCAATGCTATTCTGAGAGTACCCAAATAATGGAATTTTTAAAAAGCTTTAGCTTTTTGACTATAACAAAGAGTCTAATAAGAAGCTAAACTAATAACTTTGCTCAAATTATTTCTAATATACTCAAAAATTACTAAGCATAAAATGAGTTTGAGGTTGTTATTATTATCATCAAGAAGAATAGTGAAGCTGGGTGCAGTGGCACATCCCTATAATCCCAGCAGCTAGAGGGGCTGAGGCAGGAGGGTCACAAGTTCAAAGCCAGCCTCAGCAACTTAGTAAGGTCTTAAGCAAGTTATCGAGACCCTATTTCTAAATTAGATATAAAAAGGGGGACTGGGGATGTGGCTCAGTGTTTAAGTTTCCCTGGATTCAATCTCATGTATCTCCCTGACAACACACACACACAAAGAAGAAGAATAATGAATGTTTTGGGCCAGAATGTCAGATATCATATTTTTTAAAAAATGTTTTTAATATTTACTTTTTAGTTTTCGGCGGACACAACATCTTTGTTTGTATGTGGTGCTAAGGATCGAACCAGGCTGCACGCATGCCAGGCGAGCGCACTACCGCTTGAGCCACATCCCCAGCCCCAGATATCATATTTTTAACACAAGAATATCCTTTCAGTTAGATCATTTTAATAACAACATTGTATCCTCTTTTTGATATACACATTAGCCTAAAAATGTCTCCCTCAGAAGAGTGTAAACATAGTGAAGAAATTTGATTTTTGCCAATTATTTTAAAAAATTGTTTCGATAATATGAGTGTGTATGTTTAATTTTGAATTGAATTAAGTCCTCTTGTGGGTGCCAGATGGACAGAAGTGTTAGGTGCGGTTCTGTTTTTAGGCTGAGAGCAGATGCGGCATTGGGGGGGTGTGAATCATTCTCCCCCACACCGCCTTGTCTCTGAACATCCTGTATGACTGTTCTGCCTTGGGGGATTTCCCCACTGTTGGTTTACCATTGGGGTTTCTAAGAATAGACATTTATTTTAGCATTTAAAGGCTTCTGATCCCCCAGGAAATGAAGTTAAGCCCCCAATTCATTTTTACATATATCTGTATACTTAATGGCTACATTCTCTATTTGCATTTTCTTTACCCAGTTGTAATGGGAAAATTTGAATTGAAGAATTTCTTGTCTTCCTAATCTATTGAAGACCTCATTTCCTTTACTGTAGGGAATGAAACATAATATGTCATGTTTAATAATGAGGCATATATTTTCATTTCACTGAATATTAAAGACATTAAAAAAAAGAATGTGTTCTCAGTGGCTTAGACTCATAACATAGCCCTAACAAGTGTGTGGCTAATTAACCTTTGGTTTTGTAGATTCAAATTCCAACATTTAATATATTTTTGTCTCTGGCATAAAAACAGACACATAACTCATTGGAACAGAATAAAGAACCCCAAAATAAATTTATGTATTTATAGCTAATTGATTTTCAACAAAGACAGGAAGAACATACATGGAGGAAAGAAAGTCTTTTCAATAAATTATACTGGGAAAACTAGATATCCATACACAAAAGAAAGGCTCTGTATTCATTTCTTACCACATATAAAAATCAACTCAAATTGACTCAAACTCTTAAATAAAAAGACAAAACTATGAAACCACTAGAAGAAAACATAATGGAAATGCATCAATACTTTGGGCTAGGCAAAGATATTTTGGATATGACCATAAAAGCACATCCAACAAAAGCAAAAAAAAAAAAAATTAACTAATAGAATTACATTAAACTAAAAAGCTTCTGCTCAACAAAGGAAATAATCAACAGAATAAAGATACAACTTACAGAATGAGAGAAAGCATTTGCCAACTATTCATCTGACAAAGGACTAATTTCCAGAATACCTAAGGAACTCAAAACAATTCAGTGGCCAAAAATAAATAAAATAACATAAAATAATAAAATAAACTTCCAATTTAAAAATGGGCAAATGACTTAAATAGTCATTTCTACGAAAATGATATACAAATGGCCATCAGGCATGTGCAAAAAATATTAAATTTCACTGTTTTCAGGGATACACAAATGAAAACCACAATGAGATATTATCTCCATTCAGTTAGGACAGCTAGTATCAAAGAGACAAATGTTAACAAATGTTGGAGAAGATGTGAAGTAAAAGGAACTCTCACATACTATTAATGAGAGTGTAAATTATTGGAACCATTATAGTTAATAGTATGGAGAGTTCTCAAAAACTAGAAATAGAACTACTGTGTAATCTAGTAATCCCACTACTGGACATATGGCCGAAGAATTGAAATCAGTATGTTATAGAGATATCTAAACTCCTGCCTCACTGAAGTACTATTCACAACAGACTAGATATGAAATCAACCAAGGTGTCCATCCACACATGAGTAGATAAAGGAAACAATGGAATGTTATCCAACCATAAAATGAATGAAATTATGTCATTTGCAGCAACATGAATGAAAGAAGAGGACATTATGTTTAGTGAAATAAGGCAGGCACAGAAAGGCAAATGCCATATGTTCTTAATTACAAATGGACGTTAAAATGTTGACCCTAAAGAATTAGAAAACAAAATCATCCTGGGAAGGGAATGGGGAGGGAGGGATGAAGAGAGGATGGTGGGTGGGTACAGGGAGATATTTAGGAGGAATAACTTCTAATGTTCTGTATAACAGTAGAATAACAGTGGTTGACAAGAATTAATTTCGTGTTTCAAAATAGGTAGTAGAGAAGATTTTTAATATTCCCAACAAAAATTTATAAGTATCTGAGGTGATAGATATGCTGATTACCCTGATCATGTCATTATACATTGCATGCATATATTGAAATATTACACTATTCCCCACAAATATGTATAAGTAAAAATAAAAACATTTTTTAAATGATGTAAAATCTCACGTAATTACTATAAAAAGTATATTTGTGTCTTTATTCTGTGTGAATTAGCCCTATAAAATATCTGTAAACAATGCATTTAATGTCCCACCAGTATCCATTAGGCAACATTTCTTTTGTCTTTGGACTTTCTCTTGCATCTGTAGCCCACAGTGTCTCCTGTTTGGCATGTTGAAAGTGTGGAAGAATTCATATCCCTGGGAGCAGCTCTCAACTCTGATACAAGTTGATATATAAATACCCTTCTCTGCTTGATTCTTACAGAGCTCAACTCTTAGATTATGTGTTTTTTAGGAGACCCTTTGAGGAGTAAATTTCAGTAACTTGCAGCAGTGGCTGGATGGATGAGATAGTTCCTTATTGTTTGCTTCCTATTCCTTGTTTCATACACCATTCTCTCATAGGTGTTCCCTTCACCCTTCAAGTAAACCACTTTCCCTGAATTCTTGTCTCAGGATTCAAAGACATCAATCATTCTTCTAATAGTCAATGTCTATTTAGTTTCACTGATTTAAAAAAAAATACATGCCTTATCCTGATAGCATCTTGATTTTTCTGATCAACAAGCCCATTTACATTTATTCTGTTCTCTTTTAACTTGAGACATGACATCAAGGATTTTTCTCTGTTGTTATTTTAAAATGTAGGTTCAAAAAAAATACAGTTTTCTTGATTGTTCTTCTCTGCTTTAGTCAGGTTTTCATTACTGTGAACAAAAGAACTGACAAGAACAATTTAGAGGAGGAAAATTTAATTTTGGCTCATGATTTCAGAGGTCCAGTCCATGGCTAGTGGGCTACATGACTGTGGGCCAGAGGTGATGGTGATGCAAAACCTAAGGACAGAAAGCATGGAGGAGGAAAATAGCTCAAGACATGGCCACGAGGAAGCAGAGGGAGCTCCACTCACCAGGGATGAAAATATGAACTTCTAAGACTTACCCCTAGTGCTCTGCCTTCTTAAGCCATACCTTACCCATCTATACTTATCACCCAGTCAATCCATATCTGTAGATTAACCCACGGAGTAGGTGACATCTCTCATCATCTTATCATTTCACCTCTGAAAATTCTTTCACTGACTCATACCTGAGCTTTGGGGGAAATACCTCTTATCTAACCTTAACATTCCTTCTTTGTGGATTTTTTTTTTTTTGGCTGTGTTTTGATTGTCCTTAGACAATGTCTTTTTACTCATCGTCAGTTTTAATTTCTTTTATTATAAGAACCCTTCTTTGAGTATATTTTGTTTCATTAGACTATCAGAAGATTTTCTACTTTATTTTTATTCAGGCTCATTCAACTTTGAAAGATCCTGCCACTCTGAACAAGTTGATAAATGAATATTTTTCTAATCCACCAGTTTCCACTGTGCAGCCTGATGCTATGTGGGACAGAACTGCTTCAATCTTTTCTTTCCAACTTGCCCAGTAGACTCATGTTATTACTGAATGTTTGTCCTGGAGGGTATGGTAGTATCCTTATATAAATTAAGTTCTGTGTCTTTTTTTCTTATCTCAAAACCTGCCCCCTTTTGGAGACTTTTTATATGTTTTTGGTAGGGGCCCATAGAAATTATTAGAAGCTAGCCAAATGGTTGTGTACAGGTAAAAATGTATATAATTACCAGGCAGAACCAGAAATTTTACTCATAAAATACTTGATGCACTGGGAAGCCTATGTGCAAATTTTGTTTTCAGAGGAAAGGTACTAGTTCAGATTTTGCTCTACATTATTTTTATTATTTTTTGAATACCATGGCTATCATCATAATTATTATTTTTTTTAAAGAGAGAGAGAGAGAATTTTAATATTTATTTTTTAGTTTTTGGTGGACACAACATATTTGTTTGTATGTGGTGCCGAGGATCGAACCCGGGCCGCACGCATGCCAGGCGAGCATGCTACCGCTTGAGCCTCATCCCCACCCAACATCATTATGATTTGAAGACCATTCACTACATTTTTTGAAGGTTCATGGCTGAGATACCTAGAATAAAAGACAAATTAGTAAGAGACAAACATACAAATTTATTTAATATTAATTTTATGCAATGTAAGAGCCTTCAAGAATGAAAACCCCCCAAACAGAAAAAAACTGCATTTCCCCCTTAACTTTGATAAAGAGTAGAAAATTAAACATAAATATGATAGGATAAAAATCAGGCCAGCATGAAGGCACATGCCTGTAATCCCAGTGTCTCAGGAGACTGAGATAAAGAGGGTCACAAATTCAAAGTCAGCTTCAGCAATTTAGTAAGTCCCTAAGCAACTTAGTGAGACCCTATCTCAAAATAAAAAAGTTTAAAAAGAGTTGGGGATGTTATTCAGTGATTAGCACCCCTGGATTCAATCTCTGGTACTACAACAAAAAGTAGGTATGATCTAATGGTAATAACTGAGGAACTTAACAAGATCTGCTTCTTTTGTATCCCTGTGTCTTCATCTCTTTGTTCTTGGTATATGGAAAAGCCCTCTAGAAGCCCTATTTTGCAGGAGCTCAAATAATTTTGTTATGACCTTCAGTGGAGAAACAGTGGGTTAGAACTTTCTGCTTCTGCCATTTTCTCAAATGCTGATGTGTCATATTTTGGGGTAGTGGGTCTTGAACCCTGTCAGTGGGTAGTTCTGTAGTTTGGAACTCAGAGTTGTAATAAAGAAGTAGGTGAAAGTTGATTGCCAAGGGAGACATACTAAATGTTGCCAAAACATCCTTTGGTTGCAAAAATGTGATGGCAATAATGGGAGTTAAAGTAAACCAGATAAGTAGCTGTGCAAATGTTTGTAAGGAATCGACTTTTAGGTTCCAGGGATTTAAGATCCCCAAGGAGAATTCTCAAGTTAACAGTAGGTGGTCTACCATGTTTTAAGACACATGGATTTAGTTAAACACTTGTCTTTTTCTTTGTTAAACAGGTGATTTGTGAATTTGGGCCTGAATTGAATGGGTGAGCACAATAGAGAAAAATAGAAAGGTAAGGACCACAAAATGTACCTTTTCCCCACAAAGTACCCAGCCTTTCTTTTTAATAAATATTTAAAGAAACCACTGTCAGGGCATGCCAAATTATTAGACGTTCCCAAGTGCCCACATGTCAATCTGATTCTGTTGTCTCCTGATTTTTGTATATACTGGCAATGATGCTACTTGTTGAAGTCATATTAAATTATTAATAGAAGTAGGTGCACATAAATTATAAATTTATATTATTACCATGTTACATCTTATCATTTTTTCACTTACAGGAGAAAGAATATCATTAAGGTAAATCCATCAACCTTTCTTTCATCAAAACTCCTATAAGCCATTCATGCTGTGACTAAATTTAATACTCTAATTACTAACAGAGAACTATTAATAAGTTATAAATCTCCAGAAAGTTCTTATTATCTCTGCCTTTACTGATGTACTTGTAAGTTTCCTTAAATACAAACTATTCAGAACCTTGAAGAGATTTTAAAAATATTAGTGCTTGTTATGAACTGAGGCTCTAAATGTTCTTGGAATCTAAGGCTGAACATGTTGGCAAAAAGTATTTACTTCCTTTGAAAGCTAAAGAGTATAATGGTTTGAAATAGAAGCAGTTGTGGACATTAGCTACCAATGTCATTGTTAACTAATCTCCTTTCTCATATGGGTGCCTTGAGTTACTAATCAGTGAACTTGTGCTCACCTGGTTTGGGGTATTCAGATCAAGGCCAATGAGGATGGTTGTGATCATTAAGTAAGAGTCTAAAATAAGAATCTATAAATGGAAGCTGTCAAAAAACACTGTGCTAAACATGTACTATTACAGGTACTCTGCCAGTGTTTTTCATGAAATGTCTAAATGCATGAGAGTTGTCACAGGTTTCTTTCATCATCTAACTAGTACTAGAATAATCCACTTGCTATTTTCATGTGAAGTGTTTGGTGAAGCATTTTTGATATTTTGTCCTTTTTTCCCTGAGTTTTCTTTTTAGCCTTTGATCCTCATTCTCTTCCATGTAATTTTATTTCTTTTTCATTTAAATTGGCTTTCAAAGGGAAGACCATTAAGAAACACTGTGTAGCTGTCAATCAGTAGGCCCAGAAAGTTCTTAAATGATAATAGTTGATTCAGCACACTCGCTCGTTGGAGTTATCTGCATGGCAGAGATGTCAGTGTATTGTTTCCAAAACCGACTTCTACATGCAAGGAGTAACAGAGCATGTCCCTGCTTCTTTTATCTTCCTCAGGAGAGCAACCAAGTGGCATAATCAATTCTTCCAGTCTTTGTATTTCACCTGATGTTTACTGTAGGCATTGCTCTGGGTTCTGCCTTTATTTTACCTCTTTAAAATCTATTTTACTCTTTCTTTTTTATCTTAGAAAAAGGATAATATTATTTTGGTGCAAGGTCATGTAGCATTTCATTAAACACTCATAATATTTTTCTTTACTCAGCATACACAAACCAGTGAAAAGTTTCCCTGATTATGGAAAGATTTGTAATACTCTGGGTTTACAAAGAATAACCTTTTTACCAGGTGCTGAGGGAATTGGAACT
Organism: Marmota marmota marmota; assembly: GCF_001458135.2. NCBI lineage: Eukaryota > Metazoa > Chordata > Mammalia > Rodentia > Sciuridae > Marmota > Marmota marmota. Next base: position 26,875,886 of record NW_026000057.1, read on the forward strand.
GTGCAGATGGTTGTGACACATTAATTTTACTGGTCACTGACATATATTATTGGACCTAAGAGAGATCAAGCAGAAGCTTGATATCTTTTGTTCTATGAATATCAAAATCAAGGAAGTGTGAATTTGGTTTTTCATAGACGAAAATAACTCTTTACTGCTTTATAAAATTCAAAGACACAAAGGAAATCCCAGATTTTCACAAATGACCAACTTGGTTTTGTTGTTGTTATTGTTGAGTTTGCTGTGTATATTTCCTAAATTGCTTAATTAACAAGATCAGAATATCATTTCTGTTGTTAAAGGTCAAAATAGGAAGCCCTAGGTATTTTCTTTATATTGCTATTTTTTTTAAGCAGTCAATATCAGCCACGTGGAGGAATGGTCACTAGTAGACCATGGATACTTTTGCAGTGACATTTGCTCAATAAATTTTTTCATGGCAAGAGTTGAAAAATGTCAAATGGTGTGAAGAAGTAAATGTCATATTCTCACAATGCAATATAAATGGAATTCATAAGGGCTTGGTGACTCACAAGACAGGTTAATTAAAGCCTCCACGTGGTATATAGAAGTCAGCACAAAATCTGCTGGACCATGTTATTTTCACAACAGCGTTGAAAGAATGCTCTATTAGAATATCTAGCAGAGGCTGTGATCTAGTATTAATCTGTTATTGCTTTCTTTGGGATTATTTAATCTACTTTCCATTCCCAGGAAGGAATGTTTTATAGGTTAGTTTTAACATGTTACAAAAAGTCAATGTGATCTCTGTCTCACAGAAGCTGCTCTGTCTATATCAGGAACGCCATGTGAGTTCCACAGCCTAAATGAGGAGAAAAGCAGCATTCAAGGTATGGAGACTGTCATTTGCTGCAATCACCACATGGAATCATGATTAGGAATCATTATTTCTTGTTGCAAAATTAGGTTAAATGACTCTTCTACCCACTAAAGGTAATCTCCTTTTATTTTTTCCTTTTCTCTAAACTCCTCCAAATTTTGTCTAATTTCAGTTCCACTATGTTTAAGCTCATTTTATCTTATGTGAGATGACTTCTGTCTTGATCATTCTATTACATACTATTTTGTCTTAAAAATCATTGATCATTTCCTACTGACCAATTCCATCTCTTCTTTTCATTTTTGTCTTCTTTGACTATCTTGCTAAATGCAGGATTGATAAAATCTATTATTTTGTTAATGTATTTTCTGGGACCAGGTATCCAAGGACTTTTGTTTACTTCCTCTGCATGTTAATCTCCAGCATTTACTATGATTTAGACACAATGTTTAGAGTGAGCAATGGCATTGGAGAATAATGCAAAGACTAATTTTCATAGTTACTATGGATATAAATCTGCTTCTATGGCAATCATATTTCCAATATACTTACTTGGTAAATATTTGTGGAACACCCAGTATATGCCAAAGTAATGAACAATTCAAAATTTGAGACTCCTGAGTACTCAAGCAAACATTCATTCATTTATTCATTCAAATGTATAATTTATAGAAAACCTTACCTATTGGTTTCTAGTTTACATACTAAAAATACTATAGAAAGAAAAAAGTTCCTGTTCTCAGGGGATTTATATTTTGCTGGGAAAATAGATAATAAAATGGTTGAGCATTATAATATGACAAATGCCATTAAGGATATATTAAATAAGGTGCACAGCTGTAATCCCAGTGACTCAGGAGGCTGATACAGGAATATCGTGAGTTCAAAGCCAGCCTTAGCAACCTAGCAAGGCCCTAAGCAATTTGGCAAGACCCTCTCTCTAATAAAATACAAAATTGGGCTGGGGATGTGGTTTGGTGGTTAGGCACCCCTAGGTTTAATCCCTGGTATTAAAAAAGTAAAAAACAATATAAACAATATTATGTTAAGGTTGGAAGGGTTAAGGTTGCTATTTTCTGTTTGAGAGTTTAGGGATACCTGTTTTAAAATGGTGGTTTTTGAGGTTTGAATGGGAGAGGGGAGTGAAGCTGGTAGATTTATGTAGATAGGTGATTTTCAGCAGAAGGAAAATAAAGTGAAAAGTCTTAAGGTGGGATTTTATTTTGTGTGCTTCACATCCAGGAAGACTATTGAGTCTGGAGGCAAATGAGGAAGTAAATGGTATCTGAAGTAAGCAACTCAGTTTATTCAGGGCCTGTTAGGCCATGGTTTGAATTTTATTTGAACAGTAGCAGGAATCCATTGAAGGATTTTAAAGATTCCTATAGCTGCCAAAGAAAATTAACTATGAAGGGTGTAAGAAAGGGTGCAAAGGGCCCAGTTGGAACCAATACACTAACTAATCAAAGGGAGATGTTATGAAGGTGCTTGGCTAGGGCTATCACTATGAAATTTTTAAGAAATCTTACTCAGGATTTGTTTAAAAGTTTGGTACTACATAAATGGCTGACAACTAGGGGTAGGATTATATAAGAACTATAGAACACAATTATGACTTCAGAGTTTTTCCCCTAAGCAAGTGGGAAAGACTAGAGAGCATCAGATTTACTTATACTACTTCCTAAAATGAAAAAAAAAGCTGAGAGCAATCAGGCTTAGCATGAGAAATCAAGAGTTTGGATTTGTTCATAGTAAATTTTTGAGACCTCATAGACATCCTAGTACAGCTATCAAGTGGATTGTTGGATACATTATCATGCAGAAAGTTAATATTGATAAAGAAGAAAAATCTAAAAGTAATCTAGGTAGCAGTAGGAGGAAGAGTAAGCAAAAGATAATGAAGTGAAAACAAATTTGTGAATATTTTGTATGCAGTATCCCTCAGTAGAGAAGGACTCAGTTATCAACTGTATCTAATGTTGTGAAAAAATGAATAAAATATATAGTGAGAATGTCCATTAGATTTGGCAAAATGGAGGTCACTGGCAATCTTATTGTAATTTTTTTCAGAGAAGTGAGAATAACAGAATGAGTGGGGTTGGAGTTAAAAGAGAATTAGAACTGAGGAAACACAAAGAGACAATATAGATAAGTCTGATGAAGAGTTTTTTAATAATAGAAATGAGTTGCTCATTGGAGAAAAACACTGGTAAAAAGAAAAATAATTTGTCATTTTTTTCAGTAGAAAAAGTGATATGATAATTCTATGCTACAAGAAATATTCTGAAAAGAATGAAAATATTAGGATTAAATTGAACAGATATTAGTAGTGAAAATGGCAGCATTGGCATAGAATAAAAAATAGTAACCTAGTATCAAATTCCAGTATGTTGGAGTTCAAAGATTGTCAACACTTCTGGTCATCTTCCGCAATGACCTCTCTGTCCTAGAGTTAGTGTGTATTAGTAACCTAGTGCTGCATAGCAAAGCATCGCCCAAACTAATGACTTAATGAAAAACAATAACAATTTAGTATCTTATAATGCCAGGATATGTAGACTGGCAATTTGGGAGTAGCTGAGTTTAGCAGCTCTGGATCAGAGTTTTTAGTGTCATTTGAGCCTACAGTCATTTGGACTTGACTGTGACTGTAAGATCCAATACCAAGAGTGTTCACTCATTTGGCTGGTAAATTGGTGCTAATAAGGTGAATACTCTTTAGTGTGACCTCACATTATGGTGGCTGGATTCACCAGGAATGAGTGATAATGAAGAGACTAAGCCCAAAGCTCCATTGCATTTATGACACAGTCCTCAATATTATAAACTGACACATCTATCATATTCTATTTTCCATATAAATCAACCCTGATTCAGTGAGGTGGCAAGACCACCCCAAGACCATAAATATCACAAGAGAATTATTGGTAGTCATCTTGCAGATAGATTACCATAACCACCAAACTTCTTTGAACTTTTAACCTTTCAGTATCCTCAACTTTCAAATAAGAAAGTTTTGCCATATAAGCTGAAGTGTTTTTTTTTTCTAACTCTAAAATTTCTTGGTTTTATTTTTTTGCTGGACATATGGCTTTTAAAGGGAGCATATGAAGAAGAGGGGTTAGAGTCAGCTGGAATTTTCTGTTCCCCAGCCTCTTACTAATTTCTGTTTTGTTCAATGATTCTTTTTTGGAAAGTAGGGTATATGATGGCTCTGCATATTCCAAAGTGCAATAAGTAGCATTTTGAATAGCAAAATTATCACCAGCTGGTTCATAATGTAGACTAATGTTTAAAACAAAACAACCACTCCCACCAAAACAAAAATTTTCCTGCTGCATTTGTTGACTTACTGAATTCTGATTAGGAAACGTAGTCTAAAAAGTCTTTTAGGAACAATATTAGAATCCTTAAGAAAAGAGGGTATGTGCAGAAAAATGATTGATGTTCTAATGGACAAATCCAAGAAAGGTTTTGGATGAAGAACTGAGTTTGAGATCTAGCTGTGTCTTATCCAAATAGCTAATCTTCAGCAATAACCTTGTCTATACAAATCTGTTTCCTCACATGAAAATGAGATGGTGGTTACCATTCCACAAGATTCTTTTGAAAAAGTTAACTATAATTCACCATGTGAAGTGACTATTGTCATGCCTACCACATAATAGGTGCTTAATTATTGCTATTTTATCTCTGGCCTATGCTATTCCCTCTTCTTATTAAGAACCCACAAACATTGAAACAGTTATATTTACAATATATGAAATCTGATGAGAGGTTATATCCAAAATAGTTAAGGAATTAAAAAAAAACTATATAATGATGAATCAAGGAACTTGATTTAAAAATGAATCTGAATAGACATTTTTCAAGAGAAGACATGCGAATGACTAACAGGTATATGAAAACATGCTTAATATTACTAATCATTGGAGATATGTAACTTGAAACCACAATATTAGTTATCACCTGTTAAATTTGCTGTCATCAAAAAGTCAAAAAAGCTAATGTTGGTATGCCGCAGTCTGGCTGGGCACAAATAACCGAGCCACCACAAAGCACTTGTATGTTCAAACAGGAAACTTTATTGCCCAAACTCCACCAGCACTCCATGCACACTCCCTGGGAACTCTCTCCCACTCCACTGGGCTGCTCGTGCACTCACTCTTGGAACCCCGAACTCAACGGGGAACTCCAAAGTAGGGCTCCGAGGCAGAGGCAGCAAGAGCTGCCCTATTACCAGACAGTAAAGGTCCAATATACAATTGAATACACAGCTTAACATAACCATCATCATCTCAATGGCTCCCTGGCATCACCTCTCAACCACTCTTTTCTGGCATAATGCCATGCGTCATCTAAGGATGCAAAGAAAAGGGAATGTTGAATGCTATTGGTGTGAATGTAAGTTGATATAGTCATTGTTATGATTTGGATATGGTTTGTGTTGGGAAAAGTATAAACAGCAGCTGTACCCCAGAGAAAAACCCCAACATGGCACCTAAGGACCTCTTCTTCCTACCTTCCTCTTTTCTGCAGTGGCGCGAAAAGTTCCCGCCTGTGTGAACTCTCCCGCCGGCGCCAATTTCAAATCTTGCTGGCGGGGAACCTTAGCCCCAATAAGAACTAATTCCTGGGCTCCTATCTGGAAGAACTTGCCAATAAACCGGTGGCCTGCCATTTATCTAAGCCCTACCATCTTCCCCTTAGTTCTATATAAGCACACAGCTTTTTGCAATAAAATTGGAATTCTCCCCGCGAAGTGTCTTTGTGTGGGGAATTCTTTCAGTTTGTCATTCAAAAGTTCATAAGCTGGAAGCTTGGTTCCTTTTAACAGCACTAAGGTGGTGGAGCCTTTAATAGGTGCAGCCTAGTTGGAGATGATTAGATCATGGGGCACCATTTTGGAAAGCATTAATGTAGTTCTCACAGGTTCAAGATGGTTCTCAGGAAAGCAGATTGTTACAAATTGAGGCTACCTCATGATCATGGCCCCTTCTTCATGTGACCATTTCCTTTTCTATTTCTTTACCATGATATGACACAATCTAGGGGACTCTTTCTAGATGTCAGCATCATGGCTCTTTGGACTTCCAGATACCAGAATCAAAATCCAAATGAACCTCCTTTTTAAAACATTAAGTATAGGTATTTTGTTATAGTGACACAAAACAGGCAAGAGAGCTCTAATGGAAAACATTGTAAAAGGTCTTCAAAAAATTAAAGAGAACTACCATGAGATCTAGTAATTTCACTACTGGGTATACATCCAAAGGGATTAAAATAAGTATGTCAATGTCCATCTCATATTTGTTGCTGCATTATTTACAATAGCCCCAATATGGTATCAACCTAAGTGTCTATCAACAGGTGAACAGATAAATAAAATGTGGCATATACACACAATGTATACAACATTTATGCTTAAAAAACATACTATTTATGCTTAAAAAAGAAGGAAACCCTATCATTAGTGACAACGTTGCATGAACCTGGAGAGTATTAAATTATGCAAAATATGCCAAGTATAGACAAGACAAAAGCCATATGGTCTTATTTATATGTGGCTTCTAAAACATCTGAACTCACAGAAGTGGAGTATAGAGTGGAGTTATTAGGGACTGGGTGAGAGACAGTTGAGGAAATATTGGTCATAAGCTACAAAATTTCAGTTAAACACAAATAAATTCAAGAGAACTATTATATAACTGGTGACTGTAATTTAAACACTGTGTTATAAAATTGCTGAGAGTAGATTTTAAGTGTTCTGACTTTAAGAAAATGATAAATATGTTAGCTTAATTTAGCCATTCCATAATGTGTACATGTTTCAAAACATCACGGTGTATTTTATACACACACACACACACACACACACAAACACACACACACTATATATNATATATATATATATATATATATATATATATATATATATAAATGTATAGTGTTGTATTCAGCTTTTTCACTGCTGTGACCAAAAGACCTGACAGGAACAATTTTAGAGGAGGAAAGTTTTATGTGGCACTCATGGTTTCAGGAGTCTTAGTCCATAGACCACTGACTCCATACCTCTGGGCCTAAGGTGAATCAGAACAGCTCAGGACATGGCAATCAGGAAGGAAGAAGAAAGAGCCACATTTACTGGGGACAAATACAACCACCACATGTATGTCTACCTTCTCCAAGTTACACCCTACCTGCCTAGATTACCACCCAGTTAATCCACATTAGTGGATTAATGCACTGATTAGGTTACAGCTATTATTATCATTTCACCTCTGAATGTTCTTGAATTGTCGTACACATAAGCTTTGGGGGAAATGATATTTAAGCCATAACAATGTGTGTGTGTGTGTGTGTGTGTGATTTTTAATTTGTCAATTTAAAAATTAATCAATTAGAAAAAAACAATTAAACCAGAAGCTACAAGTATTGAAAGTAAGCAACACTGTCACATTCTGTGACCCAAAATTTTGTTCTCTCATGGGATATACAAAGGGTGGGTAATTCATGACCCAGTGATATTTATGCAGCTGTCTGGGCTAGGCTGCAGGCATGACATGTCACTTCCAGATGTTCAAACAATATCAGTGGCAGCATCATTTGAGAGAATGTTAGAGAAGACCTGGGCTAGTATTTTCTTGATTCTGCTGTTTCTGCATTTTCTTTTGTGGAGAAGGAAGAATGCTAACCCCATAAAAGGAGAGTGTTGCAATGGAAATGTGCAACCTTTGAACTTCAAAAGTTCAGTCATGCTCTCAATTGTGTCTTTGTTATGGATCCTTATGTCTCAGAGCTACTTAGGCACCAAGAAGAAAAAAGGCAGAGACTCTACTTCAAAACTCATAAACAAATAGCAAATAACTCCAAAAAATAACAAAAACAAACACAAAACAAGTTCCTTTTAATAAAATATCTTAAAACTGTCACTATGTCAGATATGTAAGCCCCATATCCAAGTCGGTGAGTAAAGTTCTCTTCTCTGGTTCATGTATGATCATTTGTCATTCTGTCATATAACCAGTGACCAGACCCCTGGAAGTTTTCTCTGCAGTTTCCCTCTCAGGCTGGGATGGCTAACACAGTGTGATAGAGTATATAAGTAACTGTTTGAAAACATTAATTTCCTTCCTTCAGGAGAACTACTCATTGTTGAACTCAAGTGAATCCTTGTAACTTTTGTTGGCCAGATAAGTAAGCTCTGCTTGTGCTCCCCCCTGTTCCCTGCTACCTCTGGCCACTGGAGAAATCCATCAGTGTTCCAGACAGTGGTTGAACTGTCAGCTTGTGTCACTGGAGTGCAGATGATGACAGTGCAGAGAAAGATCACCAAATAATGATCACAAAACAATAGCAAGGTATTGTTTCCTTAAGCCTGTAAGATTTAGGGGTTATTTTAATCTCTCCTTGTTAGGGAACTTGGTAGGGAGCTGTGGGAACTTGAAGTTAAAGAAATAATTCTGAAAACTGAGACCTCTGTGCTGACCACCCTGCCCCCCGCCCCCCACTTTCTTTTTTAGAAAGCAATTTACCTATAGCCCTGCCTGGCTTAAGTTGACAGGATATGTTACATTCCTCAGCAAACAACTTCTTATCTGCAGAAGAAATGCAGGCCTGAAATGCAGATAGATAAGATGAACACAAGTTACCCTGATGGGGAGAGACTCTTACATAGACCAGATCCCAGAACTCAGGGAGATAAGGATAATTCCCTCTAACCATAAAATCTCTAAGGACAGGCTCCAGTTAGAATTCGTCAGCATGGGCTAAAGTGACCTAGAGTTGTCATGCAAATGGCGACAGTAAAGTCTGATGTCATCCTACTGTCAGTTAAAAGTAAAGAGGTGGGCCTGGACAGGACTCTCTGGGAACTTCCTTGGGATCCCCAATTAAACTGGAGGGCCATGTGTAGTCCTTCTCCTCTCTATGAGGACCCACTCTCTTCCCTGAGTGTCCCCTTTACTATCATTCTAATAAAGTCATGCCTGTTACTCTGAGCGACCTCTCTGAAATCTTTGTAGCATGATTGAAAGAATTGGGGTTTAAACAGGGGAGCCTCCACACTGCCTTGGTTTCTCAGCAGGCATCTGCTCTTTAACATCCTCACTGATAGGATAGTGAGTGTTTTAAACAGTATTTAAGAATTTTTTATGGATCATTTTATTATTGTACAATCTATATTCTAGACCAATTGAAAGACACAAAGTGACTAAAGCAGCATTTCAAAGGAATTAGCCAGAACCTACTTTTAAATCCCAGGTCCACTTGGAAAGTCTGAGGTCATTTTTTTGTGGAAGTAAATCTGTGAGGTGATTAATGAAGTCATGGATCCCACTCACTGTTGGGGGAAGGAGTGGAAGTCTGGCTTTCTCATAGTAAACCTACATAGAGAGCTATAAGGAGGATTCCTTGGAGAACTTCAAAACGTGTTCCTGAATTTGGGGGACACACAAGGATTAGGACCTGAATTCTCTTTGTGAATGTTGGAATGGATTGTGAATTAAGATCTAATTTTTGCCTGGGAAATTTAGAGACAATAAAAAAATAGTAATTGTTAGGCGGCTGAGTGTGTGAGTACTACTTCATTGAAATCTGTTGGTCACAAGTCCTACAGTTTGAATGGGCCACTAGAAAGAAAGAAGTGTCAAGGGATCCCACTTAATAGAATCTCATGGAATAGCCAAAAGACATTATAAGAAGATATTAAAGGCCTGGGAGGCCCTGGTATTCAACTGAACTCACAGAATGGATGTGCATCTATCAAGACTAAAGGAACCTCAGAGGAAAGGGGCTCAGCAGAGGATCTATTAAGAAAGAACATTACATGATAAAAAGTCAGATTCTCACCATCAGTGTGGTCATAGTACAGAGATACCCAGGGAGATAAGTACTGTTTTACCCCTTACTTTTTCTTTGCTTCACTCTTATCAGATTAAACAATGACTGGTTTTGTTGGGGCTGAAGGTGATCAGTAAGAGAATGGACAGCAAAAAGACCACATGCTTTCGTTACCTTCCCCAAGTAGAGATGAGATATATAATCATGTGGACGTGCAAGGTGTGTCCTCAACATTAATTACCCTGGCTCTGAATTCACTGAGCTAGTGAGACAGAGCTGGAATTCAGCAGTGTTCCATTGGTCAAGCCCTCTCCGTGGGCGGGGGAACATGGTCTGCTTAGAGAGAGTGGTACTTTTTTCTCATTTTCACAGATACCATATGCGCTAACAATGACCCTGGAGAGAAGAAGGTTGATGTAAACTAGAGTCAATTTTTTTTTTCATCTATTGAAATGGTCATTATAATTTCCCATTTGAAACTCTGTTCCTGACTTACTGTTCCCGTAGATTGGTGTGGGCAAAAGTGTCATTTGACATGCTAGGGTATTCCTCAGGAGGAAGAGAAAGATTACTACCAATGGATACATTTATGAAGTGCAGTGGAAGGCAAAAGTAAAATGAAATAGTGTTATAATCTTGTACTGCATGCCTGCTCTATGTGTTGTTTACATGTAAGCACACAAGAGAAAGAATTAAGAGGGAGGAGACAGAGGGAGAGAGAGCATAACTGAGCAAGACAGAATCCTTTGTCCTATTCATTCTCTTCTCCACATTCTCTTCACTCCCTCTACCAAGGGGGCTTTTAGAATAATAAGTCATCGAGTAATAAAATGCTAGAGGAGGCAGGTGATCAACACCAACAAATAAGCTTTTGTGTTGCTTTTAGAGGTTGCTTTATTTTCTTATAATTTTTAAATATTCTAGTTTTATTGTATTTTTTAATATGAAGAAGAAGGGAATCTGGTATTAGTATATCAAGATGTGAACACAAATGTATTATTCCATCCCTGATTTCAAGGCAATGCAGGGGGATGGAATTATGTCAAAGAGGTCAGAACAGAGACGTAGCCAAAGACAGGGAACAGAGACCACAGGAGAAATTGTTTCTAGGCTCCCATTCAAGTTGGATTCTGCCCAAACTCAAGTCAATCCTTTGGGATCACTAACTAATTACTTGACACCATCATCTGGATTTTGAGTTTGGCTGTGATCATTAACTGCTAAGACTACTATTTTTGATTATGAAGAATAATAGTTTATTGTTCTAGAAGCTTTGCTAGTTAAATATGTATATATCTATAAGTAAATATGGATGTATAGATATAGATATTTATAAGACACTTATTAATATTTGTTTTATCATATTTTGTCATACTCTGTACCATATAAAACAGTGTTATCTTCTCTTCATCACTGTGTTCATAAACATGCTATTATATGAAAAACAAGTGTACCCAAACAGAACTTAGTAGCATGGGTTGCAGTCAGCTAAGTTTACAAATTATTTTTTCTGGACTCATATTTATTTCCAAAAATAAATTCCTTTTTTTCTAAATAGAATGCCTCAAAGCAAGGGGCAGTTTAAATATGGGCACCAAAGAAGATTCTCGACTTAAACACGTCTGATATTTTTAAGTAGAAATTTTTAATAGGAGAAAAACAGCATGTGTACTAGGCATGTGAAGATGTAAAATTGTTTTTGATTTGTATTAGAGCAAATGCTGAGGAATTTTATGGGTGCTGAAGACAATGAGAAAATAAAGATAACTTTGAAATGCAAGATATTAATATATGAATTTAAGGCTGTTCTGAAGATGTCTGGGAATATTAAATCATGGATATTTCAGTAGGTTCAACTTCATCTATCAACAGAGTCATATCTACATGTTCTATTAGGTTGCTTGTTGAGCTGGTAGTTTGTCTCTTATTAAAAACTCTGGTGGTTGACAGCATCACAGTCAATGAAATATCAGCTGATAGACTGGTAAACTGTCAACAGAAGGAAGGAAGGAAACAATTACCAATGTATGTGGGTTGGTGATGGAGGGCTTACTTCACCTGTAGGACTGGCATAGGTGGGAAGGTGTTACCAATCCAAATAAGGGCTGATGAGGGAGAATGGACCTGGAGTCACTCAAGGTGATGCTATTAACCATGGTACCCAACTGAGGGGTAGGATGATGTAATAGGAATCTCCTAGCAACCATAGCTTGTACTCAAGTGTCAGGTAGCAAGTATTACTTTTCTTCCAGGAATTCTACTTCTCTTAGAGGCAGACTCAGATTCATTAACTATAGGAACAATAAATAATCCCTACAGAAAAATCAGGATAGCAGTTTGATTATGAAAGCCCTAGCAAAAAGCCATGGGAAACTTTTTTTTTTCTTGGCAAGAGCTTGAAATACAAATCAGGGATTGGTAAGAAACCCACCCCTGTCAAGTCCTCATGACTGGAAGTGTGGTAGAACACAGAGTTGGTAAGAAAAGAGCTTGCTGTATTTGGGGAAACCTGGGCTTGTGATATTAATTCCCAAGTCTTTTACTCTTGGAAGTCCCAAGTATAAAAACAATTATCTCTGAAATTGAGGACAGAAGGTGAAGTTTGAAGTTTGAGTGAATAAAAACTTTCAATTAAATGACCCAGAAAGGAAGATATAAGGAACATCAACGGGAGTTAATCAAGAGTGAAAAGCATCCAAGGACATGTTTCTTATGCTTCATTCTACAAGATACTGAGAAGAACCCCAGTCCATGAAAATCCCAAAACTTAGTAACCAAATATTGAAATTTGAAAAGCTCCAAGGGAAGAAATCCCTAAATTTCTTCTTTTCTGATGAAGTTCAGTTTTTTAAATTTTCAACCCCAGTTTTGAAAAGGGACTTGGTGGGAGAGTAAGACTCTTTCTAGCCTCTTTTAGAATTTCCAAGACAAGTATTCATTCCATCTTGTGAACAGATCTTTTCCTCATCACTACGAATTAGACTCAGCAACATAATGAATGAATCAGAAAAGCACTTTCCATTTCTTTATCCTTCACCCAAGGGCTAAGAGACTCTTTACCAATGAGAACCAGCTGAGCTCCTGATGAGTACCAGGCGTTTCAAAGTCAGGCATGAGCATCTCAGAGGTTACCTATATTTAAAATTCTGGTTTTACATATTAAAAATATCTTAAGCTATTTTTTCAAATATTTTCTTCCAGCAATTCAGCTTATTTGATCCTTTCAAAATTTTGAGCTGCAATATAGCAATAAATCAAATAGCATAAAACCCATCTCAGTCTAATACTCTGAGTCTCCAACTAGCAGAACTGAATGTGCTTTTAAAATTGCAAAGTGTGTTTTCCACTATTTAACCTAAATGCCACTATAATTAAAACCATTTCAAACTTACTCCCATAATTCTTTCTTCAGGATATACAATTAAATAAAGTGGTAATCTAAACAATGAGAATAAAATGGAATCCTGCAATTACATAGTCAAACTTTTCTCATGTTTGAACAGAATGAAGAGAGGCATTATTTAATTAAAATACCAAATGCCATGGGGAAAAACCAAGCATTGCATAAGTACAGAAGATAGAAGGTGATAGTAAAGACAAAACCACATGTCTAATACTTGACATGATGTGTAAACATGAGTTATACCCCAATGAAATATTCCTATTCTCCATGGTAACCATTAGTGACTGTATTCCATGCACATTATTTTCAAAATATTTCATGGGAAAAAGAAATGCTGCCTATAGCTTGGTGGTGGCCACGTCATCAGCTGGACACAATCTTCCTGGAATACTGGATTAGACCCACACCATATCCTGTTACATTAAACTCAGTTTTCTTGGCTGTCATAACTAGTCCCTTTGAGCATTTGAGATTATGAATCCTGATTGTGATTCCACCTTAAAAAGTCTTTTGTATCTCCTTTTTCCAAATCATGAGGTAGCAATATTGGGATCAAAATACATCTAAAAGTTAAATTGTTACTTTTAATATGATTAGCAGTAACTAATTTGAGAAATAAGCCATGGAGTTTAAATATTAGATATGCAATAATGGGAGTACTTAATTCAAATATTAATGAAGTTTTTGTTAGATTTATAAGCTGAGGTTCTACTTGATATTATTAAATTATTATTATAAATAAATTTGATGTACCATAACTTCTTGATTACCTATAGGGACATCTGGCAATTTTTGGTTAAAATTTACTTAAAAAGAAAGTAGAATATATTCAGCTTCTGAAATTATTATATTTGTACTATAAAGGTTCTATGCATGTATGAATTATGAGTAAATATGACAAACTCTACTCAGTAAATCAATAAGAAGAATCATGACTAATAAAAATAGCTTTTTCCTCTTAATTTATAGAATTATAAACTTTAGTTTAAAATATAATATTCCAACTTAAAAAAAATTGCCTCTGTCCTAACTTTGGCTGTTCCTCTTCCTTTCTATTGATAACTTCTTAGGTTAGGAAAGCAACACATTCTTTATTTTTCCCTTCATGTTTGTTTGTTTTTATTTGTGTATTTTTGTTTGTTTGTTTTTCTTTTTCTTTTCTTCTGGGTATTCTTTCCTCTTCATGCCCTTTTAGTATTGGTCCTAGGAGGCTTCCAGCTGCCATTGCTATGACACACATTTTCAATAAGCAATCTCATCATCTTCCCTGTAGTATCAATATACATGTTGTTAAACTCATGTGTATATATTTAGCTCAAATCTTCCTATGGAGACACGGTGCCTATATGACAATGTAACTGCTTCACACCACTTCAAACATCACATGTCTAAAATGAAATTCTTAATTTACTGACTTTATATCCTAAACATTTTCTTCCATTTTTATTTCTTATCTCTAGTTAAATAAGCTAAAAATGCCCATCTTTCAGATCAGTTTCTTTCATGACCACCTCCATTCAAATACCATCTCTCATCAGTTTTGCCTCTTGGATAGGTTTCCTCAGAGTCTATCACCTTCCATCCACTTAACAGAAATTCCTAAATAAGATCATCACAGTTTCTTATTTGCCTGATTAAATATCTTTTCAAATATTCTCTTGATCATCTAGGCTATCCCCTTCAGAACATAACAAAGCCAAAATGATTTCCTGAAAATGCAAATGATATCATGTCACAACTTTATTTTTTTATATTGTCTCATCACTTTTTTAAGGATCAGTTCCAAATTCATGAGTTTGTAATAGAAATCTCTTTATGTCACATGTGTAACTCCCTTAGTTTCCTCTTGCCCATTCTTCATACTCTACTACAATAAATAAAATGATGTAATTCTACACACACAGCTCCAGCTTCACACACATTGCTCATTGCTCACTCTCTTGCCCTTTCCTTATCACCTCCATTAACTTTCTCTCTTTCTCTTCTCCATCTCTTTCTCTTTCTTTCTTCTCTCTTTCTCTTCCCCCTCTCTCACCCTCTCCCTCCCTCTCCATCTCTCCTTTTCTTCCTCTTTACCTCTCTTTCCCCCTCCCTTCTTCTCCATCTCTCCCTTTCTTCCTCTCTCCATTTCTTTCTCTCTCCTCTTTCTCTTTATATGAATAAATGCAATTTGTTCAAAATCAGCTTAAAGTCTTAGAAAAGATTATTTAATGAAAAAACCACTCAAGTCTGCCTAGTCTATTAAGCTTTCTCATGAGCATGTACACATCTCTTTTAAAACAATTTTCACATTGCTTATTAATAAACTGCTTTTTTTAACTCTACCTATAACCTGGAAAAATTCTTACAATAGTTCTTAATATATAGAAGTCTAACTGGTAGCTCAAATTATTTAGCAATGTAGGAAAAACTTTAAAGAAAAATCCAGTCCTATTTAAAATAGGTTTGTTACCTTTTATTGAAGAAAGTAATAATTTAGGAGTTATTTTATTTCCTCTAAATTCAGAGTACCTAAGTAAAACCCTTCAGCATATTTTCATCACATAAATGTAAATTCTATAATTAATTCTTTTCCCAATTGACATTAATTTACCTTTTATATTTAAGGCTCATTATAAACAGTAATTTAAACATACTTCTTTAATTTTGTCACTTTTCTTCTCAAACTTTCTAATGACTCCACCTTATTAAAAATAAAGCTCAGTTTTGGTAATTCTTAATGCCTACATGACTGAGCTCCCTGTTGCCTCTCTGATAACATCTCCTGCCACATAGTATCTTCTCAATTAGTATTATTGAGTGAATTAACTATTGAATATATTATATTTTCAGCACTCTCAGGAAGGTGATTTGTGTAGTTGTATTAAAGCATTCCTTGGATAAAGCAATAATTGCTTGTGTTCTCCATGGATCTCATTTGCTGCTAGTTTTAGGCATCTATTTAGCATGATGCTGTCTTAGGTATTTTCTTTGCAATACAAAAACCATCTCAAAATAAAAATTCCAAAATACATGTTTTGTAAAATTTCTGTGCACTATATAATTACTATGGAGAAAGCATATGTTGGGAATTAAAATATTTTAACTTAAGTTTAGGCCCCAAATTTACGACCTAATTATGTGTTTGGTTTCCTAGAAACTGATATAATGAATACTGACGGCTATGTCAGGTATTTATTTGAAAATAGCCTTGTACATTTTGTAGAATTCTTTATTTCAGCTAATCAGTAAAAGGATGAATTCTGAAACTCCAAAAGGAATAATACAGACGATTAGAATGAATTTAGTTAAATGGAAGAAAAGAAATTAACCTTGAGCTGGCTATGGGTATACCAGATGTATTGAAATTATTGTCCCTCCATTGAGCATAATGACTTCATTCCACAAGCAGCATTAACTAGGACTTTACTGTCCACATTGCATGAAGACATATGCTGTTACCTGGTTAATCACTCTCTCTCGTCTTAAATATAATATAGATTTTTCCCTCTCCATTCAAATGATGAAGGAATGTGCAATGTCTAGTCTGTCTCTTCACATTTCTTTTGGAGTAATTGTGTCATTTATGATGTCCTTTCCTTTTTTTTTTTTTTTTTTTTTGTCAGTACTAGTGTTCTTTCATGAAAGGGCCTGTCCTCAGGGTGGGAGTGTGGAAGTGAACAATTAAAATAAGTTCTTCTTATTTTACTATTTGTTAATTAACTGAACACCTTCATCAGCAGATCTTAAAAGCTTTCTTTCCTCAAGTTTTAAAGACTAAGCAAAGTGAGAATGAGGCTTGTGTGCAGTATATGAGGTATGGAACAATTGAATTTATTTTCATCTTATATGTGGTTATGTGGTGTGGAAATCAATGAGGAGTAGAGGCACAGGTAATTAAAACATGCTTTGTTTTCATTTTATATGAAATGCTTTTGTTCTATTTGAAAAAAAAATCCAAAAAACCAAATAAGCAAAAACCTATATATACATACACATACACACACATTTAAAAAAAGTCATGTGAATTAGAAAAGTGCTCAAGATCATGCAAACAATTAATATTAACTCAAAATGAGCTTATTGCAAATGAGAAAGATGTAATAAAATGATTCACTTTAAAACAAAAGTTCAATATGCCATTCTTCTATTAAACAACATCTGTAGTTTACACTAATATTTCCTGGGTCATTAGCCTCCTCTGCTAGTGTATCCCTCACTGTCTGGGCACCTCACACAGAGGTGTTTTTGAATACTTGAATATGCTATGAACCCCCTGAACACAGGGCTTTCTAAAGTGTTGCTTCTGTTTGGAACACAATTTTTTCACCTCTCCTCTGGCCTAATTTTAGCTCATATTTTAAAATTCAGACTTGAATCTGAGAATTCTTCTGGATCACCAGGAAGAGTCATTAGAGGATGGGGAAGATGCCACCACTTAGAAAATATCTAAGAACATATATAAAGACTGTTTTCTATATAGTAACCCCCTCTTATGTGTGGAGAACACATTCCAAGAACTCTACCTATAGTATGTTCTTTCCTATGCATATAATACTGATGACAAATTTAATTAAAAATTAGACATTCTAAGAAAATAACAACAATGATAATAAAAGAGCAATAACAACAATACACAGTGCTAAAAGTTATTTAAAAAATTTTTTGTTAATTTCTGGAATTTTCCACAGAAAATTTTCAGATCTTGCTTGACTACAGGAAACAAAATCACTGATAAGGGGGCAGTACTCTAACAGTGATTGGAGGAGGAGTGCTACTGCCACTTGGTGCTCAATGACCAGCGCTGCTAAATGATCCAGAATGTGAGAGTAATTTTGCACATCAAAATACTGTGTCTCTCAAAATGCAAGTAGTACATTGAGAAGTACTGCCCATTGAGAAATACTAATCAAGAAAATAGATAGTTCTCTTGTTAAAAGTTCTGTTAGCTTCCTGATCTCTACCTGACTATAATTTTAGATATATTTATTTTATTGATCCTTTTATATCAGGGCAAATAAAATTATTGAATCCCTGACAGAGATCTTTATTTCTGTTATTTTTTACATAAAGAGAATTCAAAAAGTATAGTATTCCTGAGCTCTATCGCTGTTCTTCCTTTACTCATTTTGATTCATGGGAAGGGAAGGACTTATTGGATTTACAAATTTAGAAAATACAACCCAGGGATCCTGTTCAGCTTTCCTTCTCCCTTGATAATGTGCTGCCTACCATCCTGCTCCTCCTTGTGGGAAACTTCACAGCATTGCTTGGGTGTTGGTGGGTTAGTCTGCCTAACAGAGAGTACAGTCTGCAAGTTCATTTGATTTCCTTATTAAACTTCATCTTCTGCCCATAATAGAAGTGGACTTCCCTGAAATATCCCTTTTTGGACTCTCAATTAACCCCCCATAATAAAACTCAACATTTCAATTTTTATGCTAGACTAGATGTTAACAAAAAAAAATCACAGGGAGTAAAATTTCAAGGAGATAATTAACAAGCAAAATGTAGCAAAATAACAAGACTCATGGTGTGTCTTTGCTTTGGGGGATAGATGAACAATGTTTCCATATGTATTTTTCCAGTGAAGCTTTTATAACCCAGACACCTGATGCTGCAAAAATGGGCCAGCAGGCAGGCAAAGGTTGTCTGACAAGCAGAGCCCAAACAACAGGGTCCTCAGCAAAGACACAGTCCTCATCTGGGATGAGAGAATTAGCCAATGTGACCCTCAGTAGTACTGCTGTCTTTTAATGATGTGGTTGGTTTCAGATCTCAAAACACTGCAGACAGAGCTGTTGCTAAACAGGCACAGGTGAGGCAAAGCTTCATCTGGGAGAGCAGCCCAGGTAAGCAACACTGAGTTGACTGCCCCAAATGCCATTCTGAATTCAGGACCAAGCAGGAAAGCCTGGAAGGAAAATTCTTAATTTAATGTAGCTTATCCACTGACTCAAGAATGGAAGGCACTTAAACAATTGCTGGGTGTGGTTCAGGTGATTTGGTTATTATAACCAGGCCTGAAGGTATGGCCTGTGTTGTCACGATGGGGAATTGGGAAGAACTTTATGAAAGCCAAAAATAGAGCTATGGCAAAGTCTGCAGAATCATGGGCCCCTGCAAATGGAGCATCAATAGCAGCTTCAGGTCAGAAACTTTCCACTTAGCTCCAAAAGGCATTTACCAGGTAGGACAGGTATAAAGATAAAATGGAAAAGACTTCTTGGGAAGAAGTTTTCTTAGTTCTCAATTATTCTGTGTAGAAAATTGGTGTTGGCAATAGCTAGGTACAGGACCAAAGTACTGATTCACAAGAAATGATGGTGGCCATATTATTAGACAAACCTCACTTTACTGCACCAAATTGTAGATAGACACTCAATGCTGAGAGGAAATGGAGGTGAAAAGATTTGGGAATATAAAAGAAAAAGCACACAAGTGAGACCTTGTGACTGTGACTACCACCTTTTTAAGCTTTCTTCAGAGCTACTGAGTGAGCATTTGACAGATGGGGACTTCCCTGACACCTACCCCTGGCTTGGCAAATGGATGGTGCAAAAATTCATCTCTAGCTAGAGGTTTCTCTCATTTAAGAAGTTTACAGGTCATTCTCCATAACTGACCAGCATTCTAATAAAAATAAACCTAAATACCTTCCTCCACTAACTCTCTTTTTCCTTAGGTAATCTTGAGGTACTTTTTTGTTCTTTGGCCAAAATTGAAGGAAAGGTTTTTCACCCTGTCCTTGTATATGTTTCAGCTTTTATTATCAGATTTCTGATTGTCTCCTTTCAATCTCATGGCAAAACCTCTGAAAGATGACCAGACATAATTGGGGATGTAGAAAATTTTAGCATTGGTAAGTGTACACTTAGTATTAATTTAGTTTATTCTGTGACACATGGATAGTCATCTATTCCAAAGTCCATTATCTTCTTCCTCTTTTTGAGTAACTGAGTCCTTTCTTTTAACTATATGACTAATGAGCACGCTAGGTTTTTCAGCTTATCTAGCTCTTTCCTTAAGTGTGGTTTTGTCAGTAATTGTCAAACAAACACAGAAATAACATTGTGTAATTTCAAGGAAAACTCTGTAGATATCTGGCATATGACTTTCACCTCCTTTTTGTCCTTTATAATTCTTTGTTTATATGTTCTCTGAAATGAAGATCTGATGGTTCGAGAACTAGCAGCCACCTTGAAATTGAAGAACAGGACAGGGCTAACTACTATAGCTAGAGAACCAGAGATTTGAAAGGACCCTGAATTTCTTCTTGAGACAATGAAATTTCATTATCTCAAGTTTTCTACTTGAGATAATGCAATTTTAATATACAAGCAACTATGAATATGGATTCTTCGAAACATGCAGAAATCTACCTTTAACTGATATATATTGTGAGTAATTTCAGAGCCTTCTGAGGACAAAATCTGAGAAAGATCCTGATAAGAAGGAGTGGTGAATTGAGAATTGTTTTTTCTTAAAAGAAAAAGTCACTCTTGGTCATAGGTTTAATTATAACGTTCAATGAGTTAAGTATTAAAGATAGGAAGAAAGAAAGAAGCAAAGAAGGAAAAAAGGGAAGGAAGAAAGGAAGGGGCGGGAGTAAGAGGAAAGAAAAGAAGAAAAAATCCAAAGTGAAACCAAATAGCATAATAAAGACTGGAAGAGAACACTTCTAGGATTCAGTATATCAAAGACCTGACAGGACATAGATCCAAGTGATATGAGCAAGAGGAGATGAGATTAATAAAGACAGTAAGTGGGAGGCAGTGACCTTGTGGGAGGTGCCACCCTTAGCCTTGAGGGGCAAGGGAGGGTGGTTACAGAAAACTGGTTTTGGCAAAGCTACTAGGAAAGGACTGAGGACCAGAACCAGTAAGTAGGTGTTTCTGATTACCCTAAAGGATGGAACTGGGCAAGTCAATTATTCATGCCCTTGTGCCAAAGCTTGTTGGCCAAACCCAAATACAAGTCTGAAGGCCCTGGAGCCAATCAATATAATGTATATTGATACACTGAGAAAGGTGTGGAAGCACATTGCTTATCGAAAGCTCTGATTCGGCATTATCAATTCTATCTGAAGTGCACCTAGTGTTCAATAGTTGATGTTTTCTGCTTCTATTTACAAACCTGCTCTTGTTTTGGTATGATTCTCATTTTAGATTTTATCGTCAATGACATGGAGGCATGTATATTTGCATATTTTTGTCCCAAATCTTCTATTATTTAGAATTTCATATATGTTGCAGTTCAACTACAAATTAACTATATACATCTTTTTCATTAAATATGACTCATGTGTTACCTTGGGACTTTTAAACATGAGCAAATAAATATTGCAAATAAACATTGCAAACTTTCAGTATCAGATAAGATTTGAACTTGCAAGGTATGGGATATAATGCAAAGTACTATTTATATGTTCATTGTCTCATTTTAAAAAAAAACAAAACATTTTAAATTCACATATGCTCCTTCTTAATGTTTTATTCTTACTGCTTTATTTTTATTATTTTACCAGAAAGTG
Source organism: Marmota marmota marmota (assembly GCF_001458135.2). Classification (NCBI taxonomy): domain Eukaryota; kingdom Metazoa; phylum Chordata; class Mammalia; order Rodentia; family Sciuridae; genus Marmota; species Marmota marmota. The sequence continues at coordinate 26,897,483 of NW_026000057.1, forward strand.
CAATTTCAAAGAACTAGTAAATCTTTTAACCAACCCATTATTTCTTGACTTCTTAAAAATCTGGATTTCATTATTTTGATCCAATTGAGAACATTTTCAAGATGTTTATTTTTATAACAGATCAGTTGCTCTCAATGGATCACATTGCTTGTTTTTTTTTAAAGCTTCCTTATCAAATTTTTGTTGCCCATTTCTTCCTTTATAGATGAGAACAAGAGTTGTTACAAGGACATATAACCCTTTCCTTCCGTAAGTGTTTCCTGAGTGCCTACTACTCACCAGGTGCCAAGGTAGCTAGTGTACTGCAACTCTGAGCAAAACAGACTGAGCTCTCTGCACGTGGACTGGACTCTTTCTCTATAGTAGAGAAAAATCTGATAAAAGTAAGCAACAATAATATACATAATCGGTCTGGTGATAAGTACCCAAATCATTAAGCACTTTATTTTTTCATCAAAGATATGTGAAATCTGTTTTTCATACTTTGAGTACTGTTCATTATTTAATTTAATTTTTGGAAAGCTGAGGACTTAAAATAAGTGGATGCTCATCCATAAAGGGGAGGTGGAGGGGCATGGGAAAAATGGAGGAACTTTGATTGGGCAAAGGGGAAGGTGGGGTGGGGAGGGGACACAGGATCAGGAAAGATGGTAGAATGAGATGGACATCATTACCCTAGGTACATGTATGACTGCGTATATGGTGTAACACTATATCGTGTACAAAAAGAGAAATTGAAAAGTTGTGCTGCAATTGTGCACAATGAATCAAAATGCATTCTGCTGTCATGTATACCTAATTCTAATTAATTAATTAAAAATACTGTTTTATTGTTTGTGTTATGTCTCATTGTTTGTGTTGTCTTTAATAATGAGTGAGGTTGATTAACCTCATTGGTTAGGAGACCCTCATTGTTATGCAAAATTACATATAAGATGGTGTGAGGGGGAAGAAGAAAAAAAAAGAGAAATGTGTCATGGTAGATTGGATAGAAAGAGGTGATAGGAGGGGAGGATAGGGTAGGGGGTGATAGGAAGGGTAGCAGAATACAATAGACACTGGTATGGCCCTATGTATAAACGTGGCTGTATAACCAATGTGATCCTGCAATCTGTACACATGGAAAAATAAGATTATGTACCCCATTTGAATCAAATGTATGATATTTGAATCAAATGTATGATCATTGTAATGTTTTGAACAACTAATAAAAAATTCAAAAAAATAATGAGTGAGGTTAAAATTCTAAAATTTTTCTTGATAATTTCTTTTTATTGAACTTCCTGTATCTATAGCTTCTTTGCTATTTTCCCTTCCATTCCTTTTCTTCATTTGTTATTTGTGTAGAGGGTAATTTGCTATTTGATTCCCATGTATTGCAAATATTTTCCTTACTTGGTAATTTTTATTTAATTTACCATACTTTTTGCCTATAATTTAAAACAATTTGATCAAATTTGTTTGTATCCTTGTTGTTTCTAGATTTCATATCAATACTTTTCCTATAGTCCAAAATTTTGTCTAGAATTTTATATTGTTATTTCTTTATAACTAATATTTGGATGACACTGAAGTTAGTTTTTGAGTTATAGCAAGCTAAGTAGTCAAATTAATGTGTGGTTATTCATTTGCCCAATACCATATGCCAGAATCCCATTTACTTACTAACATGCTATTATATATTTTAACATACTAAGTTCCCATGTATGTGAATATCTACTTTTTACTTGACTTTGTCTTTACTACTCTACAAAATACCATATACTAACTAATTTGCCATTAATAATATTTCAATAAAGATAAGGTAGAATCCCCCTTTAATGACCTTTTCTAGGAGTTATCTCTAGAAATTTTTCCTTGGTTATTTTTTTAGATAAAGTTTACTCCTATTTTCTTAACTCCTTATTCTTCTCTTCCTTCAACAAATCTGTTATTTTGTTTTAGGCAATAGTGATTAATTTCCAGAAAAACACATATTTAAAATATCTTCCTATGGGCAAACCAGATGTGTTTTTCCATTTCTTATAATTTTATGTTTATTTGTTGGAGTTTTAGATCACTTCCTATTAAGAACATTTCTCACTAAAAGTTTTCCTAGCTATTGTTTTTTTATTAGTATTATAAAAATTAATCCCCTTTCTTTGCATTTAAACTATTATGCTTTAGTGTGCTCACTTCATAACTAACATTTTTATTCATAAAATTATTTATTCCAAAATTAGTTGACTCTTTTGTACTTTCCAGGTTTATATTTTTAGAAGGGAAATATTTCTAAATATTAATAGATTTCTTCAACCCCCAAACAAACAATTTATAGAACTCACTATGTACACTAAGAGAAATGGGTTACCCACTGAGAAAACTAGACAAAAACTAGAAACAATGAGAACAAAGCAGCAGAAGACACAGGAGTTCCCCAGTGGTGAAGAACAGGTCAATAGGCTGGCAGGAAGGATTGGGTTGGTGGGAGGAGAGGAGAGGTTGGACAGGTATATGAGAAAGGAGAGGAATGCCTTAGTACTTGGGGTTGAGTAGACCACTTCTGGGTTTTTGCCATCTTTTCAGGCACCCCACCCAGAAAACTTAAAAGATGGCAAACTTGGGAAATTAAAATTGAGTTCCAGGTTCAGGTCCTCTCTCTCTCTCTTGTAAATGAGTGTCAAACACCTTGTGTGTCTTCTCTTTGCTTTCCCCATTCAATGATCCAAACCATTTGGGCCCAGCATTACCTGTGACTACGTAGATGAGTCTGCTTAATTGGGGATCAGGTGAGCAGTAGTGCTCACACACTAAGCTATTCTCCAGTGAAAACTGTACAGATCAGGGTGATACTTGGTCCTCCATTTCTGAATCCTTCATCTTATACACCAATTTGTTTACAACTCAGGCAGAAAAGAAGTGGAATTTGATTGGGCCTCTGCCTAGACTTTAAGGCTCTTGAAGACAGAGGGCCTGCCTATTTCACTAATCTTTCTCCAGTGTACAATGGTTAAGTGTGAAAAGTCAGGATTTAGGCTTAACTGGTTCATAATCTGGCCAAAAATTTACAACTTTGACATGGGGGATAAGATATTAATTTCAATAGAACTCATTTTAACCATGAGAAAGTGTGTGGCATAATAAAACTACCCCATAAAAGTGTGCTTATGAGAATTAGATAATCTGTGATAAAGTTCAACACAGTGTCATAAGCTAAACATATAATAAAAGTTATTATTATAACACATGAGAAATTTAAAAAAATAACCTTAAATAAATGCAATTTATTGAAAATGACAGTGAATTAGCTATTAGAAAAACTTATTTCTGGAATTCAGATTTGTACTATGTGACCATAATTGGCAAAACAGGGATTTTTTTATAGAAGAGATTTTTGTGGAAATCAGGCTAGGCAATTTGTTTATGAGTAAGATTAATTAACGTTAATCATTTGAATTTATCACAGAAATTTGAGAAGCATTTATAATTAGAAAATCTATATAATATACTTGCATATAGGTGTCTTATTTGGATTACACCCACCCACACACACACACACACACACGTTTGTATGTGAGAAAGTATATTTACGGGTTTTAGTCAGTCTATCGACAGCCATCTCCATTCCTCAGGACTCAGAGTCAGGCACAACATTATTGGATAAGGGTGTGGTAGAGCAAGCAGCTCAGGACATGATGATCAGGAAGCAGAAAGAGAGAGTTCTACTGAACCAGGACAAAATATATACCCCAAAGGCATATCCCCAAGGAGCCACCTTCTCCAGCCACATCCTTTCTTCCTACAGTTACCACTCAGTTAATCCTCATCAGAAGATTCATTTTCTGATTGGGTTAAGGCTGTCATGACCCAATCATCTCACCTTTAAGCCTTCTTGCATTGTCTCACACACAAGGTTTTGGGGGACACTACATATCAAATCATAATAACATGAATATGTATTTCTTCTCCTTGGGGTACTCTCTGACACTTTGGAGTTGTTCAGATTCTCCGAGGAGCTCTGAGACACCTCCCTGTTGGTCATCCCATGGCCCCATGCCTGGCACCATATCCATGTAAGTGTCCTGAGAAATATATCACTCACATCAGCCACTCTGTTGAGAGTATGCAATATTGAGATACCAGAATTGTGCTGATACCTCAGTTTTGTGTGGCTCTCATTTATATGGGATGCACAACAAAATCAAGACTTTTGGCCTGATGAATTTTGGATTAATTCAGCAAAGATTCTTGGGTTTGAGTATTACGTAGGAAGTGGCTCTCACACAAGTATTATGACCATGGTGCTGCCTCCAGTCTATAGAACTCAAAGAGGGCTCAGGTGGCAGCAGGCATCCCTTACACCATGAACCTATCATAAACAATTTGGTAGCTAGGACAGTCAATCCCCTACTCCCCCTGTCAAGTAGGCTTCTTTTATATAAACTTCCTATCTCCTCCTAGCACTTAGAGATTATTGATGCACAAGCCATCAGGCCCTTCTTATAGATTTCCTCTTTTGCCTCTATTGGTATAACATTGTGGTTTTCATTGTTGTTCTTGAGCTGTGAAACAGGAGGAAAATCCATTCCTTGTAAGAATAGGAGTGCTCTTCTCACTTCTATCAACCTTCTCACCAGTGGGAATATGCTGCCTGATTCCACTTTCTGTTGTGATAACAGAATACCTAAGATTGGCTAATTTATATAGAAAAGAGGTTTATTTAACTCACAATTTTGGAGGCAGGGAAATTCAAGATTGAATGGCCATGCCTGGAAAGGTCCTCATACTAACATGGTGAAAGCAAACAGTTGGACAAATTGGCATGAACTAGGAGAGAAAAAGGAGTTGACCTAACTTATAACTACCAAAGACTAATCAATTTCAGTGAGAAATAATCCAGTCTTATAAGATAGACATTAATCTCTCTTAAGAGCCCTACCTCATGGCTGGCATTGTGGCTCAGTGGCATTGGATTCAATCCTCAGCACTGCATATAAATAAATAAATAATAAAGGTACATCAACAACTAAAAAATAAAAAATAATTAAGAATACAAAAAAATTACCTCCCCAAACTGGTACTTTGACAACTAAATTTCAACATCGTTGAGTGCACACTACATCCAAACTGTAATATGTACAGAAGGCAGGAGTTAACTGACATGAAAATAAATCACATTCTGGAACATGGTGCATAGCCTAAGTGCTCAAGAAAAAATGTGACTAGAATATTTGTTTCCTTACAATGTGTTTTGTTTTTGTTTTTGTTGTTTTACTACATTTATTCAATAGGTAAATTATAATTATAAAATTTTAAAATTCAGTAAATTATAAAAATATCCTATAGCTAAACTAATAATGAATTATCATTTACTTTTCCTGCATATTATGCATAAGACTTGTGCTTGTATGGACAAGACTTAAAATTGAATTACCATTTACTTTTTCTACATACTATGTATAAGACTTATGTTTGTATGGACAGGACTTGTATTTGTCATCATCATCAAAATAGCAGAGCCATAAGTTTTGAGAAGCTAGTGTTCAAGGGAAGCAGGATGCATGTTGCTACATAATGAGTAATTTTATAGTCAGTGTTAAATAATTGGTATTAGTCAACTGTAGATTCAAGAGACCTTGTATTGTTTCAATGCAAACAAATTCTGGAGAAACACTGGTGATAAATAACAAACACTATTTCTTTCTTGAGAAAGCAGATATAAAATAAGATAGACATGATGCATTTGGCAATGAATAACAAGTAAAAATGGACAAAAATAGACTGTATTGAACATATTATTTTCCCAAACTCTAATTGGGCAATAAATATATATGTTACCTCTTATCTATTCCTTCTTCTAAAGAAGTATCCATAAATCATTAGATCCTACATAGACCCAGAGATTTTGTAATGCACTTTGGCGTTTAACAAAAATACATATTTTGTGTGAGTTCCTAGGATCCCACCCCCCCTAGGGATGGGCTAGAATATCGACATATTCATAAGTTAAATGAAAATATCTGAAATGACTATCTCAATAAATACTGAAATGATGGTTGATAAATTTTTACATATTTTTTAAATGACTTAAAATTAAACTTGGAAATTTTTCTTTTCAAAATACATTTTTTTTTCTGTCTCAGAGATAACTTTATAATGAAACATTAGAAGCTGTGGAAATAGATCTGGATTTGAGTCTAGTTTCTATCACTTGCTGTCTCTGGTTCCTGGAAATACTTACTATTAAAGCCTTGGTTTTCTTATCAGTAACAATAAGTAAGGCAATCTTATCTATGTGATAGGATTGGGGTGACAGTTATATAAAATATTGCTTGCAATCTGCTTAGCAAAGTGCTTGGAATGTAGGGAGAAGTCAATAAATAATTGTCTATTAAAAGTACCATCACCCAAGTGGAGAAACGACTTTGCAATGTATAAGACATTCATAAGGAAAACCACATGATATCAATTTACAAAATTGTTGAGTAAGTTGAGAGTTGCATATCTTGGATGGCAAAACTAAGTATTGTAAAGATAGAATTCTTTCTAATATTTTAATGTGCTTAATGCAATTCTAATCCATATTCCAAATTATTTCTTACTTTAATAAAAATCATTCTGGTCTTCATATTAAATAGCATAAATGCTATAAAGTCTTCAAGGATTTTTTTAGAAAAAGAAATATAGTGAGAAAGGGCTTGTTCTATTAAAGATATAATTGTTCTTTCTTTCTTTCTCTCTCTCTCTTTTTTTACTACTTTGTGGTACTGAGGATAGAACCAAGGATGCTCTACCACTAAACTACATCCCTAACTCTTTTATATTTTTTTTGAGACAGAGCCAACCTAAGTTGTCCAGGATGATCTCAAACTTGTGATCTTCCTTGCCTCAGTCTCCTGAGTGGCAGGCATTACAGGCCACCATGCCTAGCTTCCAACATGTATTTATATGATGCTATAAAAATGAAAACTGTAAAGTGATCATATAGGAATCAACCAACAGATAATAAGGCTAAAGACACTAGAAAAAAAGTAATGTATGAAGATGTAGATGTATATGTAGTTGTGAAGTGAGCATCCACAAACAATATAGATGCATACTACTTGATACATGAAATGGAAAGAACCAAGTGGACAACATGAAACTTTGATGTCACCACTCTTTATTATCCAATAATTCCTGATGTTTCAAAGATTAAAGCCATAAAACAAAATAGTAAGCAGTTAAGAATAGTATCTAAGTATATAATTACGTGTAAATAAAAATGGCAAAAGAGTGCATACACTGAAAATATTAAACATTTGTGTAAGAACATTACAAACTAAATTCAACAAATCAATATATTCACTAATACACAGTGCTTGGCAAATAGTATAAACTCAGTAATAACCCAAGTGTTCAGTCACAGGAGAATATTTATATTATATTAAATAATGTTAATTATATTCATAAAATGAAGATTTTTTTGTAGCAATTGAAACAAACTTTTAAATAACTTTTAGTGATTTTGAAAATAGGTAAACTATTATGCTGAGAGAGAAAAACTAAGAATTATAAAAATGCAAACTTTATCTTAATTATATCAGAAAATTTTTAAAAAGAGATAAAATTTAATAGCAGTTAAGTTTTGGTGATTTTTTTGTTTTTGTTTTTATTTTTGCTTTTACAGTATAGAATTTTTAAATGTTTTGGTTGTTGATGGACCTTTATTTTATGTACTTATATGCGGTGCTGAGGATCGAACCCATGGCCTTACACATGCTAGGCAAGCACTCCACCACTGTGCCACAAAGCCAGCCCTAGTATAGAATTTTTAAAAGGATACTATATCAAGGTATATGTTAAATTTATGAACCAGAAATAGGTCTCTGATAATAACAAAAAAAAAGAGAGAGAAGCTATTTTTCTTTTAAGTGGGGAGAAAGTTGGAAATACCTATTTTTAGAACTTTTCAAGTTTAAATAGATAAAAGCCTTTAAAATACATCTTTCTGGTACAATAGTAAGAGTGAATGGAAGTTCATGTTGAAAATAGAATTGACATCTCCCTGGTGGTGAGAATTAGACTGATAAACCCATGAATCCCTGCGGGTAATCATTTAAGGTGGCAAGAATAGAACACATTTCATTCAGCTTTAGACCCACATTTACTTTTTTGGGTCCAAATTTACATATTAGGAAGTGAAGTCTGGGGGGTATAAGCAGCATAAGAATATATATATATATATATATATATATATATATATTTAATTTA
>NW_026000057.1:26905885-26917914 GCF_001458135.2 Marmota marmota marmota
AATATATATATATATATATATATATATATATATATATATTTAATTTAGAGTAAGAGAATATCCATGGACAAAGACTTGGTGGAGAGTTCCAAAGACTGATAATACTAAGGTTGTCATTAAATTTAACCAAGTCCTTGATGTGAGAAATTTCAGTTCATTGTTGATGACACAGATTGCAGAAGCATATGGCAGCAATTAGAGGAAAGTAAATGGAGACGGTGGGTGCAGGCTGCATATTTGTGGAGCTGGACTAGATAAAAGGAATAATGTAGGATGAGATTAAAAGAGTCAATGAGGACTCTCTGGTGTCTTCTTTCAGACTTGAGGAAATTTGAGCATGAAAGAAAGTCAAAGGAGAAGACAAAATTGATGATTCTCTGGTGGGGGTGTGGGAGTGGGGAGAGTATGAGTGAGAACAGTATCTCATTATGAGGGAATAGAAGGTTCTGTAGCAAAGGCTGAGGGGTTAGATTTCCAGATAAGAGAATTCCTCCTCTGCTGAGATTAGCCGGAAGGAATTTCTGATAGATGTTAAAACTTCATCAAGAGCCAGACAGCTGTGGCCAGGGAGCCCCTTGGTATGTGCAGGCCAGAAGCTCTACATCAGAAGATAAGATTTTGGTTCTCCATGAATTACGTGTAAGACCTGAGGACATGGCTGGTGGTTACTGGGCCTACTAACCTCAGAGAGTTTATTTCTCCTCTCATCAGTGGGAATTCTATTTAGTCTGTAAAATACGGGCAGGGCTGGGGGAACTGTAAAAATAAGGAAAATCCCTTGGACAACTTGTAATGCATTTTTATAAATAGATGATAATTTTTTTTTTTTTAATCATAGCATGAGGTGAAAAGAGGGCTAATTGGGTGTAGAGACTGCTTAAAAGCTTCTGGAGAAACACGTAGATTTTAGTGCAATATTTGGGTCACAAGAGAATGGAAGCAGCCTGGCCTGCTGGTGGCCCTGACAGCCCTGACATGAGCTTGTTAATTCTTTTAAGAATCCCAAACAATCTCGCTGTCTGAATATGATCCTTTTGATGAGTGACTCACATGTTTGAGCTTAAAAACCCGTCTTGCATACTCTCTTATTTACCAACGCAAATGACGTCTATTGGGCCTCTAATTTAAAATTGGCTTTGAGGCTCCCCTGTGGTGTCCTTTTTGATTTACAGTGTTGGTACTATGGAAATATCTTAGAATCTAGAAGCACAGTGGGTCCGTGGGAACAGAAAGGTTCTCACGCACGAAAAGCTCCATAAACCATCTACTGCATTGTCTTAGGTTGCTTGGAGAAACTGCATTCATATTCATAATGTATTGCATAATTATGGGATTCTGGTTTTCATATGTCCCAGTGTGCCTTTTCAGCTTTTGCTATATTACCAAATTAAAGGAGACAACGCAACTTTACAAAATTAGAGTGTTCTATTTTGTATGTTTCAGTTTGACAGTACTCTATTTTTAATTTGTTCATCATTGATCCTAATAAAAACAAACTGTCATTGTAACCATTGCATAGAATGCAATGCATTAGTTTTATTGCCTCTATAACAGCTGCTCATGTGTTGCTTTCCTCTGTCATTCAATGTTGATATGTCTTTTTCTCTATAGTCAGTGCCAGAAATGCAGGAGAGCTCACAGTATAACACCTCCATATGACCTGGATTAAGGAAAAATTCCCAGGAAAAGGGGGATTTTATTGTGTGTCTTTATTTTACATTTACTATTTAATACAAAAGAGGACATATACAGGAAAGTAGTTCATGTGTGCTTGATGAATAAGCGGATGTTAAATATTTTTGCTGGTTTTCTTTTAATTTATAAATATTTATTTATTAATTTTATTTATAAATTTTTTAGGTTTATAAATTTTGCCTATCACCTGAACTTCCTAGGCCTCAGTTTCCTCAAGTGAAAATTGGAATGAGAATAATTGCCTTACAGGACTCTGTAAGAGTCAAATGGGAAAATGTTGTTAACTTCATTACTAGAGCAAAGAGATGCAATGTTTTGCACAAAATGTGGTAGTAAAATTTCATGAAGATACTCTGGTGTCAAGTTTTTATAAAATTATACAGCTAGTACATGGCCTGGAAATATTTACAACAATGCCTTAAATCTGAAATTAATGCATATAAAACCTAAAATTTTATCTTCATTATTCAAAATATTTTGCCAAGAAAAAAAATTGCTGACATGTCTGTACACATTCAAATACATACAGGGATCTCTTATGAATCTATTGGAGTAGAATCTATTACCATCCAAGTTTAGAACATGATAGGTAGTATTGTGCCATAGCTTAGCACAGGATAGGGCAAAGAAAATCAAGATGTGGTCAGCAGTAGATTGTATTTAAAGTGGGACACACAATCTGTTCTTTCTGTCTCTTCAGATTTGTCTGCTTTGGTCAAGTGCACTGCTCAAACTTCCTTCTAGGGGGCAGCAGCGCCTTGGAATTTTGCCAATCTTTTCTTCTTTTCTATTTAAACCTATGTCAGTGACTCTTAGGTCTTCTCCAAAGAAGCCAAATCAAAGGAAATAAATGTGTTAATTATGTTATCAAATGAGCTCACTGATGTTAGAAACTAGTAATATTCTACTCAATGTCATTAGAAGGAAGAGTTGTGGAAAGACATTTATAAAGAAAATATAAAATGGTACAGTTAAAGGGAAACTCATATATTACAAAAGACTGGTTGCACATGGAAGAGAAGCCCTTATTTCACCATCACATTTGATATATACTTTATTGCTATTAAAATCAAGGTTACTAAGGAAAAGTGTATATTTATTTGCAGAATAAAATTTTGAGACCTGGAGTTTTAAGTGAGTGAGAATTAAAATCTGATGAATAAAACACTTTCAAACAAGTATAAAAATTTTAAATCTGACTTGGATTTTCTTATAAATTGCCTGATTTGTCAGGAACATTTATTGAGTTACTGATTTTTATTTCGAATAAGAATTATTCCTTTACAAAATCACTCAAAATTCAGAGCAGAAATCAGTTCAAAACTTTTGAGTCCTCCACAACTCTTCTACCAGTTGAGACACTAGAGCATAGTAAATCTTGATATCAGATTACATACATGAAATTTTATTTCTTATCTCACTTGATCACATTCAGTTACAGCTTTAATATGGGTTGCTGAATGCTTGGGAGTTTTCTTTCTTTATAGTTTTATATTTTGGTCTCTTTTATCATATTTGCTATACCTTGGTCCCAAACTCTAGGACAACTGATTGGGTACTTTTAGTATGAGGACTCATAGATCACTGTGGTCATCCACAGGAGAGTGAAGGTAACCCCATCAGTTGCTTCAAAAATTAACTCAATATTGTTCTTTTGATCACTCCATCGTTATCTGCATAGGATGAGGAACACTCCCTATTTTCTTCTTATTTCCAACCCAGTCCTCTTTACCTGGTAATTTATCCTGAATTTTTACTTACTAATATTTAAAATTTGGTGGGCATGAGGAGAAGAAGAAAAAATATTTTTTTTTCCCTAAGGCTCTTCAATATTCTGGAGTAACCTTCTTTATTGTAACTTTAGAGTGGAACCTTGTCTGATTGTCATTATTTTGTAAAATATATGATACTGACATTTTCCCTTTTCTCCAAGAGAGATAAAGTAATAGACCAAATGGGAAAAATTCCTTTCTGAGTTATATATAACTCTTAATTTTTTACACCAAGTTCTTACTCATTACTTTTAATTGCCAAATCTTAGAGCTATGAAAAAATACATTACTACTAATCATATAATAAGAGTGAGATCTGATATTATTTATCTAGAACATATTCACTCTTTAGCAGCTTTTTTAACATTTGGGGAAAAGTGCAATTCTTACTGGAGAAATGTAAATATCTTTCAAATATGCTAGCTGTTCTTTTTTCCAACATATCCTTGCCTGTTATTAAAAAGTATTTTATTGCTACTAATGCAGGGGGAGTGACACTTTTAAGATAAATTCAGAAATGCCCCTGTAGGATCAAGCATCAGACATGAAATGTGAAATGCTGTCACACTGGCATGAATGACTGCTACTATAATCACTGGCTCTACTTTTATTAGGTTTTTTATTAATTAAATATAAAGTCTGTCATTGGCCTTGTAAAAGTACTCATCTGCTTTCCTTTAATTTCAAGCAGATTAAAAGTAAGACTTGGCATTAATTAAAAACCTAGAATTTATGGAGAATTGTAATTGCAAACAACATTTCAGTGGTGAACATGTAGATGACTTCTTAGTTCTGTTTAGTAATAAACTTGGTATTGAACCATGACAAGATGAAAAATGAATTATTTGAAGAAAAGAACACCATCATTTGTCTGTTGCCCATGTGGAGCATGTATCCTGTCCAGCTGGGAGGATACAAGAGGAGAGATCAACAGTTTAGGATATCCTTGGCCAGTTTTGAAATTTTGCACTGATGTCTGGAAATCTCACTTTTACTTTGAAAACGTGGCTGCATTTGGGAAGACAGAAATAAAAATCCACAACCCACTACCATGATTATTCAGTTTAACCAAAATACTTCAACATCAAAATCTGCAAGTTCGATTTCAGTCTCCTGTCTTTAAGTTGAATTTGGGATATATAGAGCAAAACCTTCCAAGAGGTTCCTGGAAGTTTCACATTTTATTATTTGGAGCCTGTTGCCTAAAAAGGCCATCTTCTTAGGGAACCTGTAGTACAGATATTTTCAAATTAGCATCTTTGCATGTTCTCCTCTGTCATAAGTCGGCTTTAGCCTTGTCACACTGGGCTTTTAAGGGGAGCTCTATCTTTGCAGCCCAGGCTACATGTGACAAGATTAAATTGGCACACTTTACTCTATAGCTCTTGTGTTCCTGGCAGCACTAGCCTGGCTGATGCCTCTGAGAGAAGGCTCAGCTGTCACTCAGTGACCCATTAACACTGCTGGTCCATCCAGCAGTGTCATTTTTCTCATTCTTATGGAGATAATGCTCCCTGGAGATCACCAATACCTGCAGGAATGAAAGAGAACAGCAGAGACAGGCTAACTATCAAAGAGGGAGCAAACAACACAGCAAGACCGCAAATTCCAACAGTTGAATTTTAAATGGAGTAAAAGATGAGGCCCATTGGAAATGGGAAGAGGATCCAGTTTTAAGAGGCATCATAACTTTTTAACAAGCTATTTTCTTCTCCTTGCCTGAATACCGAAAGAAGTGCCCCAAGTAAAAGTTGTGACTAGATATAAGGAAGACAGCTGCTTTAAATGTTTAATCGGGAAATTTGGGTAAGAATTTATAATTTAAAAATAGTCAATGGATATAAAACAGAAAAAACACATTAAGGAGAATTGTTTAATATTCTTACCCAAATAAGATCCCTGATTACAGTTGTCTTATTGGGATATAATATCACCTTGTTAGAAAAAAACACAACAAATAAAATAATACCTTTGCAACCCCGGGCCTAAGAATTTTTCTGTCTTATGATTAAACTGTTAGTGGTTTGAGCAAATTTTTGCTCTCTTGCAATTAATTCAAACTACATTTCATTTCATGGATCACTTTCTGAGAAGTTGCACTTGCTATTGTTACTACAAAAAAAAAAAAAAAAAAGGCATTATAAGAGCATGCTTCTCCATTCCCCAGATAAGGCTGGTCCAATTTAGATTGCTATAGAAGGAAAAACAAAGATGAAAACAAAACCCAATCAACCAAACACCCAAAAAACAATGCCATTAAGTGTATGGGAACTTGTTTGAGACATATTTCAGTTGAAGAAAAATCCTGAAACAACAACAAAAAGATAGTAAGAGATAGGTATAGAACTGAAAAGATTTCAGAATTCCTAAAAAGGGTAAGGAAAATGAGTGCATCATATATGCACCAGACTTTTACCAGAGTCTGCATCTCATCTCTGCCTCTATTTTTCCTATTTTCCTATACCATATTATTCCTATTCCAGATTATTATATTATTCCAGATTCCTATGCAAAGATTATTATTGGAATTAGACCCTTATTTTCAGGCTGAGGCTTGTGTACCCTCCCTGCACCCCCAGGTGAGGCAGGTGTTAAAAGCCTTAGGGTATATGTGGCATATTGTTTATTGTTTAGGAGCACTAGCTTTTTTTTTTTTTTTACAAAGGATTTTTTTTAGGTTGTTTTGAAAAGAGCTGATCATTTGAACTATTAACAATTTAGACCCTTTAATTAAAATATGTATGGCATATTATGGAGTAGGATAAAATATTCACATGTATTTTAAACATCAAAAACAAGGCTTTTCAAAAGTCTTCCTAAGATGATGGATTTTTGATCCAGTCTCTTGTGTGCTTTAGGGACTGAATTTGTCCTTCTTGAGTAGTCCATCCATGAAGAGAAACTTTGAGGAGCAATGCTGGATGCTGTGGAGTTGAGCAGGGAAGAGGGACTGAGATGATCCCAGTTTAACAATGATGGTGGTAATAATTAGCATCTGCGCCCCTGAGGCCAAGTCTTCAAGCAGAAGAAGTTACCTTCTGCCTGTATTTTACAGTTGCAAGGGACTGCACTGTGCAGTCAAGCAGGCAGCCCAGCGCCCAGCAGGCCTCGGTCCCGCTGCATTGTCGCCGCAATGGTGGCGCCCTGGGCCCAGAAGGAGACCCAATCCAGCCCGCCCGCCGGGCTGGTCGCTAGCGGCGGCAGCAGCGCAGCTCCTTTGCTACCAGGAGGAAGATGCTGGCCGCCGTGGTGTCCCACCTGCTGTCAGGTTCACCCAGAAACTGGCTTGCAGAGGGCTGCTGGCGTCCTGTAACTTTTCAAAAGAAGCTAAGTTTGAAATGAAGAGCTGCGATCTTTAGGGGTTGGAAGAGGGTCCTCCTGTCCCAACAGTACTTACGAGGGAGGATGGGACCAAATACTACAGGACAATGCAGGTGGTTCCCCGCTTGCTATGTGGGGCTTCAGGCAGGAATAAAGCCCTCGGATCATGTCATCACATCCTATCATGGCATAGGCTACACCGGGGACTTAGCATTGGATCCATTCTGGCAGAGCTGACTGCTCCGAGAGGAGGTTGTGCTAACGAAAAGTGAGGCTGGATGCACTTGTATGCCAGTAAATTCTACGGGGCAAAGGCATTGTGGGGACGCAGGTGCCCCTAGGAGCTGGTGTCACCCTGGCCTGTAACTATGTGGGAAACGATGAGATCTGTTTGACTTTATATGGGGATGGTGCTGCTAATCAGGGCCAGGTAGCCGAAGCACACAATATGGCAGCCTTGTGGAAATTACCCTGTGTTTTCATCTGTGAGAATAATCTCTATGGAATGGGGACATCTGTTGAGAGAGCATCAGTCAACACGGAATATTACAAGAGAGGCAATTTTATGCCTGGGCTGTGGGTAGATGGGATGGATATTCGAAGTGTGTTTGGGAGGCGACAAAGTTTGTTGCTGACTACTGTAGATCTGGAAAGGGGCCTATACTGATGGAGTTGCAGACCTACCGTTATCATGGCCATAGTACAAGTGATCCAGGACTCAGTTATCGCACATGGCAAGAAGTTCAGAAGGTAAGAAGTCAGTAGGATCCTATCTTGCTTCTCCAAGAGACACTGGTAAAAGACAAGCTCACCAGGATGGACGAGTTGATGGAAATCGAAGCTAAGGTGAAGAAACAAGTTGAGGAGCCAGCCCAGTTTGGAATAACTGATCCGGAATCACCTTTGGGTGAATTAGGCTTCCACCTTTACAACAGTAACCCACTTTTTGAAATTTGTGGTCCGAATCAATGGATCAAGTTGAAGTCCATCAGTTAAAAGTAAATTTGTTAATCCTCCAATGGAGCATGTGTGATTAACTTTAAGCACCTGTGTCCTCAACTTTATTAAAAGAGGAATAACAAACTATAAAACAAAGTTTTTAAAATTTTTATTGAAAGATTAACAGAGAGACTAAAAAATAGTCAATGAAAAGGAAAGTTCAATTTGTATATTATTGCATTAAAAGATACTATATGGTAATTCTTTTAGTGTATGAATATCTTTTTTATTTTAAATGTATACAGGCCTAAAACAGGAAAAATAGAAAATTGACCTCCCAAATTATTGTTGTAACAGTTTTATTTGATTTAGCTTTGCATTATTTTAATAAAAATGCTATTTAAAGGAAAAACTGTTCTTTGATGCCTGCTCCCCCTACCATGACTTTGTGTGTAAAGTCACTATGCTGAGTTAGGGCTGATCATATTGAGCCACTCATGACTTCTGCTCTGCCACTTGCAACAGTTTACTTGAATTAACCAACAACAAACACTATTTATTAACATAGCAAGCATGCACATGTAATAACAACGATTATATTTTTCCAGTGAAACATGATATTTAATGGGGTGGGGGGAGTGAGAACAAGCACATTTTTTCAATACTATTTTATTCTGTTACAACATTATTAGTGTACTAGTTTAAATGAAAAACAAAACCAAAAAACAACTAGAGGAAATTTCATTTTTCTTTAATCTTCATGTTAAAGTTGCCCTTATTTTACAGTCCTTTCACACCATTATGTGTTCTGGATTTAAAAAAGGCATCCTGGGCTGGGGTTATAGCTCAGAGGTAGAGCACTTGCCTTGCACACATGAGGCCCTGGGTTCTATCCTCAGCACCACATAAAAATAAACAAATGAAAATGAAGTTATTGCATCCATCTACAACTAAAAACAATGTTTTTTTTAAAAAATAAAAGAAGCATCCTGGTGAATCTCAGCCTGAAAAATGAAGATATAAAGATAGTGACATCAAAGAAGTTAAATAGAGGGGATGATGACATTAATACAAAATTAAAAGTAAAACCTTCCTTGCCTTTAACTATACCTCCACATTCCAAATTCAAAAAACAGATAAACATCGTATTTATAAATGAGTGGTACTACTAGCTAAGATGTTTTAGTGAGAATATTGTGGCTATAACTCAGAAACTTCAATTGGATGCCCACCATTAGAAACAAAAGGATTTTCATAAAGTGTTCAAAATAATAAATCCATTCTTCTAATGACATTCTTTTTATTTTGATATGCTGATATTTCCATATGCTTGCAAGTGGAAGATAAGCTGCTCAGTTAAAGCCATTTTACATATACCATATACAGAAATCATTTTAAAAGTTTGTTTACATAATGGATTCTTTTGATGCCAGCAAAATTTAAGATAGAAAAAATTGATAACAAATGGAAACATCAATAAATCAAGATATACAGATATTGGACTTCATTTTACATTTCAAATTACAAATCTTACTACATTAGGGAAATAAAGTATCTTTGTCACGGTTTACATTATCAAATTCCATTAGGACAGGAGTTTTGATTCAATTCAATATCAAAACATTGTTCTGACTTCTATGTGTACCTTCAGTAACTACTGTAATCGTGTCATTGGTTGCACACAATTCTGTAACTATCGAATAAACAAACAAACAAACTGAAAAACCACCCAAACCTGTTGTTTTCAATTAGGTCAAGCTTTATTGCTTGACTAATAGTAGCGATCATTTATCAAGCTTTCAACTAGAGAAGTGTAGAAATTCAGCAGGTGGATTCTACTGCCTGACTATAACTACTAGGTTATTCAATCTGTTTTATCCACATATTATAAGATCTAAATAAGCCATGGTAGTCATAAGAATTTCATTGATGCAACAATTCTAGGACAAGTGAGACAAAAAAGAGTTCTTAAGGTCTTAACCTGTGTGATACTATATAAAATTAGACTCTGCACATGTGTGGAATGGAGTGAGAAAGGAAGGAGATTAAGGAAGGTGTTTAAAGGAGACACTCAGATGCATTAGAATTTATTTAAAATAAGTGGATATGTGTTCCCATCTAGTATGCAAAAGACAGCATATTATTAAAATTTAACCTGAGAGTTTGTAAGGAAGAACTTTTTAAAAATCAAAATATGATTCACACACCAAGAATTCACTCTTCTAAAAGTGTATAATTTAGTATATTCACAAGGCTATGTAACCATTACTGCTAATTCCAGAACATTTTCATCACCTCAAGGAGAACATCCATACCCATTTTCAGCTACTCTTATTTCCTTAGAAACTACTAATTTGCTATGTAGATTTGCCTAGCTTGGACATTTCATATATATCCTACAATATGTGGTCCTATGTATGTAGCTACTGTCATAATGTTTTCAAGTTTCATTCATGCTGTAGAATGTACTAGTACTATATTCTTGTTTTATGGCTGAATAACATTCCACCTTGTTTATCCATTTATCTATTGGTAGATATTGTTATTTCCTCCTACATTTTAGCTAGTGTCACTGAGAAAAAGCTCAATCTTTTAAACACAAACTCATTCGAAATTTTAAAGGCACTGGCCAAGGCATATCTCTTATATAGTACTATCTCTTTCAATTAAATCCATTGGAAAAGTATTAAAACACTATTGGAGTATTACTCAGCCATAAAAAAGATTAAAATTATGACATTTGCTGGTAAATGGATGGAACTGGAGACTGTCTTGCTAAGTGAAATAAAGCAGTCCCCAAAAGACAAAGGTTGAATGTTTTCTCTGATATGAGGAAGCTAATCCTAAAATAAGGGGTGGGGGAGAGAATGGAAAAAATAAAAAGGGAAAGGGTGCTGAGAGCCATTGCCAAGTAGGAATGACGCATGGCAATTTCTTTGTCAGCCTACCCAATGTTGCTTAGAGGGTGGACTCTCCATTGTGGAAATGGGCTTGCCTTGGACCCAGGTCATTTTCACTGACATTGCATGAATGTTTGAGAAAGGTGACCCTGCTCAAGGACCAGGGCGGATCCGGGTTTAGGGAGGATCCTGCTGGATTAGGGTGGGTCCAGGTTTAGGGTGTATCCTGCTGGGAATAGGGAGTATCCTGCTGCCTCAGGCGCCCGCCCGCTCCTTGAGTTCCCGTTGAGTTCTTGTGGGATTCAGAGAGTATTTTGTGATGCAGAGCCGAGGGGATGTGGATTTTCCCCAGAACGTGCATGTAGAGTGCCGGTGACAGTTCGGGAATAAAGAATTGCTGTTTGAATCTACAAGGCCGTGAGTGGCTCGTGATTTTGTGCCCAGCCAGACTGCGGCAGTTGGTGGCCCGTGCGGGGGACGCCTGAAGCTTAGAGGTAAGTGAAATTGCTCGCCCCTGAGGGAAGGCGAGAGAATGGGTGACCATTTCAAAAAACAATGTGTTCTTGTTTTGATTTATTTTGTTTTTGTTTCAAGCTGCCTATCCCCAGAAATTTCTCAGGCAAACTGGGAAAAATGGTTGGCTCAAGGTTTGAAGTTTGTCGGCCCTGAGGAAGAGAAAATTGATATAACGATTTTTTATTCCATTTTTGTTTTATTCTGTTTCGGTTTTGTTTTGTGTTATCTTGTTGGGTTGCGTTATCTTTATAGTAGATTAGAAATTAGTAAAAAACAAACTAAAAGAGTGTTAAGTAAATTGTTAGAGGTTCAGACCATGGAGAAAGACATTTTAGATCAAGCAAAAGAGAAGGTCTCTCGAGCTAGTCAGACAGAGGAAGAAAATTTAAAGGAAAAGGGGCTATTAGGAAAAAGGCTACAACAGGAGGCTGCTACTAACTCCGTTCTATCACCAGAGGGCGTAATTCAACCAACAGCTCCACGTATGGAGATAGCTGAGTGGCCCTCAAACCCGTAGTTGATAAATGGGATCCTGAGACAGGACCTCAAAGATTAGCATGCCCTGTACTTGAGAAGACAGGAGGGCAGCGAATTCACCATGCTTTAGATTTCAAAACAGTGAAGCAGTTAAAGGAGGCCGTAACAACCTATGGTCCCCAAGCACCCTTCACGGTAAGCATGGTCGAATCCATTACCAACTTGGACATGACGCCAGCAGATTGGGCTAGCATGTGTAAATCTGTGCTAAATGGAGGACAATATTTGTCATGGAAGGTTGCCAATGAGGAATTTTGCGCGGAGACAGCTAGGCGAAATGCAGCAGCTGGTTACCCTCAAAGAAATCTAGATATGTTGTTAGGAAAAGGACCTTATGAGGGTCAACGGC
>NW_026000057.1:26921086-26940228 GCF_001458135.2 Marmota marmota marmota
TCCTGGCTATACCTCTACCTCTTTTAAACAATTTTGCTCATCATTTGGCATTACTCAAACTATTAAAACATACTTTTTAAAGCAAAAAGATGGAATTGGAAAGGAGTATATATCCCCCAAAGATAAACTTAAAATAACCCTTTTTACTCTAAACTTTTAAAATTTGGATTCATCAAGACTTAGTGCTGTGGAAAGACATATGTATCCAAAAAATGTACTTAAGCCTAAGGTACTTTGGAAAGATATTCTAACGGGACAAGGGAAAGGTCCTGACCCAGTGATTGTCTGGAGTTGGGGTTCTGTTTGTGTGTTTCCACAGGGAGAACAGCAGCCGATTTGGATTCCAGAGAGACTAACCAAAGCAATTTCTACAGACCAAAAAGAAGATGATTTGACTCAAATCCATAACAGCTGATATCCAGAACTCCAGCTAAGCTATTCTTACATCTGCGATAGTGATTAACCAGGATGCTTTTTTCAATATCTATCTATTTTATTATTGCCTTTTCCCACATCATAAAGTTCTATTTTATTTTTTGAGCTCATACAAACCTAGGTTAATGTTTTTCTGATCAGATTTATTTTTTGACTGTGGAGTTTTTAAACATTGCAATGGAGATTTCACCTAGGTAAAGCTACAAGGCCTTTACTATTGTCTTATGTGTTGTACGTTTGTGTGCACTCTTGTGTTTTGTTTTGTATGTCTGTATGTGCGTATGTCCATATTTCATATATGAGGAGCGCTCATGAAAATATGGATCCGAATTTTTTTTTAATTTACATTATTTAAATGTTTTAATTTAAATTAGGTTAACAGCTGTTAAGGATTGTTTTTAAAGGAGGTTAACAGATCTGTTTGTTTACTTTCACCTTTCCTTTTCATTATATTTAATAATTATGTTCAGGATAATGTCTCTTTAGCATCATTGCCAGAATTCCTATCTTCATCCCAGTGCCAGTGAAGACAAAGATAAAACCAAACTACAGCTTCTATGATAGCTATCACAGTAAACTGTATAAAATGATGCATCAATGAATATAACTTAACAAGTAATGCTCAATCAAGGACTCTATTTACTTTGGGAGGAAATGGACATATTAATATAGTCCTCCGCTTTGAACTGCTTGCAGAACTTGCCTGGACTATGTATCACTTGTATACATTGTGAACTATCATTTGGTGCAGCGAATTTTGGTAGTGCTGGCATATCTTTGCTGATGGTGTCACCAGTGATGCAATTTTTCCAAAGGAGCCGTCAATTGGCTTGGTGTTGTGATATTTCTGTATCCTCCTCCCTTCTGCTAGTGATGGTCTAAAATTTTGGGGCCAACTGAGGTGAGGCAAAGAACCTCACCCCCCCACTGGTGCATAGGCCTATCCACAAGTATGGCTGTATGCTGGACCGGTAGTCAGTGACGGGTATGATCCAATTGCAGTGGTATCAACCTAAGACAGGAGGCTGATGCCTAGAGGTCAGTTCATCCGATGACGGGTAAGAACCATATGTTGAATTGGACAACCTAACAGGCACAGTCCCTAAGCCACATTGCTTGTTGTTTAATTAATCAGAAGGGGGGAGATGCTGAGAGCCATTGCCAAGTAGGAATGACACATGGCAATTTCCTTGTCAGCCTACCCAATGTTGCTTAGAGGGAGGACTCTCCATTGTGGAAATGGGCTTGCCTTGGACCCAGGTCATTTGCAGTGACATTGCATGAATGTTTGAGAAAGGTGACCCTCCTCAAGGACCAGGGTGGATCCGGGTTTAGGGAGGATCCTGCTGGATTAGGGTGGGTCCAGGTTTAGGGTGTATCCTGCTGGGAATAGGGCGTATTCTGCTGCCTCAGGTGCCTGCCCGCTCCTTGAGTTCCTGTTGAGTTCTTGTGGGATTCAGAGAGTATTTTGTGATGCAGAGCCGAGTGGAGGTGGATTTTCCCCAGAACGTGCATGTAGAGTGCTGGTGACAGTTCGGGAATAAAGAGTTGCTGTTTGAATCTACAAGGCTGTGAGTGGCTCGTGATTTTGTGCCCATCCAGACTGCGGCAAAAGGGAATTTCATCAAAACAGGGAAAATCAGTAGAGTAGGGATTGAGGAAGAGAAAGAAGGGATGCAAAAAGAGAAGAATAGCTGGATAAATCTGACCAAACTTTCGTAAGTGTGTGCATGGATATGACACAGTGGTTACTGGCATCATGTGTATCTACAGGATGCCAATTAAAACACAAAGAAGGTAAACTATAAATGGATTGGAAAGGGATCCATGCAGTGGAGGGAGGGGAGGTAGGTTGGGGGAGAGCCAGGGTAGAACTGGAACAGGTTATGCTCAATGCTTTTGTGGTTATAGCAAGGTGTATTCTGGTGTTGTATATCATGAAAAATTAAACAAACAAACAAAAAAACCTCTATTGGGCCTGAATATTTAACAACTTACATGACTGTTGCTCTGTTTATATGTTGATTTTTTTAAAATAGAATTTGTTTTTAAGGCAATTTTAGATATTCAGAAAAATTGAAAATCATGTACAGAGTTTGCATATGGCCTTCACACATTTCTCCCAGCTTTTAACATCTCATATTAGTTTGGGGTAAGGAAAATGTAAACTCAGTAAGCTGGGTGACTCAAAACTTCCATATCCTTTATACTCCAGAGGGAGAAGCTGAACCCCTGGATTATTCTGCCTGATTATAATGATTTTGTAAGCCTGACTCTTGGTCTGTGGCATGTCTGTTAACCAACTAAATTTATCTTAATAATGTATCTCTAGGTTACTCCACTGAGAAGATATGCCTGAAAGAGCATGGGCTCTCTAGATTTCTCTCCATGTGTCTTTTCCCTTTGCTGATTTTTTAAATTAATTAATTTTAATTAAATATATATGACAGCAGAATGCTTTTTGAAATTCCTGCCTTTTTTTTCCTTTTTGGTAATGAGGATTGAACCCAGGGGTGCTCAATCACTCAGCCACATCCATATCCCTTCTTAATATTTTGTTTAGAGACAGGGTCTCACTGAGTTGCTAAGTGTCTCACTAAGTTGCTGAGCATGGCTTTGAATTCATGATCCTTACAAGCCTCTAGAGCCACTGGGATACACAGGCATACACCACAGTGCCCGGCCCTTTTGCTGATTTTGATTTGTACCTTTCACTGTATTAAGCCATAACTACAACAAAAAATCAACTAATCAATTTTTTTAAATATCTGTAATACAAAAATATATATAGAATAAAAGTTATAGAGATATTTAATGGCTAATTCAGGTTCATATATTGAGTGATAGTAGTAACCCTTGTTACTATTTTATTTTTCTAGAATGCTTTTGAATGTAAAACATGATACTTAGTGTATACACACACACACACACACACACACATATATGTATATGTAGTATGTCACTTGATATTTTTAATATTTACTTAATGTAGGCATTAAGTCTTCATTTTACCAATGAGAAAATTGAGGTTCAAATAGGATACTCAAGATGTCACAGTTTATAAGTGGGATTCAAAGATTTTGAATTCAAGATTCAAAGCCAGGTAGAAAAAGTCCATATTTTGAAAATTATTTTTTAAAATACTGCTTTCTAATTTCTGCTTTTGGTAATACTCATCCATGTATTACATTATGTAATCAAATTTAGGGTTCTTAAGAGAACAAATAGCAGTAAATAAACCAAGTCAGATTTAGAAACCCCAAAGGTTAGATCAGTATGTAAGTTCACAAAGGAGAAGTAGCAAGGGAGAAGAGACACATCTACAAAAGAAATGAGATTGCCAAAGACACAACAATTTAGTTCACTTTCCTCCCATCTCAGTCTGACTTTCAGGTTAACTACAATACCTACAACATGAGCTTTGTGGGTTTTAGAGTAAAATGTTGTCAACCATAAGACAAGAACCACACTATAAATTATAGTTGCAATTTCAACAGAGGCTTGTGTTAGCACCTACTTGGAAGTTTTCTGTTGATTGGTGAGTATGAAGCCTTGGTGAGTCAAAGTCAGCATTTGAAATGCCAAGGATGCATGTGAACAGTGGGCTTCACAGCTGATATGACTCATCTAGACAAGCAGAGGAGGAATTCAGGCAGCCAAGCTCTCAGGAATAATAGAACCTGAGAGGCAAAGGTGAAGCAAAGTCAGGAAATGAGTCAAATCAATTTCCATTAGACGGAGGGAAAAAGAAGACTAAATCAGAGGGCAGGAGAATGAGGTGGCATTTGATGATCTTTTGGTTGTTAAGAAAGTTACCTATTGGATGGTTTGAAACAGGAGCATCTCATGTCTTAATTGTCCCTTTAGAATCTAAACCTTCTTGTCAAGTTCTACTAGGTCTTAAAGCAACCCTGCCTTTATGTGATATGGAAATATATTAGAGTCTGGACTCTGATATCACTTAGATCAAGGTTAAAAATCCATAACCCTGGCATCTAGCTTGGGAAAGTGACCTGTGTATCTCTTTGTCTATAAGAGGTTGAATTGATATGACCAATGCCAGTGTTAAATGAAGAATTAAAACAACAGGTAGCTGAGTCCAAGTGCATACAATACGATGTATTAGTTGAAATTTATAATTCACAGGAAGTTGTTCATGAGAAAAAGACAATTTGGAAGAGACCACTCCATCTTATATGAAAGTAATAAAAACTCTTAGATTCATGTGGTAGGTAAGGAGGGGTAGGTTTAAGGACTGCAGAAAATCAGAGCAGCATACAGAATGCAATCTTCAAATTCAGTCACCCTTTGTTTTCTCACACCCTCTGTTTTCTCAGGATCCTCTCACTCTTAAGTAATTCTCCTTCAGACTGCATTGGATGCTGTAAATAGTCCAGAGGGCCAACATGTTTAAACAGGAAGATTAGATATAGCTCTCCAACTTGCACCCAAACTTCATTTAGAACTAGGCATAATCACTTTTTTGACTATAGTAAAGCATGTCGATATTGTACAGGTACCACTTTGGTAGAATCAGTGATGGCAAATACAGATTTTGCTATTTTATTGTAATATAGATGGCTGTAGATAATCTAATATTAGTAATGCCTTCAAAATTGGATCCACTATTTCCATTGTAGATTTCTTTTAAGTAATGCTCTCAATATTAATAAAAACAAAAATCTGATCTGGATTGAAACAAACATCAAACAAAATCTTGCCATTCAATCAGTATTATAATTCTTTCCCATTGAGTAAATTCATGTCTGTTTGATTCATGAGGCTGATCTATATAGCAAAGAGCAAAGACAGAGGTCCCTGTACTAGAATTTGAGAAAGAGAGATGGAGACTTTCTGCTGGGGGTTATGCACAGAAAAAAAAAAAAAAACGCAATCAAATTAGGAAACAGTAAAGAGCAACAAGACAGTTTATACAATACTTTCTTTCTGACAGGCCAACAAATACTCAGCTGAATAATTTACCAAAAGAAAAAGAGCCCACTCAAATCTCATGACCTTTTGAACAATGAGCAGGAGTTCAATTATCCGCAAATGTTCTATTAAAAGTCAGCTTTTCAGGCTGAAGTGTTATTTCAGCAGTCATATGTTAGGATTATTAAAGAGGGAGAACTCTGCCTTTGGAGTTCCTGTACTCTGCTGTGGTTTTACAGTTTGTTACCATCTTAAAAACAAACAAAAAAACCTCCTTGCTACATCAAGAAATAGCATGTTGTCAAAAAAAGTGGGACACAATTATGCAATTATTTAAATAATGTTTCTGGAGAGTATGAGCTATTAGATTTCACTGGAACATTTTATCTGAACATGACTGGAGTGATACTGTCACGTTAGGAAGTATATAATTTGCTTCCATTAGAGATGCAGAGTGACATGCCAACAGTTCTCAGAGAATTTCTCTTTTGCCCACCACATGGACTGCCATGTGGCAGTGAGCTGTTTATTGATTCTTTGGTTATATCTAGGTTCCAAATATTAGAGAGCTTTGTTCTTCACTGATACTGATTAGTCAACTTTTTATCACTGACACACCTTTATCACTGACACAACATGCTAGAATGAGGAAAGGCTTATTCTGACTCATTTTTTTCAGAGTTTTCAGTTCACAATCTCTTGGCTCTAATGTTTTGAGACTGCAGTAGCACAGTTAATCA
This sequence comes from Marmota marmota marmota, assembly GCF_001458135.2. NCBI lineage: Eukaryota > Metazoa > Chordata > Mammalia > Rodentia > Sciuridae > Marmota > Marmota marmota. Next base: position 26,927,194 of record NW_026000057.1, read on the forward strand.
TGGTGGGTGCACATGTGGGGGAGTTGCTCATTTCATTATAGCTGAGAAGCAAAGATGGGGGGCTGTGATCTCCATATCCTCTTAAAGGGTATGTCCCTAATGATCTAGCTTTCTTCAAACAGGCTAAATTTCCACCACCTCCAATAGTGCCGTTGGCTGGAGCCAAAGCTTTCAACACATAGTTCTTTGGGGAACATTTAAGATCCAGACTATAGCCGATACTTTGCAAAATCCTACATCTTCCCTGAGACAAAGACTGTTGAAGTCATCTATAGAATATCACATATTTTAGAACCAAGATACTAAAGCTTACTATATTAAGAGAGCACTAGACAAACCTAGTACTCCCAGAGATGACATGTTTTCCATGATTTAAATTTCTTTCCAAAAATTCTTTGTCATTTTTCTCACTTATTTTGATTTTGCCTATATTCTTCTGAGTTGTTGAGTGTAGAACTAAGAATTACATATAATGAAAATTTTAAAGATAATGGGAAAAGTTTCACTACTTTGATATTGAATATTTCCTTATTTATTTACTGATTTATCATCACTAGGGAAAAAAACCTGAATTCTTTTTTTAAAAATATTTATTTTTTAGTTGTAGGTAGAAACAATACCTTTATTTTATTTTGGGGTGGGGCTGAGGATCGAACTCAGTGCCTCAAACATGCTAGGAGAGCCCCAATCCCAGCTCCAAAAGCTGAATTCTTAACAGAGCACAATCAACTAAACTCTTAAATATACCCAAGATAAGATCCAACTAAGGTTGAATAATGTCCTTTTTTGGGGGTGGGTTAAGTTCCTCTCTGAGTCAAGTTTTAGTACTCTGTAATATTATACTTATTTTGTAATATTAATCTGTAATATTATACTTATTTTGTAGTACTGTTGTGTGGATGGGAAGTAACATGTATTAAGTCCTTTTTGCTTGACATATTAGTACTCCAAATAGTAGTTATATTTTCTCTTCTTCCCTTCATCTTTTCTGTTATCTCCTATATTACATTCAAGCCTTGATTTTTCTCATCTATCTTGATAGAACATTCTACTTGCTATTACTTTTCACAAACGTCATTCAGATTTTGAATCTGTCATTCTAAAAGCTTAGTCATGATTTTTTATTTGGCGATTCCAGAAACTCATTAAGCATTGCTGTTATTACATTAAACAGATCATCAGTGAAAAATTTAAATGTCACCTGATCTACAGATTCAGTTCACCACACATGTGTAGTCATAAATTTCTAGGCATGTGTTTTGCCATTCTTATAGTTCAAACTTACTATATACTAAGTCCTGCCCCATGTTCTAATAATTCTATTTCACTCCATTTTGTTATATTTTATTATAATACATAGTACTTGTCATAAAGATTTGATTACTATGAAATCTTACAAATCTCCAAAACGCTGTGACCCTTCCATATATTAACTAATTTTGAAAGAAATTTGACATATGCACAATAATCTTTACATGTGTATAAATGTTTCCTTTGAGAATAAATTTGCTGTTTTTTATTCCTTAATAATGATTTTATTTTAGTGTTAATCAGAAATATTAAGGAGCAGGTGGCAACATTCTGTCAAGTTAAAGGAGCAGCAGTGCAAACACACTTTATTAACATTATTCATAAAGTTCCCATCATAAACAGCATTAAACTATTTACTATTCACCGTAAGGGTATAAAAAGTGCATTGGAGCTTCAAAATCAATGACATGTTGTCCTCTACCCAATGTTGCTCTTTGGCAAAGAGAGAAGAAGCCGCTCCTCAAACTCAGCATGCCATTTTTTAATTCACACTTAAATTTCCACTTGAGGAAGCAAGCCCAAACACACTAGTCCTCCCTGAGATGCACCCTGGGAATAAGTACCCTCCCAACTTTAATAATTATCTGAGAAGAGTCTTTGTCCCACTCCCCTTTTCCATCTGAATAGGGGTTGCTTATTAGAACCTAGTTATTTTCTACTCCTCTATTTGCATAATTCACAGATGTCAACTTGCTGGCTCTAATCTGTCCCATCGAATTATAATCTTTGTTTGCTGAGTAAATTGTTCTGTTTGCAGCTGTAATTTGGGTACCCTATACACAAATTGTAAAAATGAAGCAACTATCAGCAATTAGGTAGATGGATTTTACATTTTTTTAGGTAATCACATCATGATTCAATATTGCTTTTTTTTTTTTTTTTTTTAGCAAATTGATCTATGTACATGTACATGTCTTGAAAACAGTATGGGTATTTAAGAAACTTTATTGAAATAAAGGCTAGCTCCAGGATATGTAAACAGCTGTTATTGTCACTTGATTCATTATTAAGAGTCTCTAAAATCATGCTACTGTAGATAGGAAATATATAATTTTTTAGTTACTATATCTTGGTAATAAAAATTTAAAAACAATGGTATCATATTCACTCAGAGTATCTTCTTAATGATTTCACAAATATTTGGGTAAAATTTCTTCTTCATTTGCTATTCAAATGCAATACTCTAATTTTTCAAATGCTAATTATTTTTCATATCATTTATTATTTTGGCATTTTCTTCAATTGGTGCATTATAATTATACATGAGTTGAGTTCATGTTGACAGAATCAGCCATGCATTGAATTTGATTTACTCCATTTCAGTCCTCAGTTATCCTCCTTTTCTTCCCTTCTTCCTTCCCTCTATTTTCCTTCCTCTACTCTACTGGTCTTTCTTACACTCATTCCTTTACTTACTTTCACCTAAATTTCTAAGAAAATATTTTTTTCTGAAGAAAGTGATATATGAGGTCATGGTATTACAAATAAAAGAGATACTTACATGTTTGAATCACACAAGGCTCAAAGACAATCAAATGTAATTTTGTCATATAGAGACAGAATTGCAGGAAACTACTTCTTATCAGCATATTCATCTATAATAATATTTTAGGAAGAAAACACTTGGGCTTCAACAACATGCAATGAAATTTGATTCACAAATATTTTGCTCAAGTGGGATCTTTCTGGAGTTTTATTACATTTGAATTTTCTCTGCTGTTTCAATTTGGTCTATATTTGCCATAGATTGGTTCACTCAGTGGGTGATGACTAGTTTTTGAATTACATTGAAGTGCAGGTAAACTTCACTGTATTTGTTCATCCTTATACAAATTGTGGATGAGTATTCTTGGAAGTGTCAATCTATATTAACAGCCATATGCCAGAGCATAATTTTGTAAATTCATTAAAATAAGAGTAAATATAAATTCTTAATATAGAATCAATTTCTTTGGCCAGGAAAAAGAAAACCCTTCATCTGTTAAAAATAAATTATTTGTTAATGTATGGATATTTTGAATTGAATTGCTAGGTAAGACAATGGGATATCTGATGATAAACATTTGCAATCATTTTTATGGGTTTCTTTCTTTCATGAAAGTGGCAAATAAATTTAAGATACGAGCAGATCCACAATAATTGCATAATCTCTCTGCCTTATAGCCATGCTAATCTTACATAAGTGCACATAATACTGAAGTCTAGGTTTACATAATACCAGTCTACTGTGACTGAGGCATATTGGAATATCTGTACCTTACCAAGACAATTTTCTTGATTTCTGCTCTGTGATTGGTCAGTTATAATTCTATGACCATTTAGAGTCTACAACTGAAATTCTATGGCATCCTGGAAGATGCATAGCAATTGAATAAGGTATGTGACATTACTGTAAAAAGAAATGAGAAAAGTGATATACTTTCTAGTGTCTGCACGATTTAAAAAATGTGATGTGTTTGAATATATCTAATTTATGCTCTCCTCAATTTTAGTACAAACAAACCAAAGTTAACCATAATAATGTTCTGTGAGAACAAAATATACTACAATTGCTCATTATCCTCAGCACTGAACCCATGGAAAGTGTATCATAAATAAAGAGTAAATAAAGAAAACATAGTTTTACTGGAAAAAAAAGAGAGAAAAAAACTATATATGTGGTACAGAAAAAAAAGAAAATTAAAAGTTACTCTTAGGTAAAAGTATCTTTCTCCATATTATTTTCATAAAGAGTCACAAAGAACTGAGGATAGGGAAGTTTATCTATACTTATAAAAATGCACATTGTTCAAAAATGAAAGAGAAAAATCAGAGAAAAGGGAGCATATGATTTTAAAAAATCATTAGCATGTAATTGTACCGGAGGCAACTTGGCAAGCCATATGCTAAAAATGGGGAAAAATGTACTTTTTTAGCTGCAAGGACTTTTGAGTGATTCTTCCATTTTAAATAGTTACTATTGATACTAAATGTTACCTATTTAAAATTAGACTTTTTCTATGCTGATATGAATAGTGACTGAACAAACAAATAAGCAGAGAACAGAAAATTTTCCATGCAGAAAAGTTCCAAGGAATTGGTATAGATACCCTTTCTTTAAATAGGAGGAACATAAGTCCTGACAGTTTTAAGTGTAGGATGAACAGTGACTAATTTCCAAAGATTATAGAATTAAACAGGAAATTGCAGTAAATTTACAGTGAAGAAAATATGACAAATTGTACTTAAGCAAAGTTACCAATGTCAATATCAGCAAAGATAATCACATATCAACCTTTGATATGATACATAGCCACTTTTTGTCTGTGGTCTTCTTCCCAATACATGCAATCCCAGTCTAATCACAAAAAATATTAGACAGATATCTAGGGAAGCACATCATATAAAATGCCTGATCAATAGTCACCAAGCTTATCAAGGTCACGTAAAATAAGCAATGTCTGAGAAACTGCCAAGAGGAGCTCATTATGATAGCAATACTAAAAACTGAATGAGATTTTGGAACAGAGGCAAGACATGAAGTAAAAACTAAGGAAATCTGAATAAAGCATGGGCACGAGTTAATATGTTGTAATATTGAATTATTAATTATCATAATTAATAATTGTGGCCATATTAATATAAGATAGTAACAATAGAGAAAACTGGATATAGAGGAATTCTATACTATCTTTGCAATTTTTTTGTAAATCTAAGATAGTTATAAACTATATCATTTAATAAAAGTTATAATAATATCAAAATAATTTTAAAGATAGATTTCTACATAAAATAGGTTTTCTAATAGAACTTCTAGTCCAAAAATGTGTTGTTAGTATTTAATCATCATCCTGATACTAAATTTGATGCAAATATTTATTCATAAAATGATATATTATACTGTTTTTGGTGTTTAGATAGAAGAAATATTGTTGAATTCCTAAAGTCTTTTATAAGAGTGAAAAGGAAAATGCCAATTAATTAGAATTTAGGACATTAAATAATTTTAATCTATTACATTTAAAACTTTACATGTTACTATTTATTTATGCCCCAAATGTTTCCCTTGTACTCCGAGTATTTTGGGAAGGAAATAAGTTAATTTTGGACATAATGCTAAGTAAAAATAACCTTTGATATAAGTAGTTGCTTCAAAGTAATATGACTCATTGCCTAACTAGGTTTTGCTTTTGTATCCGATTGCAAAGGTGTACAATTGCATGAAGTTTGAATAAACCAAAATATTAAACATTCAAAATATTTTAACTTACATTTATTAAGCAAGATAAAATGTTACATTTATAGCCAAGGCATTCATAGTGCATGAGCTTGCTCTTCCTTATTCAATAAAAGTTTAATTATCTTAATTACGCTGGCCCAGTTAGAAGTCCTTTATCTAGTATATACTGCTAGTTTGATAAATACCTGATGTGCACAATTGTAACTAATGTGTACTCAGATGATGACTTTGTTAAATTGAGTATTTTATTTCTATAAGATTTTTATATTATTTGTAGTATGGATTTTACATTATTTGTGGTATGGAAAGTGTCTAATTATTAGGGTATTTTGAAAATAATCTCAGTGAAAACTGAAATGAAACTAACATAAAAACTAAATAAATTAGAGTAAAAAAAAATGAGGGGCTAGGGTTGTGGCTCAGTGGTAGAGCACTTGCCTCACATGTATGAGGTAGTGGGTTCGATTCTCAGCACCACATATAAGCAAATAAATAAATAAAGATCCATCAATAACTACTAAAAATATTTTTTAAAAATTGAGTAGCATTAATATCAACAGGCAATTTTTCAATGATTAGGTTATAAATAAAAAAAGCATTAAACATGAGTATATTAGAAAAACATTAAAAGAAAAATTACATATATTCTGTAAGAACATCTTTTAAAAAGATGTAAAAATTCTAATTCCAGATACAGGTCAAAATGGATATATCTGGGTTATTTATTTTGTATACTTCTCTTAATAAAGAAAATAATCCAAGTTGCAGCATCTTATTTCCAGTTACAATCTAGAATGAAAGCTAGTGGCCTGACATTCGTAATACTTCAGTGGCAATTACGGCACAGTTGATATATCAATTTAATTAAATTTCTATAGTGATTCATGACATAAACTATCAAAATAAGTTAACTTGCACAAAAATAGACAAAAGATCAATTCAGTGGGCAATGATAAAATGAATTAAATTATAGTTGCTGCCTCCTGAAAGGATTGTGTGCATAAGTAGTTTCTTTTCTTGGGTTTCCCTTTCCTTTCTTTCTTTCCTCCTTCCCGTCCTCCCTCCCTTCCTCCCTTCCTTCCTTCCTTTCTTTTTTCTTTCACCACCTCTTTTAAAGACATCATTTAGGGATATTAGATGTGAGTGATTTGAGAGAGTTTCTAATTTGGCTAAATCTATATTGTTTTTCTTAATGTTAAGGAGGAATCAAAGAACTATGTTTAATTAAACAAAAGCAAATGGAATTCTTTCTTGTGTTTCACACTATAGTTTAAATTTTGCATTTTCAGTTGTGATTTATCACTTTTTTAGATTTTTTTTTCAGTAAATGCGAATCACTGAAATCTTATAATTGTAAAGCTGTATGTCGAAATAATCATCTTCTCTCATCCAAGAGAGAAGGAATAAAAAGTGGAATTGGTGAGGGAGTTGATAAAATTCTCTCATCTTCTTGCCACCAGTTTGAACTACATATGATCAGAGACTGTCAGCAATTCAGAAGGAAGCTACTAGCATTTCTTTTAATAAAGGCAGTAAGTAATGAAATAAGAAAGGAAATACCATTCATTGAGTAGCCTTAGCTGATGAAGTAGGTCTTATTGGTTTGATTGAATGTGCTGAACAATTAATAATTTGTACTTTCCTGTATCACTGATTTATAAATAAATTTATGATTGTGTGATTTTTTTCCTTGTAGCTCTAAACAAATTCATCTATAAAGAAGAATAATGTTGCTGGGCGTGGTGGTGCATGCCTATAATTCCAGCGGCTTGGGAGGCTGAGACAGGAGGATCACGAATTCAAAGCCAGGCTCAGCAAAAGTGAGGTACTAAGCAACTCAGTTGAGACCTTTTCTCTAAATAAAATGCAAAACAGAGCTGGGGATGTGGCTCAGTGGCCGAATGGTCCTGAATTTTATTAAGATATTGTCTAACCAAGCATTTTATAATTCCATGGTAAAGGTATAACACCCAGGTCATTTTCTGTGTTAATAATATTAATTTAGTTACTGCTGGATAAATGAGTAATTATCAACTTGTAAAATAAGATATTGTGTATGTGCATGTCATGCACAGACACATGTGTACAACTGAGTGTATGAATTACATTACAAATAATTTTAAAAGCTCCTAGTCAGTTAAAAAATATCAGTAGCTTTATATGAACATATTTCTTCATAGAATTAGTCAACATTCCAAAAAATTTTGAGTTGCCACTTTCACATTCAACAACCGTAAAAACCTTCATTGGTAATGTTAATGAAAAATAAATAATTGACACTAAGAAAAGAGAAGCATATAAATAGCTGTTAGCATAATTGCAGCCATCTTCCTTTTCCCCACCCTCACTTTATGAATACTGTTCTTATTCCCAATAAATAGAATGTAGCCCAAGATAAAAATCTACTGGCCTGGAGACCTGCTGGTCTCTCCCTGTTCTCTCATTGAGAGATAGGAGACAATTTACCAGCCTCTGAAATGGGGACGTATTGGTTTCCCTGTTCTCTCCTTGAGAAGATAAAGGACAAGTCAGTTTCCCTGTTCCCCCTCTGAGAGAGGAAAACTTCCTGTCTCTGTTCCCCAGAAACAAACTTGCCTTCCACAAGATCAGGGGATGCTTAGCATGTCAGTCAAGACTAAACCCGCCCCTAGTGCATGGCCATGATTTTAGCCTATAAAAGGTAACATTAAGGGGGAGTTGCCGCTGCTCTCCCTCCTTGCTGCTGCTGTCCCTGTCTGTACAGAGAAGCCCTATCAGGCTCCTGACAATAAACACACTTCTTATCCCAGGTGTGAGTGTGATTAGTCTTGTGTCACTCTTCTTTGAATAACTAGACTCCCATTTTTCTCTAAACATTACTGAGTCATATCTCACCTAATATTAGGATCAATTGTAACACAATATCTCAAAATATGGTAGTTTATTCCAGATACAAATGTGTTTTCCTTTCACAAAAATATTGGAAGATAGTTACATTGAACTACATTTGACCTGAGGATGCCTTGGTATTTTGAGACCTTCTGAGGAACTCCAACCTGACTAAGTGCGTAAACTACTTGAAAGCCCAACACAGGAGTGTACTTTTGTAATTAATAGCTGATTCTCATTACATACGCATCAGTAAATCACAGGAGACAAAGAAGGCTACTAAATCCTGGTAAAGGGACCAATCCAACAAGCAGATATAATGATAGTAAATATCTATGTCACAAATGTCGGTGTACCTAGTTGCATAAACAACAACAACAACAACAATTTCTTGGCATAAAAGAGACCCCAATATAATTATACCATGCAATTTAAACACACCCTTATCACCAATAGACAGGTTGTCCAAACATGAAATCAATATATTATACACTTAAATAATACTATAAATCAAGTTGAATTAATAGATATCTACAAAATATTTCACTCTAAAACATCTGACTTTACCTTCTTTTCAGCAGCTCATAGGCCCTTTCCCCAAATACAGCATATTAAAGTACACAATATAAGTCTTAACAAATATAAAACAATTGATACAATCCTGTTTATCTTGTAAGATCATAATGGAATGAAACTATAAATTACCAATAAGAAAACGAATGGAAACCACATAAAGACATGGAGATTGAACAATACTCTTTTAAATGACAAATGGATCATTAAAAAATGGCACGAATCAAGAAATCCTTAGAAACAAATTAAGAAAGAGATACAACATGTCAAAATTTCTGGGACAGTATGAAAACAGTTCTAGGAAGAAAATTTATAGGATTATATAGCTACATTAAAAAAAGACAAAAGAAATATAAAATAAAGGTGATTATTTTCCACTTGAAAACCTTAGAAAAGGAAGAACAAACTAATTCCAAAACTAGTAGAAGACAGAAAATAATAAAAATCAGAACCAAAATTAATGAAATCGAGAACAGCAGCAACAACAAAAGAATACACAGGATCAATGCAACAGAATACTTTCTTTTAAAAAATAAATAAGATTGTATATCCTTAGGCAAAAGTAAGAGATGGCCTGAATAATCAAAACTAGAAATGAAAAAGGAGATGTTTCTTTTGAAAGTAAAAGACACTACTGAAATCCTGAGGATCATTAGAAGCTATTTTGAAAATTTGTACCACAATAAACTGGAAAATCTAGAAGACATTGACAAATTGCTAGATACATATGAACTGACCAAACCGCACCTGGAAGATACAGAAAATCCAACAGACCAATATTGAGTAATAAAATTAAAACAGCAATTAAATGTCTTCCAACAAAGAAAAGCCCAGGACCAGGTAGATTGGCAGCCAAGTTCTACTGGATCTTCAAAGAACTGACATCAGTCTTTCTCAAATTATTTCATGAAATTGAAAGGAAGGAAACACTTATAAATACATTCTATAAAACCAGTGTAACCCTGATGCCAAAACTAGACAAGGCACATCAAGGAAAGAAAACTTCAGATCAATGTTCCTGATGAACATAGATATAAAAAATTTTAATGAAATATTAGTAAACCACATTCAAAAACACATAAAGAAGAAAATATACTGTGATCAACTGGCCCTCATCCCAGTGATGAAAGGCTGTTTCAACATACACAAATCAATAGATGTAATTCACTACTTGAATAGATTTAAGAACAATATCTTATGATTATCTCAAGACATGCAGAACAGGCCTTTGATAAAACCCAGCATCCACCCATACTAAAAATGCTACAGAAACTAGGGATAGAAGGAACTTACCTCTACACTATAAAGGATATATATGAAAACCCCAAAGCCAACATTATACAAAATGGATAAAAACAGAAAGTATTCTCTCTGAACTCCAGAACAAGACAAAAATGTTCACTCTTACCACATCTATTCAATATATTTTTTAAAACACTAGCCAGAACAATTAGATAAGAGAAGGAAATTAAAGGGATTCAAATAAGAAAAGAAGAAGTAACACTATCTGTTTGCTGATGATATGATCTTATATCTAGAGGACCCAAAAACTGTAGAGCTGATAGATGAATTTGACAAAGTAGCAGGACACAAGATCAACTATCATAAATGAATAGATTTCTTATTTTCCAACAGTGATTCAGCTGAGAAAGAAATCAGGAAAATCATCTCTCTCTCTCTCTCTCTCTCTCTCACACACACACACACACACACACAGAAAAAAAAATCCCTGAAAAATAAAAAAGAAGAAATTTTGGAATTAATCTGATCAAGGAGGTGAAAAGTATAATGAAAACTTAGACAACTGAAGAAAGAAATTAAAGAAGACCTTAGAAGATGAAAAGACCTCCCATACTCTTGGAAAGGGAGAATTAATATTATCAAAATGGCCACACTACCAAAAGTGATATACAATTCAACATAATCCTCATCAAAATACCAACAACATTCTTTACAGAAATAAAAAAAAATACTGAAATTCATTTAGAAGATTAAGAGACCCAGAATAGTAAAAGCAATTCTGAGCAAGAACAGAAATGTAATAGTTCAATACCTGATCTGAAATTAAACTACAGAGCTTTAGTAACAAAAATAGCGTTGTATTGGCATCTAATAGAATAGAAGAAACAAAACTATCTGATACTTGTCAAAGATGCCATAAATATATGTTGGAAAAAAGTTAACAGTTTAAATGAATGGTGCTATCAAAATTAGATGTCTGTATGTGGAAGAATAAAATTGGAACCCTACCTTTCACCCTGAATAAAAGCCAAATCAAAGTGGACAAATGACTTGGGAATTAGAGTAGAAAGCTCACAACTGCTAGAAGAATACATGAGGTCAATTCTCCATCATGTAGGTACAGGCACCAACTTCCTCAACAAGACCCCTAAAGCTCAAGAAATAAAACCAAGAATCAATAAGTGGGATGCCACTAAATTAAAAATCTACCCTGCAAAGGAAATGATTAAGAGCATGAAGATAGAGTCTACAGAATGGGAGAAAATCTTTGTCATTGCTCCTCTGTCGGGGGATTAATATCCAAATATATAAAGAACTCAAAAAACTTAATGCCAAAATCAAAACATAAGCAAATGAATAACCCAATGAATAAATGGGAAAAAGAACTGAACAGATGTTTTTCAAAAAGAAACACAAATGGCCAACAAATATATAAAACAATCTCCAACATCTATAGCAATCAAGGATATGCAAAACAAACTGCACTAAGATTTCACCTCACTCCAGTCAAAATGACAATTAGCAAGAACACAAAACAATCAATGCTGGTGAGGCTGTGGTAAAAATGGTACACTGGTATGTTTTTGTTGTGACTGCAAAGTAGTACAATCACTCTGGAAAGCTGTATGGACATTCCTCAAAAAAAAAAATAGGAATGAAACCACTATATGACCCAACTGACTCACTCTTTGGTATTTATCCAAAAGAACTATAATTAGCAAACTATAATAGCACAGTTCACAATATCCATATTATAGAACCAGCCTAGATGCCTATCAATAGAGGAATGGATTAAGAAAATAGGCTGTGTCAGCCATAAAGAAAAATGAGATTATGGCAGTTACTGGTAAATGGTTGGAAACAGAGAACACTGTACTAATTGAAATAAACCAGATTCAGAAATCAAGGGTCAAATGTTTTCTCTCATATGTGGAAGCTAGAGCAAAATAAGGGAAAGAAGGTAGTGGTGGGGATTGGATAGCATAAACATATAGGAAAAAAAATCAATGAAGGAGAAGGATATGGAGAGTGAGAGAAGAGGGATCGGAAAGGGGAGGCAATATGAAATGAATTTAACAAAATTATACTGTATGCATATATAAATGTTCCACAGTAATTTCACCTTTATGTATGTATAGAAAGTAGAAATAAAAAATAATAAATGAGTGAGAGGAAGATCAGTAGAGTATAGGAAGGAGAATTAGTGGAGGTAGGAATGAAGGGAAAGTGGGGAGTGGGGCAGGAGAGGCAGGAATTGAAATAAAATTCCATGCATCTATGATTCAGTCCAGATGAATCCAATTGCTATATATAATAATAATGCTCTAATCAACAAATGGTGCTGGGAAAAATGGAAATCCATATGCAACAAAATGAAACTGAATCCCTTTCTCTAGCCATGCACAAAAGTTAATTCAAAATGGATCAAGGAGCTTGATATCAAATCAGAGACACACCATCTGATAGAAGAAAAAGTTGGCTACGATCTACATACGGTGGGGTCGGGCTCCAAATTCCTCAATAGGACACCCATAGCACAAAAGTTAATAACTAGAATCAACAAGTGGGACTTACTCAAACTAAAAAGTTTTTTCTCAGCAAAAGAAACAATAAGAGAGGTAAATAGGGAGCCTACACCCTGGGAACAAATCTTTACTCCTCACACTTCAGATAGAGCCCTAATATCCAGAGTATACAAAGAACTCAAAAAATTAGACAATAAGAAAACAAACAACCCAATCAACAAATGGGCCAAGGACCTGAACAGACACTTCTCAGAGGAGGACATACAGTCAATCAACAAGTACATGAAAAAATGCTCA
>NW_026000057.1:26940751-27017702 GCF_001458135.2 Marmota marmota marmota
CCCCCCGGCCCCGCTCTCTTTTCATTCTTATAGTACTGGTGATTAAAACTAGGTCCTTGAATATCCTAGGCAAGCCCTCCTGTATTACGTTCTGTAGCTCAGAAACTTCTTAAAGCTTAGTTCCATTGTGGAATTTGAAAACAAATCAATTTTTGTACTCAGTTAAATAAAATATATTTGTATGTTTTGCATTTTGACTAGCTCTTTCATCTATGTCAGGGTCATTTGAAAGTAAGTTAATTTTGAGTTAAGATTTTTCCAAATATTACCATATTTGGCAAATAGTATGAAAAAATTCCATTTGTTAATAACACCACAGAAAAGTATTTAAATATTGGGAAGCTGTCAAGTTCTTGGTGATGAATATAATGTTCCAAAATTCAAATTTTTGCTTGAAAGCTCAAATGTGATCATTGGCAACAAACAAATAGTGTCAGTTGTTTCTCTGAAGTGACAGGCTTGTTGTTCAGTTTAGAAAAAAATGTATCTCCCCAATACATAAGTCTCAAAAACCATAGTTTGTCTGTCATTCATTCTTTCTGCTAAAAAATGATGTTTTATTAAATTAGGGACTAGTTCAGTTAATGTAAGTTTTTTTTTTTAAAACAACTCTCTTCAGCAGGCAACATAAATGCCTAATATAGGCCTAGTTTTATCACATAAAATGTAATAAGAAACATATACTCCCAAGTCAAGTTGTAATACATTTTTTAAAAAATTGGTGCTTCTTCAATGACATTATGAGTACAACTGTGTGTGTGTGTGTGTGTGTGTGTGTGTGTGTGTGTGTAACTATGTGTGCATGATGGATAAAAATGAAATGACGATTAGTAAAATCTGTTGCCATGGACTTTATTTCCAGTAAAAGTATGGCTATGTCACCATCATTGCTTTTGAAACAGCAATGTAAATGTTTACATAGAGAAAACAGTAAATAATATTTTAGAAGTATGATGAAAAGCATTTTGACCTCACAGATCCTTTGAAAGGATTTTGCTGACTCCCAGGAGAAATTGACTCACTGTGAGGTTAAAGAGTGTACATGCTTAAAATATTTATAGATGATACCTGACTGTAAAATTTGTATTTCTATCAAAAATTTGGTGTGACTAGTTTTGACATTCTAACCAACACTGGTATTATTAAATCCTTAAATCTTTGTTTACTTGACAGATAAAAAGAAAAGTTCAGCTTTACCTTAATTTTGACCATAAGTGAGGTTAAAAATCTTTTGTGTATTGGTCAATAATGATACTGGTCCATGTGACAGAGAGAATAAAGAGTTCACAAAATGACCTAAATTCATTTGGGAAGGTAATTTATGATCAAGGTTGTATTTCCTTAATGGTAATCACCAGGAGGAAGTTAGAAATGTTAATAAACAATATTAGGATATCTGGTGAGTTATTTGAAAGAAAGATAGATCTACTAGTAATTTACATTTGTATCAAAAATCCTGGATTTGTAAAAGATGAAATGTTAAAAGAGCAATTTACTTTCATATTTTATATTTGAAACATCTATTGAATGATAATACAGGAAAACCAGACTTAAAGAAAATAAGTGATAAAGATATGAACCAATTAAATTCCAAAATGGCATAAAGAACAAAATAAATTAAAAGAAAAAATAAGAAATAAATGCATTTAACAATTATCACAAATTAAAAATAATTTCCATTTTTAAATATATGCAGTGCTTCTATAAATCTGTAAGAAAAAAAATAATTAGCTTCTTAGAAACATAGGCAAATGATATATATGTAAGATATTAAAAGAGATTATGAAAATCATTTTATAATCATTATATTCTAAGAAATATTTAAAGTCAAAATTTTCATCCCTCTCATTTATAGGTGTGGAAACAAAAGTCCAGTAGGGCATGTACAAAACTTATTACCTGTCAAGTGCTTTAATCACTATAGGTTATTTATTTATTTGTTTCTACTAGTTTACTAAGTTACCAAAATCTGATTTATATTCAACTACATATAATAAATTTGAATATATGTCAAATATTTATACCTGTATCTCACCCTCTATCTCTCTCTGTATCATTCTGCAACTATTCCATGAACATGAAAATGGCATAGGATGACCTTTTAGCTGCTTGCAACTGATATGTTTTTAAAAATAGATTAACATTATTCTATTGAAATCAGCACCATCTGCTCTCAATATACAGGAGTTGTTATAGTGATTGAGATCTTAGGCTCTTGGAATCCTGCTTGTGTAACTTCCTGCATGACCTTGAAAAATTTACTGAAACCCTTCATGCCTCCGCTTCTTGATTTAGGTGTCATCTTAATTCGTAAGGTGATTGTGAGGATTTAGGCAAACTTATAAAAGACTGTGCGAGAAGACATGACATACAGTAAATACTTAATGAATGTCAGCTAGTGTTATTTTCATAGCTATTGATAGGTGGGCAGTTTCTGGTGATCATTAACAATTTTCTTTTTTGTGTGTTTTCCACTGTAGAACAAGCATGTGTTACCTTGCTCTGCATCACTCCAGAAGTGGTCTGCATATAGAATTGATTTCTATCACAAAGTCAGTAACCCAGTTATTTTCATAATGTATCAAGTAGCATGATGAATGAATCCCAGGTGTGTATTGTCAGCACAGGTTTGGAGAAAAGATTTCAACTAATGAAAATTGAAAGGAGTAATTACTTTAACCTCGTGTTTGAGGAAGAACTAACAGAACCTAGTTCAAAAGTTGATGCAAGGGTGGGGCAAAAGAGCAAATGATAGAATCAGCTAATTTCATATTCAGATTATGCCTACATATCCTCATTTATCCTGCTTATGTTTCTCATTGTGACACTACTTTCAACTTGACATTCCTGTTCCTTGTTCTTTTAAAATTCTTCTGGAAATGCTACAAAGCTGAAGGGATCTTCACAAGACTGGATATACAGTATTCTAATGCAGTCTGCAAACTAAATTGAACTGGAAATCATCTGTGCATACTAAGGCCAATGCCTGCCCATTCTGAATGGATCACTGATGGCTTATCACAATTTCTTACTCAATACTGAACTTAGGCAATGATTCTCAGAAGCAAAACAGAATTTCATCTTTCAAGTTTTCCCCCCTTTGTCCTTTACGGTCTGGAACTCAATCAAATTGTCAGAGGAAGCATCACAAAGATGATGGAAATGGGAATTTGGGTCTTCTCATTTCTGAAAACAAAGAGGCATGGGTATGAAAACTTCACTACTCAGCATGTTTGTCTGCATGTAATACACTAAAGCAATCAGGGTTTTCTTGCATGAAATTCTTCTTTAAAAATACCATACACCAAATACCAAGTAGACTTTCTGAGTAAGTCAAATTGTGGCTGTCACTGATTCTAGTGTCATCCTTTCTGACTTTTAGCTGTCTTCTTGTAAACACTTTGACATAATTATGAATTGGACTAATGGATAACCATAGAATCTTTTATACTGAAGCAGAGTTTATGACACAATATTCATAATTATCCCTCATTTATCCCATTTAAAAATATTATTTTAAGACTATTCCTTTGAGGTTTTTTTTAAAATTTTTTTTAGTTGTAGGTGGACACAGTACTTTTATTTTTTGTTTATTCATATGTGGTGCTGAGGATTGAACCCGGCACCTCACACGTACTAGGCATGAGATCTATCACTGAGCCACAACCCTAGTCCCTCCTCTGAGTTTTTATATAACTTTTTCTTCTATATATTTTGGGGGTACTGGTTGCTTGTTTTTAAATAGCCTATCAACATATGACCCCTACCATAAAATTAACCAATTTCAACTGTATAGTTCATTGACTTCTGGTATATTCACAGTTGTGCCATCATCAAATTTTGATTCTAGAATATTTTATTAGTGCTCAAAAGAAAATAAATCCCCTTTTACTAGTTTTCACTCTCCATTCCTTCCTTCAACACCCAACAAACTAATCTACTCTGTCTCTATAGATATGCATATTGTGGACATTTCATGTAAACATAATCATATAAGTGATCTTATTTGACTGGGTTATTTCAATTTGGATAATATTTCCAAGGTTTATTCATATTTTAACATGCATTACTATTATATTTAAAAATGCTTTTTATTACAGAATAATATTCCATAGTATAGATATAAGCATTTGTTAACCATTCCTTGATATTTAGGTTGTTTCTACTTTTTGACCATTATAAATATTGCTGCTATGAACATTCATGCACTGGTTTTAATGTACACATATGTTTAATTTCTCCTGGGTATATGCTTAGGTATATAATTGTGATATCGGTATTCCTTTGTAAACTCTATAGAAATTACCCAATTGCTTTCCAAAGCAACTCCACTATTTCACATTACCTTCAAAAGTGTATGGGAGTTCCATTTCTCTAAATTCTCATTAGTCCTTGCTTTCCTGTCTCTCTCTGTGATTATAGCCACATAGCCATTATTGTGGTTTTGAATTTAATCTGTAACTAATGTTGAGGATCCTTTTGTGTGTTATTCAGCCATTTGTGTATTTTGAAAAAATTTTTAATTTTTTTTCTCATTTTTCAATTGATTTGTCTTTTGTAATTGAAATGTAACAGTTCTCAATATATTATTGATACTGGTCCATTCTATAGGTTGTTTTCTTTTTGATGTCCTTTGATGCACTGACATTTTAGTTTTGATTTGTTTATCTTCTTTTGTTACTTGCACATTTGGTGTTGGATATAAAAATGATTTGCCTCACCTAAGGTCAGGAAGATACACTTTTTTTTTCTGAGAAGTATAAAACTGATAATTATAGAAATTTTATGTTTTACATTTATATCTATGATCAAGTTTGATTTTATTTTAAATTAGGGGCATCATTACCATGCAATGTGAACATCCAGTTGTTCCATATTCATTTATTTAAAAGATTATTTTTTCCATTGAATTGTCTTGGCACCTGTTTTAAAAAGCAATTAATCAAAAATGGAAGAACTCACTTTTGAACTGTCATTCCTGTCCTATTTATGTATCTTCCTATCCTCATGTAAATACCACACTTCTTGATAACCATAGATTTTTATTGTTTTAAAATTGAGAAACACAAGCTTTCCAATATTGTTCCATTTTTTTGCCATTCTCTTTTTCATTCTAATTTGTTATATATGACAGCAGAATGCATTACAATTAATATTATACATACAGAGCACAATTTTTATATCTTTAGTTGTACACAAAGTAGAGTCACACCACTTGCGTCTTCACACATATACTTAGGGTAATGATGTCCATCTCATTCTACCATCTTTCCTACCACCATCTCCCCTCCCTATCCCTTCCTCCCCTTTGCTCTATATAGAGTGTGTCTAATTTTCCCATCTCCCCTTCAACACCATTATGAATAAGCATCCTTATATCAGAGAAAACATTCAGCATTTGGTTTTATGGGGGATTGGCTAACTTCACTTAGCATTATCTTCTCCAACTCTATTCATTTACATGCAAATGTCATGATTTTATTCTTTTTTTAGTTTTTAATTTTTTATTGATTTTTTACAAAAATAAAGGACATCGGAACACATTACAATTCTTATTATACATATACAGCACAATTTTTCATATCTATGCTTTTATATAAAGTATATTCACACCAATTTGTGTTTTCATATATGTACTTTGGATAATAATGTTCATCCCATTCCACCATCATTTCTCACCCCATGCCCCTTCCTTTTCCCTCCCACCCTTCTGCCCTATCTAGAGTTCCTCTATTCCTCCCATGCTCCCCTTCCATACCCCACTATGAATCAGCCTCCTTATATCAGAGAAAACATTTGGCATTTATTTTTGGGGTTTTTTTTTTGGGGGGGGAGGGGGGATTGGCTAATTTCACTTAGCATTATCTTCTCTAACCCCATCCATTTGCCTGCAAATGCTATGATTTTATTCTCTTTTAATGCTGAGTAGTATTCCATTGTGTATATATGCCACATTTTCTTTATCAATTCATCAACTGATGGGCATCTAGGTTGGTTCCAAAGTTTAGCTATTGTGTGGCTGAGTCCCTGTAGTAAGCTGTTTTTAAGTCCTTTGGGTAGACTGAGGAGTAGGATAGCTGGGTCAAATGGTGGTTCCATCCCCAGTTTTCCAAGGAATCTCCATACTGCTTTCCAGATTGGCTACACCAATTTGCAGTCCTACCAGCAATGTATGAGTGTACCTTTTCCCCAACATCTTTTTCAACAGTTATTGTTGTTTGTATTCTTATTAGCTGCCATTCTGACTGGAGTGAGATGAAATCTTAGAGTAGGTTTGATTTGCACTTCTCTAATTGCTAGAGATATCAAAAAGTTTTTCATATATTTGTTGATTGATTGTATATCTTCTTCTGAGAAGTGTCTGTTCAGTTCCTTGGTCCATTTATTGATTGGGTTATTTGTTTTTGTGATGGTTAGCTTTTTGTGTTCTTTATATATCCTAGAGATTAGTGCTCTATATGATGTGCAAGTGGCAAAAATTTGTTCCCAAAACGTAGGCTCTCTATTCACCTCACTGATTGTTTCTTTTGCTGAGAAGAAGCTTTTGAATTTGAATCCATCCCATTTATTGATTCTTGACTTTAACTCTTGCACTATATGAGTCTTTTTTATTTATTTATTTATTTATTTATTTATTTATTTATTTATTTATTTATTGGTTGTTCAAAACATTACAAAACTATATGAGTCTTATTAAGGAAGTCAGGGCCTAATCCAACATGATGAAGATTTGGGCCCACTTTTTCTTCTAATAGGCACAGTGTCTCTGGTTTAATTCCTAGGTCCTTTCTCCACTTTGAGTTGAGTTTTGTGCATGGTGAGAGATAAGAGTTTAACTTCATTTTTTTGAATATGGATTTCCAGTTTTCCCAGCACCATTTGTTGAAGAGGCTATTTTTTCTCTATTGTATGTTTTTGCACCACATAAATTATATTTATGTGGGTTAGTCTCTGTGTCCTCTATTCTGTACCATTGGTCTACAAGTCTATTTTGGTGCCAAATACCATGCTGGTTTTGTTACTATTGCTCTGCAATATTGTTTAAGGTCTGGTGTAGTGATGCCACCTGCTTCAACACTTTTTTTGCTAAGGGTCACTTTAACTATTCTGCATCTCTTATTTTTCCAGATGAATTTCGTGACTGTCTTTTCTATTTCTATGAGGAATGTCATTGGGATTTTGATTGTAATTGCATTAAATCTGTATAGCACTTTTAGTAGTATGGTCATTTTGACAACATTAATTCTCCTATCCAAGAACAAGGTAGATCTTTCCATCTTCTAAGGTCTTCTTTAATTTTTTTCTTTAGCATTCTGTAGTTTTTGTTGTAGAGGTCTTTCACCTCTTTTGTTAAGGTGATTCCCAAATATTTTATTTAATTTTTTTGAGGCTATTGTAAATGCGTTAGTATTCCTCATTTCCCTTTCAGAGGATTTGTCACTGATGTACAGAAATGCCTTTAATCTATGGGTGTTGATTTTATATCCTGCTTTTTTTTTTATTGGCAGATAGTGCTAATTTGAGTTCTTTTCCTGTCTGTATACCTTTAATTTCTTTAATCTGTCTAATTGCTCTGGCAAGTGTTTCAAGAACTGCTAAATAGAAGTGGTGAAAAAGTGCATCTCTGACTTGTCTCAGTTTTTAGAGGCAATGCTTTCAATTTCTTTCCATTTAGAATGATGTTGGCCTGGGGCTTAGCACAGATAGCCTTTATGATGTTGAGATATGTTTGTGTTATTCCTAATTTTTCTGGTGTTTTGGACATGTAGGGGTGCTGTATTTTGTCAAATGCTTTTTGTGCATCTATTGAGATGATCATGATTCTCATCTTTAAGTCTATTGATGTGATGAATTATATTTAGTGATTTCCCTGTGTTGAACCAAACTTGCATTCCTGGGATGAACCTCACTTGATTGTGGTGCACTATCTTTTTGATACGCTTTTGTTTTCAATTTGCCAGAATTTTATTGAGAATTTTGCATCTATGTTCATTAGAGATATTGGTCTGAAGTTTGCTTTCTTTGATGTGTCTTTGACTGGTTTTGGAATCAGGGTGATACTGGCCTCCATAGAATGAGTGTGGAAGTGCTCCCTCCTTTTCTATTTCATGAAATAATTTGAAGAGTATTGTATTAATTCTTCTTTAAAGGTCTTGTGTATCCATCTGTTCCTGGGCTTTTCTAGGTTTGTAGGCTTCTGATGGCATCTTCTATTTCATTGCTTGAAATTTATCTGTTTAAATTGTGTATATCATCCTGATTCAACTTGGGCAAATAATGTGACTCTAGAAATTTTTTGATGTCTTTGATATTTTCTATTTTATCAGAATACAAGTTTTCAAAATAATTTCTAATTACCTTATGTATTTCTGTAGTGTTGGTTGTGATATTTCTTTTTCATCATGGATGTTAGTAATTTCAGTTTTCTCTCTCCATCTCTGCACTAGCATAGGTAAGAATTTGTCAATTTTATTTCTTCATAGAACCAACTTTTGTTTTGTCATTTTTTTCAATTGTTTCTTTTGTTTCAATTTCATTGGTTCCAGCTCAGATTTTAATTATTTTCTGTCTTCTACTAATTTTGGTGTTGGTTTGTTTTTCTTTTTCTAGGGCTTTGAGATGTAATGTTAAGTCATTTATTTGTTGACTTTTTCTTTTCTTTTCTTTTTTTTTTTTTTTAGGGAATGAACTCCATGCAGTAAAATTTCCTATCAGTACTGCCTTCATAGTGTCCCAGAGGTTTCAGTACGTTGTATCTATGTTCTCGTTCACCTCTAAGAATTTTTAAATCTCCTTTTTGATGTGTTTTGCAACCCATTGTTCATTCAGTAGCTGATTATTTAGTCTTCAGGTATTGGAATAGGTTTTATTTTTTATTTTATTATTGATTTTTTATTTCATTCCATAGTGATCTGATAGAATATAGGGTAGCATCTCTACTTTTTTGTATTTGCTAAGAGTTGCTTTGTGGCACAATATATGGTCTATTTTAGAGATGGATTCATGTGCTTCTGAGAAGAAAGTATATTTACTTGTTGAAGGATGAATATTCTATATATGTTACTGAAGTCTAAGATAATTGATTATATTTTTGAGTTCTATAATTTCTTTGTTCAACTTTTGTTTGGAAGATCTATCCAGTGGTGAAAGATATGTGTTAAAGTCAGCCAGAATTATTGTGTTGTGGTCTATTTGACTCCTGAACTTGAGAAGAGTTTGATGAACATAGATGCTTCATTGTTTGGGGCATATATATTTATAATTGTTCAGTCTTGTTGGTGTATGGTTCCCTTGAGCAGTATGTAGAGTCCTTCTTTATCCTTTTTGATTGACTTTAGTTTGAAGTCTATTTGATGTGAGGATGGAAACCCCTGCTTGCTTCCGTAGTCCATGTGAGTGGTATGATTTTTCCCAACTCTTCACCTTCAGTCTGTGAATGTCTTTTCCTATGAGATGATTCTCTTGGAGGCAGCATATTGTTGGGTCTGTTTTTTTTTTTCTTTCATCCAATCTGCTAGTCTATGTCTTTTGATTGGTGAGTTTAGGCCATTAACATTCAGGGTTATTATTGAGGCATGATTTGTATTCCCAGCCATTTTTGTTTATTTTTGGTATTTAACTTGACTTGGTTTCTTCTTTGATTAGTTTTTCCTTTAGTGTAATACCTTCCTCTGCTGATTTTCATTGTTGCTTTTCATTTCCTCTTCATGGAATATTTTACCAAGGATGTTCAGTAGTGCAGGCTTTCTAGGTGTAAATTCTTTTTAACTTTTGTTTATCATGGAAGGTTTTCATTTCATCATCAAATGTAAAGCTTAATTTTGCTGGATATAAGATTCTTGGTCGGCATTCATTTTCTTTCAGAACTTGTATATGTTGTTCCAGGATCTCCTGGCTTTGAGGGTCTGGGTTGAAAAATCTGCTGAGATATGAATTGGTCTCCCTCTATATATGTGATCTGATTCCTCTCTGTTGCAGTCTTCAAGATTCTATCCTCATTCTGTATGCTAGGCATTTTCATTATAATGTGCCTGGTATAGATCTGTTGTAACTTTGTATATTTGGTGTCCTGTAAGCCTCTTGTATTTGGTTTTCCAATTTTTTCTTCTGATATTATCTCATAGAAGAGATTGTACATTCTTTTGGTTTGAATCTCTGAGCCTTCCTCTATCCCAATAACTCTTGGATTTGGTCTTTTGATGCTATCCCATAATTCTTGGATGTTCTGTTCATGGTTTCTTACCATCTTCACTGTGTGGTCTACTTTATTTTTCCAGATTGTATACTTTGTCTTCATTATCTGATGTTCTATCTTCTAAGTGATCTAGTCTATTGATGATGCTTTCTATTGAGTTTTTTATTTGTATTATTGTTTCCTTCATTTCAAATATTTCTGGTTGTTTTGTTTTCAGAATCTCTATTTCTTTCTTGAAGTCATCTTTTGCTACCTGTAGTTGCTACCTTATCTCTTTGTTGGTGTGATCAATGGATGCCTGTATTTGCTCTCTTAGCTTTTTGTTGGAGTGATCAATTTTTGCCTATATTTGCTCATTTAGGTCATTCTTTAATTAACAGATCATTTTAATTATGAAGATTCTGAACTCCTTCTCTGACATTTCATCAACTGTGCTGTCCATGGGTTGTGTTATTGTAGTATCTTTGCTTGTTTGGGGCACTTTGCTCCCTTGTTTTTCATGTTGTCTATGTATCTTCCTTGCTTGCAGTGTGGATCTGAGATATTATAGTTTCTACCCTATAATCTTGTAGTATCCATGCAGATTATCTGTACCTCATCTTGATGTTAGGCTTCCAGACCCTAGGTGGTGGCAGCAATAGTGGAGGCAACTTGAGATAGTAGTGGAGTTGCCCCAAGATACATGTGAAGTCTTTCAGTGATGAGGCTGAAAGGGTGAGCCTTATACTGGTTTTGTAATGCCTGATCCAAGATGCAACTGCTTCTAGGCCCTGTCTGTTGTCACAAGGTAGAGGTTACTGTGTGGGGAAGGCTATGAGAATGGTTGCAGTGTCTCAAGATGGAAGTGGATTAGGCCCAGGCTCCCAAGTGGGGGTGGGGGGCTGCAGACATGGGCCTAAGCTGGTCCTAGGCTCCCCTGCATGTTGGTGGAGGCTGTCTTGACCTCTCGCGGGAGTCTGTGGGTCAGTGGGATGGACTCAGGCCTACCTTGGGCCTGGGCTCTCATGAGGTGTGTGGAGTCGATCCTGGCCTGGGGCTTGAGCTCCAGTGGTGGTCTGCTGGTCTGTGAGATGGACCTGGTCCTACTCTGGGCCTGGGATCCCCTGCAGGTTGGCAGAAGCAGATCTGGCCTGTTCCATTTTTCAAAGAATATTTGGCTATCTTTGGAATTCTTGCATTCACTATGAAATTTAGGGTCAACTGATTCTTGGGGAATAAAAGGGAGAGGAATTGGAATTTTAATATGGATTGCACTGAATCTATAGGTCAATTTTGAGAATATTGTCCTGTAAACAATGCTCAGTCTTCAGATCTATGCACACACAATTTCTTTTCATTTTCGTCTGGTTTCCATTTTTAAATAACATTTTGTAGTTATCATTGTACATCTTTTACATTGTTTCATTAAATATATCATTTTGTTATATTACCATCTATGGGGTCTTCAGTTCCTTGTCTTCCTTCAGCAAAGAATTAAAGAACAGGATGCAAAGATAGCAAACAAGCACAAGGTTTATAAATAAGAGCAAAAGTTACAAAGTAACAGGCTTCTCCAAGGAGATGGGGACATTTTTTGTAGACTGATTTTCTCCTTTATACTAGGGAATATGTACTGTTGCTTTGTTTCTTAACTTTTATTGAAAATTATACATTTACATATCCCATTGTAGACACTCTGGTATCAGAGCCTGAACTCTGAGATCTGTTGCTCTGGCTTAGGCTTTTCATTGCTGTTTTAGTGACCCTGGTGTATTTTGCTTCTGTTTATTTGTTTAGTAATATTCCTGGATTAATTCTGTAGATTCTGCATTATTGAAAGTGGTCAGCTAGTGAGCACTGTGATATGCACACATACACACACATATGTATACATATATATGTAAAATTTATATATTTACATAACATAAATTATATATAAATTACATATATAATTATATATGGTTATTTTATATATTAGTTATTTCTAGCGTGTGTGTGTTATGTGTGTGTGTGTGTGTGTGTGTGTGTGTGTATATATATATATATATATGGTTAAGAGAATAATACTATAACCTGGGCCCACATGTTTTCCTTTCCTTTAAAAATCAATTTACCTGCAGCTCTGTCTTGCTTAAATCAATAGGGTATGTAACATTTCTCAGCATACTACCTTCATTATTGCAGGGTCAATGCAGGCCTGACATGCCAAATAGAAGAACATATGTTATCTGGAGTTTGGGGTGGATTTTGTGATCCTTGTATATACTAGATTCCAGAACTCAGGAAGATAAGGATAATTCCTTTTAACCATAAAATCTATAAGAACAGGTTTCAGTTAGAACCAGTCGGCATGAGCCAAAGTGACCTACAGTTGTCCTGGAACTTTACTATGTAAGGTGGGGAGGTGAAAGTCTGATGCATCAGTCAAAAGTCAAGAGGTGGATCTGGGCTGGACTCTCTGGAAATTTCTCTGAGACCCCCAATAAAAGTAGGATACAGGAGGGGTGCACCATACATCTTTGAAAGGACCCACTCTATCCCTTGAGAGTGTCCTGTTTCCATTTTTTTTAAAAAAATCTCTTCTAATAAACTCTTGCCTGCTACTCTGAGAAACAAGAATTCTTTCTGGAGTGATCACAAGAATCAATGAGAGAGGATCATTGTGGCTGCCTTGGCTTCATGGCTGCCATTTGTCCTATAAACATATTATATATAATTTATATATATATATATATATATATATTTTATCCTGTACTGTTTAGATGGTTAGTTTTAAGATATTTATGAAAAATAATTTTGAAAGCTACTATTTATTGTGATCCTGGCATTGTTTCAAACAAGTAAATACATAAACATTTAATTTTAAAAATTGTATTTTAGGATTGATGCTATCATTACCTTTACTTCATAGATTTAGAAATTTATACTAAATAAATTAATAAAGATCATACTGCTTTTAGGCTTTTCAATAATTCTTAAAATAAAAAATAAGAACCAGAGTTAATAGAG
This sequence comes from Marmota marmota marmota, assembly GCF_001458135.2. Lineage (NCBI taxonomy): Eukaryota > Metazoa > Chordata > Mammalia > Rodentia > Sciuridae > Marmota > Marmota marmota. Next base: position 26,953,935 of record NW_026000057.1, read on the forward strand.
TCCAGAAGCCATGCTTTTAACCATTTGTTCTCCAACCATTTTGATTCAATCAAAATGATGAGTATTAAATTCCAACAGCATAATATCATAATGTTTGCTTAACTTGTAGCTATAATGTGGTTTATCTGCAAGAGATAGGGACTCAGTTATAGAAATGTAAAAATGGACCATATATATTAATGCTATGAACATCACAGCTAGAACTCAATATTTATTTTACTATAATAATATGAGTGTGAAAGTTTTTAGATAGAGTATGTTTAGCTATTTGGGACTGTGGAAAAAAGAAAAACAAGGGAAGGAAGTATACAAATGAAGCAATGGGAGAAGGGATGGGCATATTGCTGTGAAATAGTGACAAAAGGCACGCCTTGTGGTTGACAACCAATAATTCAGCTGTCATTTTTAAGTTTTACAGAATTTTCTAACATAAGTTAGTTAAAATGTTGAATTATGCTAAAAAAATTATTAAAATTATTCAAATGGTAAAAGGAATATTTGAAATTGGACCACAAGTTCTAATAGAAAAACCTAGAAACTATATTGATCCCTTAAGTGCTAATGGAGTCAGATGTACAAATTCTATTTCATAGAATTGAAGATTGAAAAATAACCTGGAATTCATGTACCTGAAGGAAANTATATATATATATATATAAATTTAGGTTCTTGTTTTTATTTTTCAGTTTGGCTAGTTGTCACCTCCAGATCATTATAAATAAATGGTCAGCCAATGATCCATCAGAAGATTTACTTAAATCCCTTTCCTAGATATATACCTGTATATCTAGTAACTTTTCCCTGGAGGAATGAAAAATATATATATATATATATATATATCATAAGGAATTTCCAAACTTAAGGAAGTTTCCCAGACATCTTAACTTTCATTTGCATATACAGGTCAGTCTGATAGAAACTACTAATACCTCCTTTTCCTTTTCTTTCTTGGGCTTGGACACAGGTTTTCAGATTCCCCTTAAGTGTGTTGGAACATCTCAATGTTCTGGGTGTCATCTGGTTTTCTAGGATTTCTTTTTATATTTCTTTCCAAATTGTTGACCCCGGCTGAACCTGAGCCTTAAGGGGTGAGAAGTGGATGGAAAATTGCTATTTTTCAGTCATGCCCCGTGGGGTGGGTCTCCTCTCTACCCCACTGAGTCAAGCTCTGAGTCAAATGAAGTGGCTACAACACCCTGGGATTGTGAAATCTACAGGGAGTTGCATTTTCAGATGACATGTTGACTATTCTTTGGGGATGATGCTTTTCAACAAAGCTCCAAAAGCAGTCAAACCTCTCCTTTGTCTACAAGGCTGTATGTAGACTTTTTCCTACCATGTCACTGATCTGGGAGAATTGGGACCTAGACTATTCTCAAATAAAAATGTCCCTAATCATGCTGCTTTATAGAGTTCAGTTCCTTTTCTTGGATGGATGATGTTCAGGGTCAGCTCAGTTTATTCTGTGGCTTTTGTTAATTTACAGAGCTATAAAGTTATGGCATGGTGATTTTGGGTTTTTTGCCCATATATTTTTTCAGTTTTAGTGGGAGATCAAATTCATAGATGCCCTCAGTCCATCATTCTAGAAGTATATTTGCATTGTGTTTTCTAGGGGGGAAAAAGGCACAGTGTGATTTTTCTTTAAATTCTTATCTCTGGGGCTGGGGATGTGGCTCACGCGGTAGCACTCTCGCCTGGCATGCGTGCGGCCTGGGTTCAATCCTCAGCACCACATACAAACAAAGATGTTGTGTCCGCTGAAAACTAAAAAATAAATATTAAAAAATTCTCTCTCTCTCTCTCTCTCTCAAAAAAAAAATAAATAAAAATAAATTCTTATCTCTGTTATTTTTTGTTCCATTGTTTTCATTCTTCATTACCTATCTTTTTTACATCTGAAATTTCATGTCAAATTTATATTTAATTATGCCCCTTCCATTTTGAAGTTTACTAATACCCTTACATTTTTTCTGTTAAAATATGCATCTATCAAGGTGTAAAAGATACAGATATCATTACATTTTTTTACATTCTTGAATTCCACATATTTTATAAAATTTCATTATTTAAATGATTTCTATTCTTTTTAACACAATTAGTATTGGTTTTCTTAATGTTCTTATCTTTCAGATTCTACTTGCTACTTGCTACTTCTATATTTGGTTTCATGAAAAAAATTAAATCCCATGGAAATATTCCCTAGTCTTTGCAATTCTGAATTCCAGATGGAATAAGAACTACATCCATTACATTTTAACAAATACATTTATATAAATTTCTTAAAATAAGATAGGATGATTCAATTTTATTGCAGTAAATTTATGGTAATAAATTTACATTATGTCCTTTATTTACATTATATCATTTGCATAAAATCAGTCAGTGAATCATAGCTTGAGAACACATCTTCAATTAATTATGCAGCAATAAAGTCCTCAGTATCCATTATCACTTACAATTGTAATTTGCTAGATGATACAGATGAGATGTAGCAATGAGTAACATAATTGCCTTTTTAATGCTGTAGTAGGTATGCTATGGCCATTAATTATCAACTTGACTAATTATTATTGGTAGCAATTAATCTTTGCTCTAATAATTATTGCTGATGAATATACATGTTTTGCCCCTATTACCTTTTGCCATCACTTGAAGATGATGTATGTGATTACTAAACTACACATTGTCTAAAACAGATCTAAATAATTTGATATGGTAAAGGTGTCCCTGAGCTCATATAAATTTTCATTAAGCTATTGGACCTGCAAAAAGTCATATGATATAGTGATCTTTTTGAGATATTACTATTGTCCCATACCATGCCAAGGTTTGTTTCTTTGTGTATCACATAACACTTTGCAAAGATCTGGATGTCTCAATTAGGGAGTTATTAAAATGTGTGCTTTTAGATGTGAATGAACATAATGTTATCATTGTGCAAAAGGAGTAGAAACAAAGTTATAAAATGATAATTCTTAAAATTTCATTTTAGTAATTACCAAACCCATGTTTACAAATGTTTATGACTGATATAATATTTATAAGAAATATAAACATTATGCTTTTTATATTTCCAGCACAAGAGTAATGCCTAACATGGAGTATTTGCTCAATACATATTTATCAGATAAGCAATTGCATCATGAGGTGGACTAAGATTATTTACTATGTGTTGGTAAGATAATCATTCCAAACCTAGCTTCCTCTTCTTTAAAACACAGTTATAGAAATAGGATTGTGTCATGGGATTATTATGGGGATGTTTGTAGGTAAAGTGCTTATTGAGGTTATAATGATAGTTAACTTGAAGTTATTGAGAGAAGTATATGTAGGAAAATCACATCTTAAACTGAGGACTAACCAAATATTATATGTTATTCACCCAGAATATATGATTCAAATATTACTTTGAAATTTTAAAATCATATAAGAAGACAAAACAAATACCAATACATTTTAAGATAAAACTCTTCTCAAAACCAAAAATATCATATTTATTGAAAAATTTCTCTCAATCTGACAATAAGTTTACTGAAGAGCATTTCTATGTCATTTGAGATATTCTCTTTAAGCCTAATTGATATTCTCTGTTCTTAGCATGAGGAAGTATGAAAGCAGAAGCATGGCTCATAGCCAGTCACCTTATACCTCCAGGTCATTCTAGAAAGTATTCCAATGTGGATTTCACATTGCATCATTGGTATGGGTGACTTATTAATTTGACTCTTTATTTCTAAATGGATCCATACCAATAACTTATTCCAGTTGCGATGTCCTTCAACATTTAACAATAATAACTTCTTAGATTGGGCTACACTCTATAGTGGTGACAACATTAAAAATTTTTATATGCTAGTCCTGCCCCCTCAGACATCATGTTCTTCCTTTAGCTCTACTGAACATAAGCTCATGACTTGGCAAGTGCTGAAGATTTATCTATTTATTAACATTTTACTCACAAGGATAAAACTCTTGAAATATTACAGCTCATTTTCAAGAATGTCCTTGGGATGGAAAGCAGATATATTCTTTGTCATATTACATTTTCAGACCATGTAGGTCACTGTCATAAAGCAGTCACCAGAAAAGTTAAATGAAACTGCATTATGCAACAGATTTTTTTTTCATATTTTAGATACATATACATTTGTGAAATACTTGGCTGTAAATTTTGGTGTTTGGCCTAAGGACTGTATAAAGAGATTGTTAAGCTTTTAACAAGGTAAACAATTTTTGGAGTGAACAGAATTGTGTTTTTTGCTGAAACATGGCAAAATTTCATGTCTACATAGTAGGGAAATATGTGTGTGTGTATTATGGTTAATGGTCAAGTGAAAAATATGACAGAGGTTCTAGCCATTCCACTTTTCTGTCTGGCATGTATTTTGCATAAAATAGAACTAGGGTGGAGGATGTCAGTGTTCGGACATGGATAAGTAATAGATTTTCATCCTTCTTGGCTCTAGAATATTTGCTGTCTGTCCTCATTTGCTTTTATGAGGAGTATATTAAGTGTCAGTGTGCAGTGTGGAATAGTGGTTTGCCAAGACTGGGTTTGTGTTCAACTTTCATTACTTAATAACCTTTTGATTCAGTTTCCTTACCTCTAAAATTGGAATTAGTGTTATTGGGTGGCTGTGTAGAAAAAAAGGGATCATGTTTAGCAAAAATAAGCATTTATAAAATGAAAACCACTATAATTATTTCTCCTTAAATTAAAGCATTCCTTCAACATATTGCTATGACTCAGTAAGAAATTAATGTGTGCATTTCTTTTTTTTATAGTTTAATTTACTTTTTGCCTAAGGCTGTTCTTACCTCAAAGGGTAAGTTACACAAACATAGTTCCCATGACTACTTCCTTTTATTTTTTATATTTTAGATTCATTTCAATTTTAGGTGGGTTTCTTTCGTTAGTTTAAGAGGGTTTATTGATTGAATCAGTTCCCACTGAACATACCCATGTTCCAGTTTTTGTACTAGGAGTTGGGATAAGAAATGTAAAAAATAAATATAATCCCTGCTTTGATGGAACTTATAGTTTAATGGTTGAGATAGACCTGAAGTCAGGCAGTTGCCCTTCCATATGGGAAGTTCTCTAATAGGAGAAAAACATCTTGCTGTGGGAACCCCTAGAGAAATGATGTTTAAGCATATGCCTAAGGTTAAGTAGGAACTATCCAATAAAAATGTAAGCGGAGAAATACATCACACTGAAGAAACAGAATGTGCAGAAACCTTTAAAGAAGAGTGCATATGTTATAGAAACTGTTTTTGTTTTGGATAACATGTAGGATGGAATTTCTTTTTTTATTGGTTGTTCAAAATATTACAAAGCTCATGACATACCATCTTCCATACATTTGATTCAAGTGGGTTATAAACTTCCATTTTTACCCCAAGTACAAATTGCAGATTCACATCGGTAGGATGGAATTTCAAAGGTAGCAAGAAATGAGGCTGGAGAAGTAAGCAAAGGCAGGAACATGCACAGATTTTTATAACACTTTGAATAACTTTAATTTTATCTTAAGGGAAGAAGGAAGCCACTGAAGGATATACAGCTGAGTAAGAAATGATGACTACTTATTTAGGAAGTGTAATTGGGGTTAGAAGGAACTGAGGGATGAGGTCAAGACTAGAGCCAAAAGAACAATCTAAGAGGTGAATAGTAATTAGAGTAGAAATGCTTGGATAGTTGACCAAAATTATGGGAGAAGAAATGGGAAGAAGCAAATGGATTTGCTGGATTTCTAAATAGTTTAATCATCAAACCCTCACCAAAGTTTGGGTGATATCTGTAATAGTGCCACAATAACAAAAAATGCATCAATAACATCTATTGTGTTCTTATACTCTAAGTTTTCTGCTTGTAATAAGCAATTTATTAAGTCAAAGAAAATATCTGCATTAGACACACTCATAATCTCCATTTTGGATGAGCAAACTGAGCAACTAAATACTTAAATAACTTGCCCAAATTCACATTATTTGTGAGTGGAAAAGTCAGGATTTAATCTCTGTGTTTAAAGCTGTGGAGTTCAAAGTATTCATCATAAGACTACTCTGCTGATCCAATTAACAGTTACTAAGACTTATTTTCCATTTATGTTCTAGGCACTCCTAGAACATAAATGCATTATAGCCAAGTTTTTTATAGTCAAGTGCATTATAGCCGTTAGTTTCTTTTTTTAATATTTTATTTTTTTATTATTATTTTTTTAATTTTTATTGTTGGTTGTTCAAAACATTACATAGTTCTTGATATATCATATTTCACACTTTGATTCAAGTGGGTTATGAACTCCCATTTTTACCCCATATACAGATTGCAGAATCACATCAGTTACACATCCATTGATTTACATATTGCCATACTAGTGTCTGTTGTATTCTGCTGCCTTTCCTATCCTCTACTATCACCCCTCCCCTCCCCTCCCCTCCCCTCTTCTCTCTCTACCCCCTCCACTGTCATTCATTTCTCCCCCTTGTATTATTTTTCCCTTTCCCCTCACTTCCTCTTATATGTACTTTTGTATAACCCTGAGGGTCTCCTTCCATTTCCATGCAATTTCCCTTCTCTCTCCCTTTCCCTCCCACCTCTCATCCCTGTTTAATGTTAATCTTCTTCTCATGCTCTTCGTCCCTACTCTGTTCTTAGTTACTCTCCTTATATCAAAGAAGACATTTGGCATTTGTTTTTTAGGGATTGGCTAGCTTCACTTAGCATAATCTGCTCTAATGCCATCCATTTCCCTGCAAATTCTATGATTTTGTCATTTTTTAATGCAGAGTAATACTCCATTGTGTATAAATGCCACATTTTTTTTTTATCCATTCGTCTATTGAAGTGCATCTAGGTTGGTTCCACAGTCTTGCTATTGTGAATTGTGCTGCTATGAACATCGATGCCATTAGTTTCTTTAAATGGTTGCAGTTGGTGCTGGTGAAGGAAGAAGTGGAAGAAGAAAGGTGAAGTATGACACAGTTGGGTTTCTTGCTCAGAAAGATATGAGCGCAGTAGATCACAAGTTGGAAGTGATGCATTTAATTTTTGTGAAGTCTATTTTGAGCTGTTTCTGTGTCATCCAAATAAAGGTGCCCAGTAAGGAAATTGAATATGCATGATTAAGGCACTGGAGAGTCATTTGTGCTGGAGATGAAAACGTCTGCATTCATCAGCATGTGGATGGTAATTGGACACATAAATGTTCAGGTACATTCTTGACAGAAGAGAAAGCTTAGAGAGGAACACAGGAAAATGACAATTTTTAAAGTCCAGAAGAAAGAGATGACTAGAAAGCATGAAAAGAAATAATCAGATTATCTCAAAAAAAAAAAAAAAAGGAAAAGGAAAATGCAAGGTCACAGAAGTCAAGATAAGAAAACTTCAAAAATGAGAGAATAGCCAAATCAACAATGTCAAATACCACAGAAAGCCTAAGAAAGTTAAGGCCTGAGAAACTTCTAATTTGTCATGATCACATACAAGTCACTGATGACTTTAGTGAGTTTAAGTGAAGTAGTGATGGCAGAAGTCAGATTTTGTTTTGGTAAGAAGTGAGTGGAAGGCAAGGAAGTGGTGACAGGGAATATAGACAAGAGATACAAGGATTCTAGCATCAATCTATAAAGGAATGGTAAGGTGGTCACTGTATGGTGGGTGAGTACACTTGTAAGAGTATTTAGAGATTAATGGAATAGTATTGATAGTCCAGAAATAAAGCCATACTTGAAGACTCAATTGATTGTGAAGGTACCAATAAAATTAAGAGTAAAAAGTAGCCTAGTCAAGAAATGATACTGAAAAAATGGGGCAAATCTGTGAAAAGAAAGAAATTTTGATTTCTTATTCAACTGATGTACAAAGATTAACTGGATATAGAAGTTAAAGTCATAAATATTCTAGAAGATCATGATATGACACTGAAACTAATAATTAGAATAGGAAAAAAGTGTAATTCATTAATGTTCAGATGTTCTGCTTATCAAGGTACCATATATTAAGTGAATAAACAGTCCAACAAGAGATATTTGCAGACCATGTACACACCCTTGATTAATGACTTATACCAAGAATATTTAAAGAATTATAAAAGTAAGTATAAAATTAAAGATAACATAGACTATGGGCAAAATTCTGAACAAATATTTTAGAGAAGATATATGAATGGCCAATACATACATTAAACAGTACTCAAAATCAATAATGATTAGTAAAATGCACATTCAAATATAATGTAACACCTTTACATGCACATACTCAAAAAAAAAGGAAAAAAAGTGACTAAAATTTTAAAAGTTGACCATAACAAATGACGAAAATATGGAGTAACCAGAACTCTCACAAATTGCTTTTGAGCAAACAACATTTTCAACCACTGTAGAAAAAATATTTGCTGGTTTCATTTAAAGTAAACATGCATCTGATCTTTGTCTGAATGATTTCACTAGTATGTATCCAAAATGAAAGGATCAACAGATTCAGTGTCAGGTGAGGTTTGACTCTCTGCTTCTAAAATGATGGTTCCTCATGTGCCCTCACATGGTACAAGGAGAAAAAGGGCCAACTGAGTTTTGGCAAAGGTCCAAAGCAATTCAATAGGAAAAAAAAAAGAGAGAGAGAGCTGTTCTAAAAGAAGAAATAGTACTGGAGCAATTGACCATCCATAGAAAAAAAAGAAAAAAAATGACGTAGATTTCACACCTTATACAAAAATTAACTCAAAATAGGTAACTAACTTAAACGTAAAATGGAAATTTGGTTTCATCATGAATTTTGGAGGGACACCGACATTCAGATCAGAGCAGCAGGAAACAGAATTTATGGGTTTGCTCTGAAAAAGTCTTCCTAGTACTTGTGGGTTCCCCTTACTGAGTTAACCCACCAGCCCTAGCGCCTCAACTGCCTGGTTAATTACTATGATTGGATATTTCTTTCCTATATGGGCACTTATCTAATACTTGATAGGAAAGAGTAGAGTGAAGGGGGCTTCCTAGCCAGGCTGTTCACTGTGACAGAGTTCCTTCTGCTGGTTCTGCTAACTATCCCCAGTGTCTCTAGGAGTGGCAGTGGAATCTCAGTCTGGTGGGAAAGAAAAGAACTTGCCTAGTGGGAATTGTTGTTGTTTGTTGGGTTTTTTTTGTGTGGGTTTATTGATTGAACCCCTTTCTGTGGTGCCAAGTTTGCTTATTGTTTCAGAGGGACTCCTGTTTCATCTCAGAAATGAACCCTTTTGGGGCTGCCTTCTGTAGTTACATTGAGGCAAGCAAATGCCCAATCTAGCCCCATCTTCTTCTTTTGAGTAGGCAAACTTTAACACCCTTGCCGTTGTGTTTTTCCTCCAGTCCTGGGGTCTAAAAGCAGTTTACCTTGTTTCTAGGGTTTAGAATTGTGCTTAGCAAAAGGAGCAAGGGAAAGCAGGTCTATTCATTCCTGCCTGCACTATAAGTCCCATATTATTTAACTTTGATTGTGATTTGGTTTTAATAGTTATTCAAGGATGATACTTAACACCTATCTCTCAGATATTTGGATTTTTCATTTATTGTTTTCTCTAATACCAACTTTTAAAGCAGTGTTACAGTTCTATGATAACATAATAATATTCATGTAGCAGTAGTTCTCTAATATTTATTTTCAAAATTTCAAAACCCTTGATGATGACCTGATCTTTGCTTTTGTCACTTAAGTGTGAAGTTTTCTGATAGCTCATCCAGCCTCGACTTTGTAGCACTTACTGTTCACTGAGATCTCCTATTGGAATGAAATTGAGAAGCTTTGCATAAAATAAGGAGTTAGAAAGGATAAAATGGATATACATTGGGTGAATTCTTAACATATTTGGGAGGAAAGTATTATCTTTGTCATGAACAACTATGGCAGTTGTGAAGTTATTGAAAATATTATGAATTCTTCCTCAAATAATTTGTTACAGATTCAGAGCAAATAAAACATCAACTTTATTTGAAAGATATATTTTTGAGAAATAATTTTCCATGAAAGCTTTTCTAAGTTTTATGAGACAAATAAATTGTTAAGTAAATATTTAATGTTATTTATAAGAAGCATAACAGTTCGTGGTTACCTTTCCAATGTAGTCAAGTTGTGCATTTATGGCCAGTTATCCAAATTTTAAATTAGGAATCATTAAACAGAATGTGAACAATGAATCTGTGTCCATTTTAAAATATTTGATGCATAATTTTACTGAGTAAATTATTCGAACTTTTATAATTCTAATAACATTGGTTTTATAACATTACTGGTTGTATATATGATTTATTTTATGCTAAGACATTGGTTATGAAGGCAATAGCTAATTATAACTTTTTCGAAGGAAATCAGTTTCATTTCCACTAGCAAATTGTGGAGAAAAGTGGGAACTGTTACTAATAATGTTTCAGTATATAAATATATTCACTAAATAACTGAAAAATAAATTTTTCAGTATCAAAATTGAACCAAATCATATGACTCTGGAACAATCACTGTCTACATTACTCACCAATTTTGAATCACTGCAGTTACTTCTGCTCTAGGTGATTTACCAGCATTGGTAGGTATTTAATCCAAAATCTCTTTATCATTGACTCTGCTATATTTAGTCTTCCAAGCAGATTTTGCATTTATTTTCCCTTTTGGTGTCGAGAGCTAAAAGGATTTTAATCTGTACATTTATTCTGAGAAAATCTAATTTACTTTTCCAATTGCTTAGGATTAGTCTATTGGCAACAGTGGAAGCCCTTAAGGAATCATTTACTCTCTCAGTTTAGTGTGCAGAACAAATTAGTACTTCCCAAAATACTACCAATTAGGCCAATGTAAAAAAGTTAGTATCTATATTAATCTCAAGAGACAAGTTACAATATCTCTCCAAAAGGGCTGCCACTCAAGGACAATGCTTTTATAGTTTGCATAGCTATGCTACTTTTATGTATACTCCTAAGGTCTCTTTTTGCTGGATGCCATCTACTATGACTACTTTTACTTCTGCTGCTGCTGCTCTACACACACACACACATACACACACACACACACACTTATATACCCATATACTTTTTTTTTCCTACAAATTTTGGCATTTTGCTTTGACAATTTGTTTTGACAATTGTGTTGGAGTCTAAAAGACCTAGATTTCTTTTCCAGCTCTTTTATAACTACACTGTGACCTTGGGCAGTTATTTCACTATTTTGTGACTCATTTTCTCATTTGAAAAATTAAAATGTTGGACCAGATCAGGGGTTGGCGAACTAAGCCTCTTGTTCCTGTTTTAGTAAATAATGCTTTACTGGAGCCCAACCATGCTTATTCATTTATGTATTGTCTACCGCTGCATTTATAAGACATCATCAGAATTGAATAGATGCTACAGAGACCAGTAAACCTAAGTATTATCTTATAATTTTTAAAAAGTTTGCTGATCCTGGCCTAAATGATCAATAAAGTCCTCTTCAGGTACAGATATTTATTACTCAAGAAGATTTTCATGGAAAAAATTCTTAGTTGGCCCACAAAGTATAATAATAAAAGTTTTATATTACTTAGATTTTTATCCTTAAATTCTTCCTTGTGAATCCAAATTACAAAAGTCAATCTGGTTCATTTAAATGGACTGTCTCAAATGACAGTCTGTTGAATAAAGACAGATATAAATCCAGTGGTAGTCATATTTTTAGCCATTTGTACATTGTTCCAAAGCTCCAATCTTGTCTTATCAATTACAAAAATAGCAGCTGAATCCTAAGTCAATCTACATGGAGTAGGAGACCTTTATTTGAGATCCATTTGGGAAGCTTAAATGCAACTACACTCCTAGGATAATCAGAAATCAAATAGAAGAAAAAATGTAAAGTGAAGTTATAAATGCCTAAATTTATACAATTGTAGAAAACAAAATAGAGATGGATGTGTGTCTGTGTACATTAATTGGTAGATGATATTAACAGTGAAGGCTCGAGTTCTATATATTAGGGAGGACGATTGGCATTCATATTAGATTGATGCTTAGAATGTGTTTTATTTTTCTGAGGCTTTCAAAGCACTAAAATGAAAATATGTCAATTAAGTGCCACTGGGAAGTGATGAACTGTCAATTTTCAAATTAGTGAAAGACTTTAAAACCTATCATCAGGAACTTAAATTTCACATAAGAAGCAAATTGGGAATCACTGCACCATTATGAGAAATAGAATGAAACATCCATTTATTATAAAACTTAGTCTGAAAATAGGAATGCAGTAAAAACCATAACTTATACTGCAAAAAAGAAGCCTAGGACAGGGTATCCACTAAAAACTGGATCTCCTCTTTCTTTTATTTCTCGTAAGAACTCTATTACCTGAAGTTTAGGTTGTTCATCTTAAATTTGTCCAAATTTAGTTTATATAGGAAATTGTGATAGACTTTGACAAAGATATTCAAAACCATCCCCTTCAGGGTATTCGCATGGCTTGCAATATGATTTTGGGTCCTTTCATTAAAAGTTGGATTCTGGTTCCCTACAAATCAAATCTGGGCTGGCTTTGTGACCTGGCTTGGCTAACTTAATTCAATGGGATTTGTCATTTGCTAGTTTTGAACAGACCTTGAGTGGCCTTGCATCCTTCTTCCTTTCACTCTCTCAAAGAGGGTGCCAAAGATCTTCACTTCATGGTATTGTAACAACCCTTATGTAGGCATTTCCACATTGGAATGGGTTTGGCCTGTATATTCTGTAGAATATAGCAGCAGTGACAGTGTCTGATATTTTAAACCAGGTCAGAAGTGCATTATTATCTTGGACCTTTGGAGCACTTACATGAGGAAGCCAGCTGCCATGTTGGAAGGACACACAAGCAGTCTCAGAGAGAATTCACCATGGGGAGCAACAAACTTGCCAGTACTAGTTTGACAGCCAGAGGGTGGAACTACCTTGGAAACAGATCTTCAAGCTTCAGTCAAGGTGAAGGATTGCTGAAGTGGCAGATAACATCTGACTGCAACCTCAGGAGAAACTCAAGCCAATACTGTCCAGCAGAGCTGCTCCTCAATTCCTGCCCCACAGAAGCTTTGGTGATTATCCTTTTAATATATTGTTTCTTGCATATTTGTTACTCAGCAATTTTGGTTGTACTAGCAACTAAGCCTGTTGGTGGTGGCAGAGGTGTTGTGTTCAAGTGTAATGCCTTGAAATATTTCTATCTTAAGAAAGAATGTAGTGTTTCCCCAGTATGAGCAAAATCTGACTCAGTTCACTTCACTTTTTTAACCCTTTCTCTTCCTTTAGTTCTTTATTAGATTGTATTTATTATAATCTAATAAATTTTATTATTTATATTGATCTGATATCTATCTACTTATCTATATCCCTTATTGTTTATCAACTTTAAATATCTTTATTCTGACTTATAAAAGAGTTTATCATTGCTACCTGAATTACATGACCCCCCAAATTCTTGTCACCTCTGATTCTTAAAATCTGTTAGTTTTATGAGTAATACGCTATTGATGTTTTAAAGCACACTATTAACTATGTACATTACATTGTGGTCCTTGAATTATTCAGTATTTTTGCAAATGAACTTTTTCCTTAATAGTTTTTATAGGAAGACATGGGTACTCAGTTGTTGTATGTTCCAAAAATTATTTTTGTTTTTAAACATGAAGGATTAGGAATAAAATCATTGAATCACATTTCTTAAAGGACTTTAAAGATATTGCTCCAGTGTTCTCTGGTATTTAATGCAACATTAAAAAAAATCTGAAATTATCCTGATTTATTTTATAACAAAAGGAAATTTAATATCTGTAATTGATGTGCCAGAGGATTGTTAACTTAATTTTTATTTTTTAAAAGATAGTGCTAGTTTTGGCAGCACATATAATAAAATTGAAATGATCTAGAGAAGATCAGTGGGGCTATTGCACAGGATGACACACAAATTCATGAGACATTTCATATCTCTAAATGAAAAAAAGTAACATTTTTAAATGCTTACCTGTGTCATGTAATCTGTTTTACAGATGGAAATACTGAGACAAATTAAGGAAGTGTTTCAATGCCACAAAAGAAATAAGTGACTCAGTTTTTCTGAAATAGTGGCAAGGATCACAGAAAGATTGGTTCTCTAAGGTTAGAGATAGTCAGTTTAGGTTTTCTTTTTATATCATCCATTCTGAAGAACATGTAGGTTGAACCTACCTTTCCATGCCACCCTTCATTTCTTTGCATAGATTCAAGTTTTTAACAAGTATTGTTTCTCTTCTGCCTTAATAATTCCCTTATACAATTTTTATGCTATTTATTTATTGGTGACAAATTCTCTCTGTTCATGTTTGAAAAAGGCTTTACTTTGCTTTGATGTTTGAAAAGTATTTTTGCTGGGTATCACATTTTTTTTAGGACTTTAAAGATGCTCATTGTCTCGTATCATGCAGTTTTTTACTGTTTTTGTACCTAATGATTGTTTTTTGCTGTTTTTGTACCTAATGATTTTTTAAAATCTCTTACAGCATTTAAGATTTCCTTTTTATTACTGGTTTTCAGCATATTGCTTAAGATTCAGCTTGGTTTATTTTTTATATATTTACCTTGCTGAGGATTTCTTGAATTTTTAAATATGTTCAGAATTCTCCTTAAATAAGGAAAATTATTAACCATTATTTCTTCAAATAAATCTTTTTTATGTCCACCTCTGTCTTTCTATTTTTCTCAGAGGCTCCAGATGATGTTTTGTTCATTTATTTTTAATTTTTTCTCTTGTGTGAGTCATATTTGATAAGTTTTTGCTATGTATTTTAACTGATGTTTTTCCCGTAACATCTAATTTGCAGTTAATTTCATCCAGTGATATTTTCATTTATATTTCTTATTCTAAAAGTTCCATGTGGCATTTATTTTACATCCTAATTTTCTTTGCTCATTGTGTTTGTTTTCCTTTTCCTCCATGAGCATATTGAACATATTTATAATAGTTATTTTAACATCCTTGATTGTTAATTTCATCATCTTTCCCATTTCTCAATATATTTGTATTGAAGAGCTTTCTCTTCATTGTTGGTCATTTCTACATCTGGTCATGAGAGAGTAAGAGATTTTATAATTAGCATTCACCCACCCAGGCTGAAGAAATACATTATTAGACTGAAGAAATATAATGAATCAAAACTCTTTAATTCTGTTTCCCATTTGCAACTATAAAGAAATAAAATGAAATCATCAAATATTTGAGAAAAAATTGAAATTGAAGATGTGTCCATATCAAAATATTGGCAAAATTAGCATCTCAGAGGGGAAAAAAAACTAAATTGAAAAAAGAAAATAAAACAAACAAACAAAAAAACTTTGAGCAGACAGATAAAATTAAATATCTTTAGAATAATTCAACCAATAAAAACAACCTAAAACAAAACCAAATAGATATGATAGGAAAAAAATTAATTTTAAAAGTTGGAAGTAACCACATGAAGGACAATCTCTCAATAGTATGTAGAATAGCAAGGAGATACATGGCAGATGAAAAGACCAGAAATTTGAAAGACTGAACTGTTTCTTTGAGAGCATGTGCTTACTAAAAGGAGAAAAAGATGGAAATCATGGAAAGATGAAGATGAAGAATACATCCAGGAGTTTTCCTATTTGTTCAAGTTTTTCAACAATTATGAGAAAAAAATAAAGAGACTATAAGGAATATAAGAAAGAATGACAGAGAAAAATATTTCTGAGTTGGGAAAATAAACAAAAGAATCTTTAAGAGCCAAACAATCCACTAAACCGACAAACACCTAGAACCACCTAATAAAATATTAAAAATCCAAGGAAAATGAATTCTGAAAACACTCAGAAAAAAATATAATAGATTGGCTAGTAACCATTCAAAAACTTTGCATTCATCTCCCTCAGGATTATTTCAGAAATTTGAAGGCTCTTCCATGTGTTATAATTTTTACTGTAACCAGACATTAGTGTAGAAAATAGGCAAACAAACCTTTTAATCATGGAAAGCAATGCTCAGTCTTCATTCATTTTCTTTTGTTCTTTCCTAGCACTGCATATTTTCTTACACACTGTAAACTTAGATACTTATAAAATTCAACTGTACTATGTTTTTTTATCAGGAGAATGTAAGTTCTATGAAGGTAAGTGCTTTTGTTTGTTCACTGATGGGTCTAATACTTACAATAGTGAAGAAAACAAAAAATAAGTTTATTATATTATTATTCATAGATCATTTATGATATCAAGTGTTGGAAACTATCTAGATGATCATCAATAGAAGAACAGTTAAATAATATATTGTATATAATGAGACTATGTATTGGTTAAATACAGTAACATCATCCTATATTATGTAATTAAAAGTCACAAACCTATCTGTAAGAATATAGGTACTAAAATATATATTTTATCTAGAACTGATAAAATGTCATGTATATAACATATTATGTATATGAACTCTATGATATGAACTATAATATGAACTATATGAACTATAATTGAGAGTGACAAATGGTAGGAACAGACTGGATGACATTAGAGTAGATGTAATCCAAATTTATCCATCACTCTTTTGTTTGTTCTGAATCAATAATCAATATTTATTATTGAACTATAATATATAAATAATCTATGAATTATACATATGAACTATAATTTACCCAAGTGAGATTGCATAATATATGAACTATATATGAGAACTATAATTTACCCAAATGAGATTGAAAAGTTATTGTCAATGAGTAATCAGAATGTATTTTATAAAAATTTATGTGCCATGTAATATCCTAGGAACTGAGATATAAGAGAGAGCATGAGAGTGATATGCATTCATGAGTGTGAGATAATATGCAAACATAAGTAATACAATTTCAAAAACTGCAAATCAAAAAGAAGATGGAGTAGGGCTTTTAATGGAGACTAAACAGGGGCATGTTGCTCGCCTTTTATAAGTTGGTCAGGAAAGTATCTCTCCTTTTTTTTTTTTTGAGAGAGAGAGAGAGAGAGAAATTTTTAATATTTATATATATATTTTTTTTAGTTTTTCGGCGGACACAACATCTTTGTTTGTATGTGGTGCTGAGGATCGAACCCGGGCCACACGCATGCCAGGCGAGCGCGCTACCGCTTGAGCCACATCCCCAGCCCAGGACAGTATCTCTTAATGAGTAATATTTTAGTTGAAACCTACATATAAGAAGGATGGCAGCATAAATATTATGAAGATTTAGGGAATAAGCACTGGAAACAGAGAGAGAGGGACAGAGGGATAGAGGACAGTCAGCAAATGCAAAACATTTGGCATGCTCAAAAGTTATAGTGAAGATCAGTAGAGTCCAGTAAGTGGAAGAGAAATGGCCTGGGAGGACAAAATAAACAGGTAGGCCACGGTGCTTTTCAGCCAGGTGATTTAAACTTGGAGTTCAAGTTTATTGGAAGCACACATAAACAGGATTTAAGGAAGTCTAATTATGATCTGATTCACACTTAAAACTGACACCATGGAATGGAGCATTAAGAGTAAAGTCTTAATCCAGGGGAAGGATTGTGGTCACTCCAAACTGTGTGATGACAGTAGCCTTTTCTCTTGTCAATAACTATTCTGTCTGTGTCTATTTGTCAGTCCTTCCTTTCTCCTTTCATTCTTCTCCTCCCCATTCCCCTCTCTCTTCCTCTCTTTGTCTATGATGAGCACATATATTGTGCCCTGGTGTGGACACACAGAAATAACTACAAAATTCACATTCTAGATAAAGCTGCAGAGATCATTACAGAGTTAACACTGATTGGTAACACTACATAGTGATGCAGACAGTTGCTTTGAAAATAGTCAGAGATTTATTTCATCCTGCTTACAGTGCTATAGGGCATATTTTGAGTTCCAAGGGGGAGGTGTCTTCTTTGCAATATATCATTTATAATCCATCATAGGCACTGCAGTGGGGAGAAGAGTCTGCATTTGCTGTGTGTTCAATGGCTTGTCAAAAAGAGCTGACCTAAGAGACATCCACGATATTTGCAGAAATACTTGTTACGCTCTAAAGTGTTTTCAAATAACGGTTTTCAGGCTCAAGGTAGAATTTGAAATATACTGAAATGTTTAGAAATCTCTCTCTCTCTTATAGGGGTTTTGCTATTTGTATCTGTTAGGAAATAGCTATTCCAAAGGCACAAATTTGAGAATAAATATTTGAAAGAAGAATAAAAATCTGATTTGCTAATATCCATGAAGAAAGCAGTTCAGGTTACTAAACTAGAAGTTTATATAGTGTATCTTAGAATAGTTTCTTATATTCCATAGGAGAAAAGATTTATCTGACCTATTCCATGCAAAAAGTTAAAGGAAGAAGTAGGATTTCACTTGTAATTAGATCTCTAAGCTAAACACGTTGTTAGCACTTGCTATGCATGACATTTCAGGGAATATCACACTTTGTCAGCTCATATTTGATCCACTCGTGGAGGGCCAGCTCCAATATGGCCAAAAGCTGAGGAGGGCTGGTAAAGAATCACAGTACTACTATTTATAAATCCACCAGCTTATAGCTTAGTATGTTTTTGTTCATTTCTCAACTGGGCTGAATTTCTTCTGAGAGAAAAGGATTACTATATGGATTAAGCTATTAGATATTAGAATTAACTATGTTTATTAGCATATAAGACAGTAGATGTCAATAAAAACAAATCCACTTAAAAGATTTACTGAACAAAAAGTACCACTTATCTATCATCCTGAGTGTATAACATAAATAAACTACTCTGTGTCTTCCAAGTAATCTAGAAATTAGTGGGAAATACCTGTGATAATTTTAATCTGGAGCTTCACTTACTGAGTAATTTTAAGTCCATACTTGACCATTCTTGGATTTGTGTTCTGATTACTAAAATGGTTATGATGATAATCATTCCTGTAGTAGAAAATTTTGATTATTAATTCAGAACAAACAATGGAGTGATGGATAAATTTGGTTTACATCTGCTCTAATGCTATCCAGTCTGCTCTTACCATTTGTCACTCTCAAAAATGTCTGAGTTTGGATAAGAAATAAAATGGTGAAGATAGGTCTGTAGACATCTTTGCTGACTTTGATTTTGTGCCTACCACCTCCTCTGGTCAGCCCACATGCCTGAAAGGAGGGGGATAGTATCTCTATGCCCAGGAGAGGGTCTTGATATGTCTAATCCAGTGATTGATTTAGGAACTCTTGCTATGCTTTATCCAATCAACAACAGGCAGTCTCCTGGGACTCTAAACTCCAGGGTGGACACATGTTCCTGGGTTGTCTTAACTCAAAAATTAAAGATTTGTTTCCTGGTTGGGGAAGAGAAAAGTTTCTGTTTTCTCTAAACAAAGAGAGCGCACTGTCTCAATGACTGATGGCAGATATCTTAAAACCAGGAGGGAAGGTAGCCTGAAGGTAAAGCTGATACAGAGAGGCAAATTAAGAAAGTCATGGGAGCTCTGTTCAAAGCATACAGGAAGAGACTCTACCTTCCTATCTTGAGCTCTTTAAAATAATGTGTCATTATTGTTGTGCCAGTGTGAGGCAATATTTTTAAAAAAATAAACTGGAGTTAAAATATCCTACTAAATGCAGTCTCTTATGATATTTTCTTATGATTAAATAAAAATTAACATGTTTACTGCTAGGTTGAGAACAGTAAACTGTTAGCATTTACTTATTTTTCATATATGTGGGCAAATACCATCACAAGAAATCTTGGTTCAGCTGTGATTCCAGTGACTCAGCAGGCAGAAGCAGGAGGATTGAAATTTCAAGACCAGACTCAGCAACTTTATGAGTCCCTAAGCAACTTAGTGAGACCCTGTTTCAAAGAAAGAAACTAAAAGGGCAGGGATCTAGCTTAGTGGTTAAGGTTAAGCACTCCTGGTTTCAATTTTCTGGTATCAAAATTTTTTTTTTCAAAACAGAATAAAGAATTCCTTTTACAAATGCTCTTAATGTACCATATGTATAAAACTTTGGGCCTTAGATTATTAATGTTCTTTTTAATAAAAAATAATAAAAAATCAGATTTTTATTCTTCTTTCAAACCAGTGCTCACTGGTTTTAGACAGATGAGATATTCTCTTCACCAAGCTTGGCAGTCAAAATCTAAGCATATTTTGAAGTTCGTAAATACTTAGATTTTTTTTGTCCTATTATACATTTTCATCAGCCACATCTGACGGTCTCTGTCTTGAGTAGAAATAGCATGAGGTTAAACATTAGCCTGACCTGAGTAACTGGAGTGGACATCTGTGTGTGTATGTGGGTAGGTGAGAGACCTGGACTCCCTATATGTAATCATCCCACTTGTAGTAATAATGTTAGGGGACAGACAGATGTGAGTGGTGGGAATATGAAATTAAGGAAATAATTCCTTAAAATGAATCCACTGTGCTGAATTTCACATGCTTTCACTTTAAAAAGCAATTTGTAGCCTGGCCTACATTAAGTCAACAGAACATGTTCTATACCTCAGCAAACTACCTGTTTTCTGCAGGGGAAATGCAGGCCTTAAATGCCTTAAGAACACAAGTTACTCTGAAGGAGGAAACTTTTGTGACCCTAACACAGACTAGATCCCAGAACTCAGGGAGATAGGAATTACTCCCCCCCAACCATAAAACCTGTCAGAACAGATTTCAATTAGAACCAGTTGGCAGGGGCTAAGTTGACCTAGAATGATCATAATAGCAGGGACTTGAAAGTCTGATGTCATCCTTTTGTCAGTCAAGTCAAGAGGTGGACCTCAAGAGGACTCTCTGGAAACTTCTTTGGGATCTCCAATACAACTGGGGAGCAGGGGAGGCATGCTGTACCTTTCCTCTCCGAGAGGACCCACTTCTCCCTTTGGAGTGTCCCCTTTTCACTTTTTCTTTCTCTTTTAGTAAACTCATGCCTGTTATTTATGAGTGACATATCTGAAATCTTTCTGACTTGATTGCAAGAATTGGGGTTTAAAGGGGGCCTTTGTATGGCCTCAGTTTCCCAGAAGATCCCAGCCCTGTAACAGTAACACTCAAAGTATTGAAGGAGAGAATCTAGTCTCCTCCTTTTTTAATCCATGTAATTTGGGGAGGGCTCTGTCCAGTCTCCTAAAGTGAAACATATACTCAAAAGCCCAGTTGGAATTAGAGCATAACTTTCAAACTGGTCAAGAATGAACATGTGACTCAAGACACATCAATAAGGACCAACGATAGCTAGAATCACAAGGTTTTTGCTGAAGCCACTGAAGAATAGTGTGTTCTGTCATGCTATGCTTAAATTTGAAAGCATGGAGGGCTAGAGCTGCTTCCACCCTGAGGAATTTTGTCTATCCTTCCACTTAGTTCTCTCAAGAACATCTATAGTTTTTTTCCAGCCTGTCAACTTTTCTGCAAACCCGTTTTTCAAGACTTCATAACTCTAATGAAATTATTTCATGTAAAAATAAATTTGTTGGGCATCACATGTAGGCACAGTATCAGAATACTTTGGTGAACAAGATACAGACTCTGCCTTAGAGGACTCTCATGAAAATTTTGCAAAGCACGTAGCAAAGGAAATTAAAATAGCATTTATTATTGTATAAGCAGTCCTCTTTCTACAATGCATACAAAAAGAGTCACATATCTATAATCTCTCTCTACCTCTATCTAGGTAGTTGTAAAAGTTATGAATTTGGTGATCAAATTGTAGAAGTACTTTCAAAGCTAATATTAAATACATTGCTTCTCCTCCACTTTTTCATATAGTACAGAAGTCAACAAGGAGCTTTACAGATTTCTATGTATGCAGATAAATCAGGCTGTCCAGCTCCTGCAGCTAAGGAATGTGTCACCAGCAGGAGAGAGGAGCCCGTAGGCATTTTCTCAGGGAAACTGACCATGAAGACCTAGATCCAGAAGGAAGACAGCAGGCTTCGAACTTATGAAGACATCAACAATATACCCAAAGATAGAATGCTAAATTACCCTATCTTTTGAGACTGATAAAAACAAAAAAAAGCCAAACTAGCAAGACGACTCTAAACTTCTCTTTCGCTCATTTTATTTCCCATATATCAAAAAAGAAAATCAGAGCATCATGGCCAGAAAAAAAAGTCTGGATCAGTTCTGTGTTATCATAACAGGGTGCCTGACAACCCTGGAGGCAGATGATAATAATATGTTAAGAGCTGACTGGGCCCAAAAGCTTTGCAAGCGGAGCTCAACTCTTCAGAAATGTTAATTGCATGAGAACTTTAGCAGGATTGTTTTATTTTTAGGAGGAGGGTGATAGGTAGTCTATTCTGATTTTAAGTATATAAGGTATGGTGTCATGTGTCCCTGAACTTTCCATGTAAATGAGCTCTGGATTGGACTGTGACTGCCCTGCTTACAGTAGGGAAAACTGCTGAAAGATGAGAAAATGGCATGAATTAATGCCGGAGATTTTGCCAGAGGGTAGGCAGAGAGAAAAAGAGATGATCTGATTATACATTCAGGAATGACAGGTGAACCTCTAAAAGTTCAGAGGTTCAGTTCAGATATCCATCTCAACATTTAGCTGCTTATGTGAAGCTTTGCCACACACAAGGGAATGTGTTCTGTTTCAGAAACTGTTGACAGTCCTAAGATCTGCGGGTTCACCAGAAGAACTCTTATTCCTGCTTTTCTTCTCACTCCATCTTTAAGAACAAAGTGTCAACAAAAAATGTGTATTGTAGTCAGAATTTTCCTTGACTGCGTATTTTTCTATTGTTACTGTCCTTGGGGGTTCTAAAATATAATGGAATTTTACTACATAAAGAATAATACTACTTTTAAAACTTTCTCCATCCGAAATCATGAAATCACACCAAAAAAGGAAGGTAAAAATTTTAAATATCATTACTATCAATATCCTAAATTTGTCCTTTAATTTTATGGACTTTTTTAATTGGCTTTTTAAAAAACAAACAAACAAACAACAACAAAAAACCTTTGAAAATTTATGAATAATTAAATTATCTTCTTTGACCTAGTTGTTTGTTTCTCACACCTAATTATTGTTGAAGATTGTACTTTTGTTACTGTGCTTTGACAATACGAATTAATTTTAATACCACAGGCTACATAACTTCTACCATTGCCAGGCATTTAGTTATAGTCACTATCTGTAATTGTTTCAGAGTTTGACAGATGAAAAACGACAACAACGATAAACAAAGCAAAATAAAATTTACATACATATTCCACATACAAAACAAATCCTGATGAAAAGAGGCCTTTTTCTGTCTGTTGCCAAAATTAATCATTTTCTGTACATGCTGGCTCTACACAGTGGGATATGCAGATCAGCAGCATCAGATCATCATCTAACCACATGAAAGCTGGTTAGAAACACAGAATCTCAGGCTCCACCTCAAATATATTTCATGAGAGTGTATCTTAGCAAGTTCCCATGTGCTTCCTGTGTACATTAAGAGATATTGAACACTACTTTGCCACTTTCTTTTTCCCCCTCCTCTCCCCTCTTTTCTCCTCTCCTCTCTCTTTCTTTCTGTTGAATTGAGGATTGAACCCAGGGATGCTTTGCCACTAGCTACATCCCCAGCCCTTTTTAATTTTGAGACAATGTCTCCCTAAATTGCTGAGGCTAGTCTCAAACTTGTGATCCTGCCTCAGCCTTCATAATCGCTGGGATTATAGGCAGGCATCATTGTACCTAGCTACTTTTTTTTGATAGTGATATTTTTGGGGGTACAGATCAATGTTTTTAAGAATAAAGACTATTTCTTTTAGGCTGTAAATTAAAAAATATATATATTTTTTTCCTGTTTACAAAAGAATATATGTCTATTTAGAAATAAAAGTAAAAACATTCATGAATTTATAAAGAAGGAAGTAAAATTTCTCATAATTTTATTCCTTGAAGATGATTCTTATTAATGGCAGAAAATAAATGATCAAAAGATTAACTCTGACATAAGAAATAAGACAAAATATAATTCAATCATTTATTTAATATGTCTGTATTAGTAGAAATCTTAACTCCATTTATAAGAGTTAGAACATGGTTTAAGTTTTTTAAAAAATTATAAGAATGTCTGAGGTTTACCTTAAATGATATTTCAATAAAGAAGATGCTGAAAACTCTAAGAGCCAGGTTTGCTGGTGCACAGGAGGCTGAGGCAGGAAGATCACAAATTTGAGGACAGCCTCAGCAACTTAGTGAGTCCCTAAGAAACTTAATGAAACCCTGTCTCAAAATAAAAATATAAACAAAAAGGTCTTGGAATATGACTCAATGAAAAGCACCCCTGGGTTAAATCCCCAATGTCAAAAAAAAAAAAGTATATGTGCATTCTACTCTATGCAACATACGGCTCTTTTTCACCTCTGTGTTTATCTTTGGTTACCTCTCCCTTACAGAAAACATGACATGAAAGCCTGATGGAATTTGTATATTAAACTTAATATAAGAAAGTATCAGATGTCAAAATTCTACAATCTTTATGAGAAAAAAATGATATAATTCCATGAAATAATAGAAATAATGAAAAAATGGTGAATATTACAGTGGGACAAGGTGTGTAGAGAACATATTATTTTTCAAATATAAATTGTCAAAAATTATATTTTACCATAAGAGAATCAAAGGAATACAATGTCATTATCATATATTAGTTGGAACAGATATAAAAGAATAAAATGGTAAGAGTATGAGAAAATAGAATTCCCATACATTTTTAATTAGTTGTAAATTGGTCATTTCTAAAGTTTATTTGGATGATGTTTATCAAAACCCTTATAAGAGGCATACTAATTTTCTCATGAATAAGATTTTTAAAATTTATTCCAAGAAAATGATTATGGTTTCTAAAATTTTCATGAAGATGTTTATTAAAGAAGATTTTATGATATACAATTAAATAACCACATAGATGTCAAACAACTTAGGGTTTGTTAAATGGATCACATACAGTACTACGATAAGCCATTAGTATAGTAGTATGATAAATCTTTAAAATTTATATTCAAATAGTAGTATGATACATCATTAAAATTTTACTTTAAAGACATTATTTCATAAGACTGCCCATGGGATAAAGAAAAAAAATCATGATACATTTTTTAAGTGAAAAGAAGTATTCAAATTGGTTTATTATTTTACACCAATTTCAACTTTGCAAACTTGACGATTGAAAATCTCATAGCTAGTTAAGTTTTACTAACCATTAATTTTTTTCCTAACTGAAAATAAAGGTGATTTCACTCTGAGTGATATGTCCACTCAGGGATACATTTTATTTACTGCACATTATCAAGGTAACAATATAGTGTCAAATATGTTTAGAGAATATTAGAGGGAAGGGGATAGGTGGACTCCATTTCATGATGATATTGGAAATGTGTCTATGCACATTCAACTCAACATTTCTGAGGTCAGGGTCTTGTATCAAGGGAGGTCTCCTCCATTCTTGCAAATGTTTGAATTCCTGGCATACTCACAATCAAAAACTCACAATCTACTAAATGGTATGCTATAATTTCTCTCTGTCACTTCAACTATTATGAATCCTTTCACTTTACACTTGTATACAATGAGCCACAACAGTACCAAACAAACAAACTTTGTCCTCAATAGTCTATTCGTGTATGTATGTATGAATCTATATATGTATCTATTGTAAGTAATGGCTTTAAATTTGGGGTCCATAATTTATTATTTTTTTTCATTTTCTCTGAGTTAGGTCAGAAGTTAAAAAATGAGGGATAAATATATACTGGTTCTAAACTAAAGCTATGTATTTGTGTGGTATAAAAAAGATCAACTATATTTAACTCATAAAACCAGATGCCAGGAGTCCATTTCTAGAGGAGAGGTCTTTAATGGTAATTTATGAGACTAGGTTTTCTACCAGACCAACTTCTAAGACAATTTTGGGGATGAGTGGGTGAAGAGAACCTCATGGTGAATGAGAAGGGGAAAGTGGCTTCTCACAGCAACGTTTAATGCTTGTTAAGCTGCAGAAGCTTTTAGTTTTGTTCTCGAACTTTTATTAGTTTTGTACAGAAGAATATGTAAAAATGTTCTTGAGAAATCTTAGCATGTAGTAAGGAGTGGACCAAGGCAGTCACTAAGAAAAACATCAGGAAAGAGGGCAATGAAGAAAGAAGTCTACATATACATTTACTATTTGTCTAGACAAGAATGAATAAGGCTCAGTATGTAAAATGGTGAACAACTGTGTCACCTTGAAGACCTTGCACAGGAGGCTGCCTGCTGGGGGAGAGGGAACTGGAGGAAAGAAGCACCAACTATGGGAAGGTCTGAGGAAACAACCAGGTTGTATCTCTTACACCAGAGAGCTAACAGAACACGGGGGATTCCCTCCCCAACACATGAGGTGGTGAAAACCTCCTTGAAAGTACCCTCCATGAAAGATGTTCTTAGTCAACAGCCACCAAAAATACACACCAGCTAAATAACAAGTCTGTAAATTTCTCCTTCTAGTGTCTCCTTCCCTTACCTGACCCTGCAAAGGACAGGAAAGGTAGAGAGTGAAATACAGACCAAGTATCACCTCTGTCTATACTGCTGGCCATGAAGTTACTACCAATTTCAGATGTCAAAGGCAGGAAAAAAAAAATCTTTAATTTGGTTGGAAGTCTAAAATATTTCTTTAAATTAGGCTGAATTTATGAATACATGAAAATAAAACTGTTCTAAGACTCTTCTAAGATGTAAAAATTACTTAAAGTCTATAGGATCAGCCAGAATTGTGTCTAAAGTAAGAAAAGAAGATATAGTAAATCATGTTGGATGACATTTGTAAGAAAGAAAATAAATGCTATTTATTGACTGCCCCCTAAGGAGTTCAACTGACTTCAAAAACCACTTTCTACATATATTAAATACAGGGCCATTCACTTGCAAGTATGCTTTATATAAATGACTTTGTTTTTAAAGTAAAGTATGATGAAAACCTTCAAATATATCACACATAACCGTATGCAAACCAAGGCATTTCCTGTCAAACATAACTTTCAGGAACCTCAAACACATTAATCCATCAACCAATAGGTATTGCATATTTATTCATTTGTTCAAACATATATTGACTAGAGCAAATAGGTACCAGTACTATAAATATGAGTCTGGAAATTCTTACATATATATGTCTCATATAAACCTTAATACAAAAGAAAACATGTTTGAGCATTTTTCTATCTGTTAAACATTGTGTTTGTTCAGACAGGTAAGGATAATTAAAATGCTCTTGGTATCCTCACCATTAGAGTGTAGTGAGAAATTAGACTTAACTATAACAAAAAGTGCAAGATGATTGATATACTAAGAGAAATACAAATAAAGGATCATAGATTGTCAAAGAAGAATCATGAAAATTGAATTTCAGTCACAAGCAATTGATAGAGATGTCAAATTAATATCACAAAACTGAATTTCCTTTGTTTAAGCCACTACCCCCCCCCCCCTTAAAAAAAACCCAGGAACTGCAAATCTGCATTTAGAAATAGAATTTTCCAGACGACTCCAGCACACTGGTAAGAATAGCAATTCCATATCATGACTTTCCAAGGGCTTTGCACTAACCCAATTATGTCATTACATCCTCAAAATGACTCTCATGTTAGGACATGTTCCTTTTGTAGAGGGTAGGAAATTAGGATTTTTCTTGTTCTTTTTCCTTTCTTTCTTGTTCTTTTTCATCTCTCTCTACCACCATCCCCTTCAAGTCTGCACATCCTTCTTTCAACATTAGCACCAAATGTTGTAGGTGTGCCAGAGTAGAAGATCCAAAGCCAAAAAAGCCTGAGGTTTGAGTTCTGGGTCTGCTACTTACTCCTCTTGCTCGTGCTTTACTGAACAGCTATTTCTGAGCATCAGTTTACTTTTCGTTGGAACTTCAGTTGTAACTACAAAGTATGATTTTTGAAAGAACTGTGTAGCATATACAAATGCTACAACACAGTGTAAGAATTTCAAAACATTCAGAATTAACCATTCTCTTATTCTTTCCAACAGTTTGGATCTACGTATATTTTTAACTTGTCACCATGGTTCAGGTACCCTTTTCTCCCCCAGTAGATGACGGGTTCTAAAGAAGAAGCCATACTCCTATTCTCTGTAGCCTGTTCAACAGCAGGATACATAGAAGATTCAAGGGTATTAGTTAAAGAGAGTGTTTGAGATTTATGGGATAAAGCTAAGATTATTTCAATCACAGATATATTAATTAGAGGTCCAAAATAAATTTGAATATAGAATTTAAGAATATAAGTACTAGTGATAAGTATATAAGTACTAGTGATGTGAGAACAGGAATTAACCTGTTTACAGGGATGTTTAAGAAGATCAAGGAAAATGAGTTGGCAGTGAGGCAATATCATATGCTATCAATTGATCTTTTTAGTAAATGAGATTAAAGGTCTGTATGTAAAAAAAAAAAAAAAAAGAAAGCATTCTTACTCTTCTTCACAAATATCAGGAGACTGGATTTCTAATCAGGGATTGGATGACCTTAGCAGTTTAATTAACTCTTCTGTGATGTTCTCTCTTCAACTAATATGGTAATAAAACCCCTTCCATGCATTTCATAGGATGCTAAAGATAAAGTTATACATATGAAAAGCTTGGAGATTTTTTTCAGAAAGGTCTTCTAATTTTCAATTCTATGCTCTTTCCACATCCTTGACATTTAAGTTATTGCTTTGTGTTTCCTTGAGGGTGCTGGCCCATGGGTAATCCTGACAGAGGATGTTTGTTTTTGGCATGGGTTCTCTCTGGTTTGGGTGATGCTGCCGAGCTGGGTGCCAGTCCTGCGCTGCTCTGCATCTGTTCCAGGGTTTGCTGGCATGTGCTCCTCTTGGGGATGGAGTTAGACAGCTGCCTCTTCAGTGGAGAATGCTGTCCCTATTGGAACCTTCTCATCAGTGCTGCTGTGCCCATTCCCTTTCCCATTTCCACCATGGCTGCCCTAGAGGTTCTCCTGGACTTATGACCTCTGAGAGAGCTACTCACATCATTGTAAACAATTTACCCTTCCACCACCACGATCCCTCTCACTAAATCTCTTCCAGTTTAACTGAAACTTTAGTCCTTATCTTCCAGGCATTTCTGTGAGGAACAGCAGCAGGAATCCTGGGTGAAAAAGGTTGCTATCTGAGGCTGACCTGTTGCTTCTTTCAGTCCCCCACGACCAACACTGCCTTAGAATCCCATCTAATTGCACAGGCAAAGGAATTTCACAGGGCTCTAATGTGTTTGGTCTTGTTCATCCAGTTCTTTTTTATCTTCATCTGTCAATTTCTGCCCCTTGATTCTCTTGCAGTCCAGAATCATTCCCAGTATTCCTGGTGAGGATTGCCCATCCCATGAGGAAGGTCCTGCCAGAGGGTCATTCTCTATTTGCACTGAAGCCAGTGGCCAGCACACAAAAATTCTGACACTTTCATGGCTCCATGAACTTGACTCTTTTTGCAGAATTAGTGAGGGATGTGTGGCAGAGTATCGAAAGTTTGTCCTTAAATCTCTATGTCTTCCCCATAAACAGATGTTGATATTTGAAAAACGGAATGCCCCTGCTAGCATTCCATTCTATTTCAATATGTTGAGAAAATTTTGCCTTTAATATTGTTTCCTACCCTTGCACACTAACTACTTTCGAATGTTTTTCTGATAGTTTGGGGATTCCTGATTGCTAACTGAAAAGTCAGAACTTAAGCATTCCCAGACTTACAATAAACATAATCAGCTTTTTAAGTGCAGTGTGTTTTCTTGCACACAAGTCTAACCAAAGCCCCTTAAGACTGCTGCAAATTTTCTTTAATTTACTCAAGATAAGCAAGGATACTTTCTTTCCATTTCTTGTAACTTCAAAAAATACATCAGAAAGGAGTGTTTTCTTTTAACTTGTTACAAATAATGAGGAAGCTTAAAGAATATCTTTGGAGAATCTCTATGCTTAATGATAATAGTTATCTATGGTCAGTATACAGAGAATACTTATATTTATCCTTACATGGATGAAAGATTAATTTTTAACCATGGAAGGGCTTTTGAAATTAGAAAATGTCTTTAATAAATTCTCTTGGTCTTCTCCTCAAGCATTTATTTTGGAAGAATTAATAAGTTGTGGAAATTACTTGTGCTCCTTAGAGAGGTGCTGTGTAAATGTAAGGTAACAGTATAAGGAGCCATTATATTAAGCATCAGATAATTATTTGAAGGACTATGAAACTTTAACCCATGGTGATTAAAATATTTTTTTCTGAAATTTTGGAAATGATTAATGTTCAATTCTGAGTGAGAATTGTCATTGCTAATAGCTTTGGAGAGTATCATCAAGCAATATTCCTTGTGCTGAGTTAAGCGACTTATAAACCTAATCATAGTCATTTCCCATAGGAGAAAATATGAAATAGTTTGCTTTAGGCAGTACTGAAGAATTTCCAAGGAGAGCTTTTATTTTTCTTTACAATTCACAGAGGTGTTTTACTATAATGCACAGTCCACCGCCTGCTTAACTGGCTTTTCAGTGTCATAAATGTAAGGTTACCTTGGGTTAATTTTCCTGTGTCCACCTGATCTGGCAGATCCCCCCCCCCCGCTCCCTTCCTCAAAACTGTCAGCAAGATGACTGATTACAGCCAACTGCAAGTCCCCTTTTGGAATGAATGACCTTTTCTGGAATCAAGTTAGAAATTCAGAGGACATGCAGAAATCACTGTAAATTAATAAAGGAAGAGTTTAACACCCACTGACCAGTTGAGCAAATCATCATCGTGTTCACTTGCTTCTAGAAATCATTTGCAATGGATATTCTTTCAATTACCGAGAAAATTAACTACCTCAGAAGAACCAAATTAAGAAGTCCAGTGCAATGAGGTGGGAAGTCCTTTATGACTGGGATGGCCACCTGATGAGCAACAATTTCACATTTAATTACAATGTTGTATAATTTATAACTCTCCTTTCAAATGATGCCACAATGGAGGGGCTTCCAGCTAAGGGAATTATATTATGGGAGAAGACTCTACATAAGATAATCTCATCACCTCTCTGATAAGACAGGGCACTCCAACGAATAGTACTGGCTTTTACCTTGTTCTGATAAGCCATGTGTCTTATAGCAAGATTTTCCATCTAGATCTCCAAACCTATGTCTTTGATTACACACCCTTCCTCAGGCCAGACTTTGAGTCTGGCAAGAAACTAATTTCTTGCCTTCTCCACTTATTCCTACTGGATAATAAAGTATCTTTTTTTTCATGTTCAAACACATTATCACTTAGACACATTTGGAATCTTGCTGAAGTAGAGGGGTCAGAAGACAATGCAAGAGAAGAAATAAAAGCTAATAGTTTGAAGGGGTATGACTTAGAGGACCACATAGTTTCTGGGGACTTTCCAATGGGAAAACCAATGTGGCTGAAGACATATGTCTATATTTTGCATTTTATATAGATATTCTCATAATAGTAAGTAATGTTAGGGAGTTAAATTTGACTTCTTTTGACGTGTTTAGACTGTCCCTTTAACAAATAGCAATAATACTGGAAAAAAGACATGTACAAATATTTGTTGAAGGTAGCAGAGTCCCTAGACCTCAGTTTATCACATTGCATTATGTTTTTGGAATGAATGACCTTATTAGAATTATTTTTATTCTTCAAATGTTATCTTGTAATTAATATAATTAATATAAATTTTGAATTTCTTATTCTGTTTTAAAACAGAATATTTTTTCATAGGATATAATTCAATAAATGCATTTTAATGTCATTGAAAAAATATGTTTTAGGACAAAGGCAAACATAATTAAAGAAATACTTGACACATTAAAAGTAGAGAAATATAAATAAGGTCTAATGTCAATATATCATTTAACACTTTAGAGGAACTACTGAAATTATAAAAACATTGTAATTTGAAAAGAAAAATACTATATAAAAAATAAGAAAGGAAGACCTTAATTTTTGCCAGAGATTATGTAATTGTGGATGAATAAAATCATCCTTCAAAATGTCCAAGTCTTGCATTATCTCTTCTGGATGGCTTGATAGTGTGCACAGGAAAGGGAAGAGGAGTAGGAGAGACTAGTTGGACAGGGACAAAGACCACTAAAGAGTGCACTCTCTAACTCACACACTCAGTTGGGATAATGGACAGAGATCTCCTCCTTGAAGGCAGCAAGATGGCTGAGTTTACTGTGTGAAGTACTCAGCTCACTGGTACTCAGCAGTAGCCTACTTTCTATGATCCACATCAGGTACTCTTTCTTACTCACATTTTTTTCCAGTCATCTTTTCTTTGTTCTCCAAACTGTCTACTTTCTTTCCTGCCCAGAACCTTTGCATACTCTTCACCAGCTTGGTGTCCTATCATTCCCTCCTCACGCCTTACAGTGTCAAAATTTCTCACCATTATACCCCACTTCCTTCGGAAAACCTTCCTTAATTCTTGAGACCTGGGCTGAAATTTTATAGCACTGCATACATTTCCTTCACAATTATCCATACTGTAATTTAGTTATTGTGAAATTAGTTGTTTAGCATCTTTGTTCATCCATGTTCATCCATCCTCTTTTCTGTACCTTCATAAGTTCTAAATTATTATAAAGGCACTGAAAACTCAGGCCTTGCCTATCGTCTTTATTATCAGAGCTGTGTTTGGTATATGAATAATTTCCGTTATGGAGGACCTTGTATTTTTAGAAGACCAGTCTCCTTAAAAACAAACAAACAAAAAATTGCTCTTTAATCTAAGAGTAATCAATTGAGTCATTAAAAGAAGTCTGTTGCTTTCACAAAACAATCTTCTAAATACTATGAGACAGTTCTCTGTCCTTCTGTATTTTCTCGGTCATTGAACACCATTCATTCATTCACTGCAAAAACATTTTTTGAACACCTCATCAGATGGCATAAAGTCCAGGGTTTTTGTCACTTCTCACATACACTATGTTGACAATGTGGTTCCACTTTTTTGCCTCCAGACCATTTTCCAGTGCCCTTGATTTTTGCTTTTCTGTAGTCTGTACTTTTTCTAACTTCTGCCATTGAAGTAATACACTGCATAGTGCCTCTTGAAGTTTCTTGTACATATCTTCAAAATTTGACTCCAGTTTTCCAGGGGATATCATGTTTATTAGCAAGCAGATGGTGTTGATAATAAAGAGGCTCACAGGGTTCAGTTATAAACACTAGGTAAATTGTGGGTATGGAATGAATATAGAACAAACATATTCTTACTCGGAAATATTCTCCAATAAATATTTATACTCAAGGGAAAGTGAAAACTATTGGAAGGTTTAATACAATATGAAACTTAGAAAGGTGTTGTTATGGTTTAAATGTGTCCCCCAAAGCTTGGGTGGTGGAAACTTAATCCCTAATATGCAATGTTCACAGGTGGAAACTTGAAGAGGTGATTAGGTCACAAGAGAGGAGTTTCATGAATGCATTGATGTCATTATCATGGGACCTGATTGGTTATAAAAAAAAAGCTCTCTCACATTTTCTTGCCCTTCTACCTTCTGCTATTTGATACTGCAGCCGGAAGGCCCTCGGCAGAGAGCAGCTCCATGATCTTGGACTTCCCAGCCTCTTATACTATAAGAAATAAATCTCAGTTCTTCACGAATTACTCAATCTGTGGTATTCTGTTTTAGCAGCACAAATCAAACTAAGAGGGCTGTCTTCTTTCAAAATGAATATTCTGATGGAACTTTTTCCACACTTAGGTTAAAAAAGGTAAAAATGTAATGAGTGTAAAAATGTAATCATCTATATATAATATGGACAAAATTTTAAAAGTATCTGGAAAATCAAGAAATCTGTAGGACCAACATGAAGAAAATTTTCACCGAAGTATAGAACTTTTTAAAAAAAATTCATTAAAGAACAAAACATTTGATAAAGTAGAAGTAAAAATGGCAGTCTGGGAAAAGGCTTTAATGATTTCCAAACTTAGGAACAGATTTTGGGCAAAACAGACTAAAGTGTTGGTATATTTAAAATGATAGCAAATATCCTTTAGTCAAATGTGAAAAATCATATGTATAACTGTGGCAGATGCTCTTCCCCAAATCATGTGCACTTTGTGATTTTTTTTTAAATAGAACATCCAGAAAATATTTGTGATCTTGTGCTCCCAGGATCACATCAAAACCACGATATTAAAAGAAGACTTCAGCAGAGACCAGGTAACTTGGAGAAGTCTCTCCTGGATACCTGCTCAGGTAAGAAGCTTAGAAGATAAAATTTTTACCCAGGTAGGGAGTTTGTTTTTTATGCATGGAACTTCTTATGGAAATCTTAGTGAGAAGGGGGTGGAGGTGGGAAACACAATAAAACCTTGTCTCAGTGGATGGTAAAAAATTATAACATAGTATAGGAGGCTCTACTTGGAGTCCAGCATAGGCACAATTCTGAAGATACCTGTATCACAGTGAAACTATCCATTATGGGACTGACAAAAGGAAAAAACAAGATCAACTTCCTCATGAACCTATTCATGTTAATAAATTTCTGTGTGTACATATGTATTTAATAATTTACACACATTAGAATGTAAACTGTTTTATTTATCTCTATTGTCCTTTCAAATTTTTCTTTATGTAGACTTTTATAGCCTTTTGTCCAGAAAGAAAGTTTGGTTATGTCCTATAGAATTTTTGACAATTTTTATTAAAAGGCCTCTATCAATTCAAGAAGTAAATAAATTAAAAATTCAGTTATGAAAATTGTCTCTCATCATACTGCAATCTCCATATTTTATAGACTGGATATGAGAAATTATAATTATGTATTACATGTCTCATCTGGGTGGTATGCCACATGCCTTTAAAATGTGAATGTCCTTTGCTTCTGTTCTATTTTAGTTTGGGGTCCTCAGCACAAAACTGAGGCACAAAACATCATGGCACATATTCACTTGTAAACTTGAACAATTAAGAGAAACTTACTACCTATACAAGGAAAATTAGCAACAGGATCAAATGACTTCCACTGAATCACAATAAGTGCAGAAGAGAACTTTTATGATCTCATTAGCATTTTCAATGAGATTTGAGCATTAATAAAAAGAATGCTATAATGAGAATGGAAAACTCTAAAGAAAATAATTCTTGAATATTATCCTCCCCACAGTAAAGCCCTCAAAATATGATTTTTGAAAGTGAGCAAATCTCAAGAGAGAAACAATAAAAAATATGGTCAAAGTTGAAACATAATATTTTATATTAGATGAAGAAAAAGTTTCTTTGATAATGCAATAAAAATACAAAAGCAATAAATTACAAATGACTTGAATATACATAAAATCAAACATTAAAATAAAAGGTACAGATAAAAAATAGTAGAGTAGCTGAAAAAAAAGCAAAACTGAAAAAATAAAATGAGACTCTCCTATTCTGAAGAAAGACTTAAGTCCCCATATTCTCAAAACTTTTTCCTTTAAATGGTTATTCTATTTTCATATGCATTTAGATATAAGTGCACTTATTCATGTATTGATAGATAACCCATATTTACTAAGAAATAATTTGCAGAGTTGTTGCTTAATAATTTAAGTTTTTATAAATATCCTATATGTAGAATGCCAGGACATATTGGATTAGGAGCACCAGGTATATAAAATTCAAATAAGTAGTTCTTATCTTTCAAGAATTTCATAATGTTATGAAGATCCTTATAACTATGTATGTGGAATTTTGCAACTTTCAGATGGTACCTACCTCAATAAACATTAATTTCCTTTTTTGCTTACTGTGTTCCATATGATCTTTCGTGTATACTGCAGATGTTATTATAAGAACTAGTTCTTCGATGACAGAAGTTTATCTGCAACATTTTGGTAATATTGTCATGCCTTATTTTATAATATGCAAGTTTACCAATCACCATATAAACATACTTCTGTTTGAAATAAATTCATGTTGAAAATTATCTGTCCTTTTTAATAAATTAAAAAAATCTCTCCCTGGTGATCATAATATTTTAGAACATATTTTAAGTTTTCATTTAAATTATGTGGGGAATTGGTATGTAGCTCAGTGATAGTGTTTGCCTATTATGTATAAGGCCCTATGTTTAATCCCCACTACTACGAAAAGGTATTCCCTCTATCTCTTACACACACACACACATACACATATACACATGTGTATATATGTGTGTGTATGTATGTTGTATATGTGTGTGTTTGTGTGTGTGGGTGTGTAAGCCAGAATTGCATGAATTGAAGTTCAGGGATGTGTATAAATAGTTTTGTTCTGTTACTTCTTCCTCAAATTATCTTATTCATGTGAATCTACACTTATTTTTAGGAATTGAAACATTTCAAAAATAGAGGCCATGGAGCTTTTCTGTTAGAAAAATTTCTAGTGATTAGTAATTAATTTCAACTATTAATGGTGGCTGCCTGACTTGATAATATGCCCATATGTCTAACCAGTGCTAATCTACATTGTGCAGAGGACAATTCATTTAGAGATACACATTTTCATATGCGATCATCAATATCCTTTGATAGTGAATTCTCTGGAGAATTTTCAGCTAATTCATTCTCAGTATTTAGTTAGTAGGAATTTTTATGTGATGCTGAAGATGAGAATAATCAAATAACTAATTTCCACAAAGGCATTATATCTACCCGCCACAAGTTTGTATTGTAAAATTTGTATAAATATAAACATTTAACCACACATTTGAAAATTCCTTTACACATATATGAATTACAGTCAAAAATACTTCTAGGAGTGCCTGGAAAATGATAAATGTGTTTTAATTGTCAATCACGTAATTTAATAGTCAAACTGTTGTCATTCCATCTTTTTTAAAAACACATGAACACAAGTGTTCCCCTGTGGCAATGTAAATGTTCTTTCTTAAATGGATAGTTATTCCAGATTGGGGCAGAATTGTAAGCAATATAGTATAAATGTAAATTACCGCATATTTTTACTAACGGAAATGTTGGGATATTCTGGGATGTGGTGACAGCTGTCAATAGAACTAACATAAATCAGTTGTGTCATCCCTGAGAAGAAGACGAAATGATTAAGGCTGAAGGTAGGGTTGAACAGAGGTTGTTAATAGGTACAGAAATAGAACTTCTAGGCGGTTGAACATCAAGGGTACAATGCAATGAAAGAAAATTTAGTAATTGTTAGTTCATGGATAAATAGATCAGGCACTATTACAACAATGGAATTTGTGATATATAAATAGTCACTAAGGAAAGAGATTGAAATGAAAGATTGGATTTACAAGTGGGGAAATTTCCCCCATATCGTTAGATAAAACTTCAATACACTACTTACCAAATAAAATAATGTAAGTGTATATAAACTTTAAGGTGAACTTTTCTGAGGTTCAACACTGTCTTCTCCACATAAGAACTATGATCTTTTGAACAAAGTTTACTTCTCTTAACCCTCTATTTTCTCATAACTAAGAATAGGATTATTCATACAATCAACTTCAAAGAAGTAAAAGGTTTGGAAATTAATATTTGAAAGAGTTTTCATCTGTGCTTGGTTCATACATTTTACACAAAATTTTATTATAGAGAAAAATAATCTATATTGGAAAAAAACCTACAGACATATTCCAGAATCAAACTATTCTATGGGCGAGATAAAATATAAAGTCTACAAGGAACCGTAATATACTAACTCATACCAGTAATTTCATAAAGTCAGGATGCTTGCCTATGCTATGGAAAGTAGTACTAAGGCATCACTGTGAGAAAAACAGACTTGGCTCCAGGCTATTCTATGTTCTCCAAGCCCATTGAATTCTCCTAAAAATCATTTGTTTTGTCTAAAACTTGTCTAACATCTCTACCATATCCCCTTCTTCTGTAGAAAAGGGGGTATATAAGTTTTGGGATCTTGTTGAGCTGGTTGGTAATCATACCATATGATTCTCTCCAGGCATGTAATGAATGTATGTTTTTTCCTTAAATAATCTGCTTGTGTCAGTTTATTTCAGTAAACTTTTAGGAGGTGAAGGGGAAGTCCTTTTGCCACTACATTATCTACAATAATAAACTTTAAATAGAAAGAATCAGGTAAGGTAACATATATACCATATTAACACTAAGAAACACTTTCAAAAGAAAGATATTAGAATAATTATATAAATTTCAGACCAAGTAGTCTTCAAACAAAAAAAATGTTAGTTATGAAGAGGATATTAGATGATTATAAAGTGGTCAGTTCCCAAAGAAGATACAAAACCCCTTAATGTTACTAGAAGTAGTGATGCACACCTGTGATCCCATTGGCTTGGGAACCTGAAGCAGGAGGATCACAAGTTCAAGGCCAGCCTCAGCAATTTAGTGA
The DNA here is from genome assembly GCF_001458135.2 of Marmota marmota marmota. NCBI lineage: Eukaryota > Metazoa > Chordata > Mammalia > Rodentia > Sciuridae > Marmota > Marmota marmota. The sequence continues at coordinate 26,992,248 of NW_026000057.1, forward strand.
GAGCTTGTCTTAAAATAAAAAATAAAAAGGGCTGGGAACTTAGCTAGTGTTAAAGCACCCCTGGATTCAATTCCCAGAAAAAAAAAATGTCTGTTGTGGTTTGGATTTAGAATGTTCCCCAAAGGCTCGTGTATTGAAAGCTTGGTCAATGCAGTAATATTCAGAAGTGAGGATTTTTGGAGATGATTAATCTATTGAGGTTATACTTTGAATGGTCTGTTGGAAGACAATAGAAACTGTAGGAGGTGGGGCCTAGTTGAAGGGAGTGAGTCCTTGCGGACATGCCCTTGGGAATTATAATTTGTCCATGGATCACTTTTATTTCCTTCCTCTTCCAGACTCTTCTTCCATGATTTTCTGGCTCACTTCATGTCCAAAGCAATGGACCAATGGACAGTAGAGCTAGCAGAGTATGAATGGAAATCTTTGAAAAGTGATTCAAAACAAATCTTTCTTCCTCCAAATTGTTGTTCTTAAGTATGTTCTTAAGTATGTTGTTCAAAAAGCTAACATGGTGTATATGTGCAAATTTACTGTTATAGAGATTTCAACATTCCTGTGTCAGTAATTGCTAGATTAAACAAGAGAAGATAATAATGATGTAATTACTAAAATAATACTGTTGATCAGCTTGATCTAATTAACATTTATAGACTATTCCATTGAAAGAGAGCAGTCCATACACTCTTCTCAAGATTACATCAGAAATTCAATAAGATAGATGATATTCTTTTTCATAAAAATATAGGAAGCACAGAAATAAAAAGAATCCTCTCAGAAAATAGAGGAATTAAACTGGAAATGTCAAAAAGAAAAGTTGAATAATACCCAAATATTTGAATATTAAATATATTTCTAGATAACACTTGGTTCAAAGATATCATAAGAGAAATTAAAAATAGTTTGAGTTAAATAAAATGAAAATATAGTTTATAAAATTTGTTTAATGAAGCAAGCAAAAAGCAATGCTTAGAGAGAAATTTGCAGCATTAAATGCATGTATTCGGAGAAAGATCTAAAATGAATGATATATGTTTCCATATTAGGAAAATGGAGAACAGTGAACAATTTAAATGTAGAACAAATAGAAAGAAAGAAACAATAATTTTAACAATAGAGATTAATTTAATTGAAATTAGGGGAAAAACTTCCAAAACCAATAGCAACAGAGTCAGCCTTCATTAGTGAATTCCACAAAGAATTTAATGAAGAAATGATAATTCTCCATAATGTTCTACAAAAAAAGCAGCAGCTGCAAAGAAGGTGCTTTTTTATTCATTCAATGTTGCCAGCATTGCCCTAATATCAAACACCAGATATAGATATTACAAGAAAGAATAACTACAGACCAATATCTTTCATGAACACAGATATAAATTTTTTTTCCACAATATGAGCAAATTGAATCCAACAATGCATAAAAAGAATTACACACCATGACCAAGTGAGATTTATTTCAGGTATGCAAGGCGGGCACAAGATTTGAAAATGAAATAATGTAATCCATCATATCAAAAGGTTAAAGAAGAAAAATTATGCAGACATATCAACTGACACAGAAAAATCACTTGACAAAGTAAAATGCTCATTTATGATAAATGCTACTAGCAAACTAGGAAAGGAGGAGAATGCCCTCAAACAGTATGGAACATATCCAAAAGCAAAAGCTAACTCAGTGGGGGTACACAGAATGCTTTGCTCCTAAGATAGGGATGAAGAAATGATTTTACTTTTGTCCTCTCTTGTTTGATATTGTATTGGAAGTTCTTGCTAGTGCAATAAGAGAGGAAAAAAAATAACCAGTATGCAAAAGAAGATGGAAAAATTCCTGTCTTTGTTCACAGATGAGATAATTGCCTATGTAGAAAATCTCAAATGGTTTAAAAATTACTGCTTCAACTAATGAGATTACAGCAAGGCTTTAGGATGCAAAGTTAATAAATAAAAGTTACCTTTCTATATACAAGCAACAGACAGTTGTAACATGAAATTTAACAAAACAGTACTATTTATATTAACATTCTTTTACAAGGAAATATCCAGATATAAACCCCATAATGCATGTACAGTACCCATGTTTGCAATACCAAAATCACAAATATTATAAACCTTCATCAAAGAGATCAAGCACTTCTAATTAATTGGACAGGTTTCCCATGTTTATGGATTAGAGTGAATATTGTTACAATTCTGATTCTTCCCACTCTTATCTGTAGATTCAATGTAATACCTATAAAAATACCAGCTGCTGCTTTGTACACATTGACAAACCTAGTAAAGACTTATCTGAAAAGGCAAAAACACTGAGTATAGCCAACACAACACAAAAGAGAAACAAAATTAGGGGTCTGAAACTGTTCAACTTCAAGGTTACTATACAGAAAATAGATATCAAGATAGCATGGCTTAAATTGAATATCCCAAATCTGAAAATTCAAAATCTGAAATGCTCCAAAGTCTAAAACTTCTTGAGTACTGATGTGAAACCACAAGTGGGAAATTTCATATAGTTAGTTATATAGTTCATATAGTTAGTTTTATGCGTAAAAATTTTAAAAACACTGTATAAAATTACCTTCAGGCTATGTGTTTAACATGTATGTACAAATTAAAGCAATTTCATGTATAGACTTGAGTCTCATTACATATATGCAAAATTGGGTAAAAAAATCAAAATCTGAAGTATTTCTAGTCTCAATCACTTCAGATGATGGACACTCAAACTGTGTCAGGTTAAAAAAATATAGGTCATTGACACAGAATGTGGAGCTCAAATCAAGTCCCATAAACTTATTTATGTTCTTTGATAAAGCAATTCAAGACAAAATGAACATTATTCATCAAATGATATAGGGAAAATTGGACATCCATATATAGAATGCACCCTATACATAATACTTTTTATCTTTCACAAAAATTAACACAAATTGGATCATAAACCTAATTACAAAACTATAAAACTAGAAAACTACCAGAAGAAAACCTAAGAAAATCTAAATAGCACATTTAAACACAATACCAAAAGCAGAATCCATGAAAGAAAAAAAAATTAGTACGTTTTAATGTTTAGTCATAATTGATAATTGGAAGGAACTAAGATGTCCTTCAATAGGTGAATCAATGATCAAACTGTGGTAATGCTATTATTTAGATATAAGAAGTCCTTTTAAAGCTCATGTGTGAGACAATGTAAGAATGTTCAGAGGGGAAATGGTTAGTTTATGAATGTAGTAACCTATTCAGTGGATTAATCATCCTGATACAGTAATAATTTGAATGTGTTAATGAATGGCAGTTGTTGGTAGATACAGTGTGGCTAGAGGAGGCAGATCACTAGCAGTGTGCCTTTGGAGTTTATATTTTGTCTGCCATAAATGGAGTTCTCTCTGCTTCTGGATCGCCATGCCCTGAGCTGCCATACTCCACCATGCCCTTTCTGTCTCAACTTGGGCTCAGCACTTTGGAGTTGGACAACTATGGACTGAACCTATGAAACTGTGAGCAAAATAAAGTTTTCCTCCTCTAAATTGTTCTTGTCAGGTGCTTCAGTCACAGTGACGAAAAGCTAGCTATAATAGATGTTGTATTCATGCAAAGGAATATTACTCAGAAAAAGACTCTTTACATACATACACATAATTATGATCCTTTTTAATCTTTTATAGATAAAAAAGGAGCTCTATCAAGCCACAGAAAAACTGGGGTGAATATTGAATGCATGTTGTTAAGTGAAAAAAATGATCTCACAAGGTTATATTTTCAATGATTTTACAACATTCTGGGAAAGAAATAACTTTAGAAATAATATAAGGATCAGTGATTGACAAGAGTTCTGGGAGTGGGGAGGGTTGAATAGGCAACACTGAAGACTTTTTAGGAAAGCAAAATTATGTGTACAGGCTATAGTGATATACAGATGACATTACACATATGTGGAACCCACAGGATCCTAACAGTATAAAGAGTAATTTTAACATATGCAAATTTTTAAAAATATTCATTAAGGAAGTCAGGAGATACTAGAATGAAATGCAGACTGTGACAAAACAATCTAACTGTATTATAAATGTATGAAACCAATAAATGAATGTATCTGAAAAGAATGCAGATGGAAAATTAATGATATTATCATGCATCTTATGAAATAAGGAAAAGAATAGCAAGTCAAACACAAAACGGGAAGAATTCTAATAGAGCTAATAAACATTTGATGATACTGTATGGAAGGTAGTGGTGGGGTATAATGTGCACAAATGCCCTATATAGTAGATGAAAATGAAATATAGTTTCCATAGATATTAAAATAATAAGAAAATATCAAAAATAACTTATGCCAACAAATTAGGACAAATTCCTACAAAAACATAAATAACCAAATGTGACATAAAAACAGATAGAAAACATGAAGTCATATATATATTTAATATATAAATCCATAATTATATTTATGTGTATGTCTGTAAAGAGTCTTTTTCTGAATTTCTAGCTAAGAGCAAGGCCTGATTGATATTTTGACTTTGATACATGCATATATATCAAAATATACATTATTAATATTTGATGTGTATAAGCATATAAATATAGTTATTCATGTTCGCACCCATCTCTCTATATAAAATATCTGACCCAAATTATGTTTGTTCTGGGGATGCAAGGCTAGTTAGGGTACAATTTATAAATTGGAACAATTTACTATATTAATTAGAGAATGTAAATACTCATCTCAAAAGAATTAGAAAAAAATTGATAGAAAAGATTCATAAGAAAAATTAAACAAATTAAAATGACAAGCAAAATTTCACAATGTCATACACAGAATTTTAAGACTGGCCCTAACTGATTTGGCTTTTATATAATCCTCTGGCTTTAGATGTGGTGGAACCTGTGAATTTGAGGAGTCATTTCTCATGTGTTTATGCTGCATTGCATGGAGAAAAGGTGGGACACACCCTGATCTCATGACCAGAATCTTTTTAAAAATAGTTTTATATTCTTGCTAACAGAAAGGGGGAAGTCAGGGAGACTGAAAGAACCATTTCTAGGAAACATGCTGACATTGAGCAAGGAAATGGAACATGAGCTCTTAGATCACTCTGAATTGAATTTTGCTAACAACCTGACAGAATCTAGATGTGGATTGTTCTCCAGAGTCCCCAGATAAGAGCAAAGCCTAGCTGGCATCTCTATGTTTACCTGCAAGACTCTACCCAGTGAACCCAACAGAAGCCCTTTGGTCTTCAGATCTACAGATTTGAAAGCTAATAAATAGAGGTGTTCTGAGCTACTAAATTTATGACAACCTATTTAGCAAAAGAAACTGATACATGTAGTCTGACAAACTATACTCCCTCCAAATATAAAAATGGAAAACCATATAGTATACATCACAGTTAAAAGCAAAGTAATTTTAACTTTGAAGTAAAAACTTGATTGCACAGGTCCATGTTTGTTAGATGTCCCATTCAGTATAAGGCAAAAATAAATATATGAACAGAAAATGAATAGTTATTTTCACAAATCATAATTTTTAATGTAAAATAAATCAATGAAATGAATGAATGTTTTTATAATTCTCACTGAATTCAAGGCCATTATATAAAACTTAATTGTATAACTATATACTGGCAACAAACAATCATATAATGAGCAGAAATACACCATTTGTAACAGCTTCTGTATCATCACAGATTTATAATATTCAGGGGAATGTCTAATATAAATTGTCTTGTCTCCCAGAAAATGCTATTTAGGATATTGCAGAATTTTTTTAATGGTGAGAACTATCTAGTGTTTGCATCTGCAGTCATCTAATTCTTAATTGCAATGTTTTTCTTGCATGTTAAAAATCTTTGTATTTCCATTTCACATTTGGGCCCTGTATTCCTGGCATCTTAGCATTGACTGGAGCTTGGGTAGGTAAATCTCTTGTGAGCAGACATTTTTTGGACTACAAACAGTCCAAGGTGCCATGGCCTCTTGTGGATTGCTCAAGCTCTTGTTTCTCAAGCCTGGCTGTGATTTACAACCACTATGGAAGCTGTGTAAAATAATGGTTTCCAGACCCCACCTCTGGCTTTGGTTCCAGGCTTGGAGACGTTTGAAATGCTTTCTTTGGGATTCTATTGTACCTACAGATTGAGAATCACTTGTGTAGGTCTATAATACAGTAGCTCTCAACTATGTCTGCACATTCAAATCACCTTGGAAACCCTATAATACACTGATGAGTGGGCCCAATCCCACATAAATTAAATGTAATCTCTGGTTAGTTTGTGAGTTTATTGATTTTAATATAAATTTCCCATGTGAGTCTATTGTGCTATCAGGACTGAGACCCTCATATACAATCTGCTTCTAAAGGCAGTATTCTTGTTTATTATGATATCTACAGCAGCTAGAGAATAACCCTGTCTATGTTTCTCCAGCTGAGGATGCTGTGACTCTTAGAAACTAGCAAAGACCTACATCTTTAGAGTTTCTTCCTCAAGACACTAGCTTTCCCTAAGTTTGAACATATTTGATATTGGTTAGCATTTCTTTCTATTTCTTTGCCTAAAATGGTGGGGTAAAATGTTTCATTAAGCTTTATTATTTATATACAGCATTCACGAAGACTTAGTAGTTTCTAATAAGTTAAACTACTTCTTAAATTTCTCTCTCTCTTCTGTTTCTGTCTCTATAACCACATTTTCCCTCTAATATATTGAATGTAGGCCAGTATAGTTTGCTAGTCTATTTTTGCTGCTATGACAGAATACTTGAAACTGGGTAATGCATAAAGATCAGACAGTTATTTCTCACCATTCTGAAAGTTGGGAAGTCCATGATAAAGGTGCCAACATGTGGTGAAGGCCTTCTTGCTGGAAAAAGGGCACTGAGATAAACTCCTTCCATCAAACACTTTTATAAGGGTACCTAGCCCCATTCATGATGGAGTCCCTGTCACCTCTCATAAGGTTCCACTTGTTAATACAGTCACATTGGTAACACCTAAAATTTGGAGTGACTATAATCAAACCATAGCCCTGGCATTTTATGTTTTTTTTTCTTTTATGGCCTAGATGTGTGATTTTCTAATTTAGCCCTCTAAATTTTATTGCACATTATATTTTGGTGAGAAAAGGGATATCAAGAAGTTGGGGGTCTGATAAATCATCTACAGTGTAATCAAATCTTTTGATCCTTTTTTTTCTTTCTTTCTTTCTTTTTTTTTTTTTTTTTGAACTGAATAATTTCTCACAGGAAACATTCTGCCATTAGAATCATTCACACAGGCCTGGATGTAATTAATGGTCAGTTGTCCTACCTTCTCCCCAGGCCTGTTCCATCTTTCCTATGTCCTGCTTTAAAGCCTCAATTCTAAAAATTTACAAAATACAATACATATTTCTTTATTTTAATATGATTGTATCACTTTGAAACAAAAAATTTTTTATTGTTGTCTTCTTTTTATTTTCCATTGATCTTCTTGGTCTTCCCATTCAAACTTCCGAGATTTCCTGAAACCTCTTTGTACAGTCATTCTAATTGAAGAACTGATGGTGGTTCCTCAATTGCTATTGCTTTAAATTCTCTTTCCATATCTCTAAGAAACTTCCCATGAGTACCTTCTGTCAGCCTAAGTAACAATCAGAAATATATTTTCTGAAGAATAGTGGTATTTATTTGGTAGTAGCAGAGTTATAATGGGAAAGAGGGTCCAGTCAAGGGGAATATTTTAAAGGCAAAAAGTGAGGGATTTTCATAAGCTACTTTGATACAAAATTCATTGGTCTTGGAGATCCCAGGCCAGAGCTGGCCTCAGCTAATAGGTGGAGGTGCCATTGCTGGGCAAGTGTTTGATCAAGAGCATCTTGTCTGACTTATTGTAGGCTTCTAGAATGTGAAAGGTAAACTTTGTTACACAGTTCTGTGGCATACTGTGGGAGGCATACAAAACATGGGATGCTTGTAGAATGAGAAGAAATCTTTTGTGTTTTTAAAATTGTAAGAAAGTACTCAGGCAGGTCGGCGTGAGCCCTATTATTTCATAAGTTCCTGACTCTAATTTTGTCTGGGTCTCACAAGAAAGATCTTATCTTGTTATTATCAACTGTTACATTTCCAAGATCCTGGCACACTCTTGGAGATTATTTCAGATTTGGCTTCTCTTCTGTTAAATTTTTCTGATTTCATATATTTTTTTACGTATTAGATAGCAACTAAATTCCTGTCATCCAGGGATATCTTATTTTAAGAGAAGGTAGAATAAGTAAATTTTGTTCTCTTTTTATTTGTCTATCTTGGCCTTTAAGACATGTTTTTTTCTTTTCCTGGTGTGTGTGTGTGTGTGTGTGTATTTATATTTTTCCTAATATGCAAACTTTTCTTCTAAGGAAATCTCCCTCTTATCATGAGCTCAATAACACTATCTTCGTTTATTTCGTTTCATCCTTCTACCACTCTTAGTATGAAAGTAAAGCTGATTTGTACTTTTCCATCTTTTAAAATAACTTCCACTTAAAAAAAAATTTATATGCAAACTTGACTTTTCAGACAGTGTTTTAAGAATAGGCTGTTTGAGTTGCCATTTTAGTCTTTGTGTCTGCAATAATTTAACTGAGTTGGTTTTCTTCTCTAAGCAGAATAGAAGGCATATTCTGTTTCTGATGTGGGCTCCCTTTACTTGGTGTTGATTTATAAAATCTTCTCTGTTCTTATGGGTGAATCAATGAAAATTTATAGTTAGAGCATATATAATTTAAGTCTATTGATACAGTTTGGATCTTGAATGTCTTCCAAAGGCCATGTGTTGAAGGCTGAAGGCTTGTTCCCCCGCCTGCATGTAGCACTATTGGTAGGTGGTGGAACCCTTAGTAGTCGGGGCCTAGTGGAAGAAAGGTTATTGGGAATTTTCCTTTGAGGGGGATATTGGGACTCTTCCTCTTTGTGTGTGTGTGTGTGTGTGTGTGTGTGTTTTTTCCTTCCTGGCTGCCATAAGGTGAAACAGTTTCCTCTAACACATGTTTGCACTATGATACACTGTCTCATCCATCACAGGTCCAAAAAGCAATGAGCCAACTGCCGCACTCCCGCGGCAGCAAAATAACCGGGGGTGATGAGCAACTTGTGTAGATTGATACAGCAGGAGTGGGAACTGTTTATTGTAGGACAGGAGGGGTATATATACATTCCACACAGCTTATCTTAATTAACATAAACTAGATACAGCAGTCAACCAATAAGGAATCTCCACACTTAACGGCTTGCTGGCGTTTCTTCACAAACCACTCCTTCTGGCAAAATGCCAGGCGCCATCTTGACTTGTTTACAGACCCTAACAGCCAACTCCTCATGAACTGAAACATTCAAAATGTCCTCTTTTTAGGTTGATTATCTCAGTTAATTGTACAGTAATGGAACACTGACTAACTCACATACTGAGCCTAGTAGCTGGGAACACATAGGGAAAGGAAACTTCAAGAGCTTATAAAATTCACCCAAGCTCAAGGACTTGGCCCTATTTCAGGTTTCTCTTTCTAATTGAATACAATTTAGGCAACATGAAAAATAACAGCATAAATGAAGGTAGGCTATATGTGTTCAGATTAGTTATTTCTAGAAAAAGTACATCTTAGTTTCTAGCCTCAAGACTAAGTTGAACTCCAGGCCAAAAATTTCAGGAAAGCCAGAAGATTTGTGTTTTGTCTCCTGATTTTTTGGATGATAAGAAAAGCAAAGACTTCCTTTGCTTAATTCAGTCCTTGCCCCATACTAGCCTAGCAATGTTGGATTGACATAAATTGAAAGAGATCTGTGGAAACTTCCTTTATATAACCTGCATTATCTAAAGGTTGAACTTTGACTGATTGTGATTTTTTTTTCTTTTATAAGGCCAGTGAAGCCTATGATGGCTGAATTCTTCTTGTTGTGAACCTGAAGACCTCCTAAAATTTGAAAAGGTACGTTTGTATAAGGCTAGCTAACACATTCCAAACAGCAGAAAGTGAGTTAATTGTACAGTAATGGAACACTGACTAACTCACAGTCATATTGGTGAACCAAGCCATATTTTACAATTGAAAAAAATACCAGAACACTTCAGGCTTAAAGGAGTATTTCTAGGACATATCAGTTAGTACCAAAGGACAGTAGCACAAGCCAGGGCACTTTCTATAAAAATGTCATGAGGAGAGCTAGCACTTAAAATCTTCTTAGGTATAGAGTTAGTGGTCAACTTAAAATACCCTCCATGTATAACTACCTAACTATTGCAAAACAGTAAGTTTCAACTAGAATTTTAGTGTTATCATCCCAAATTCCACTTCTTTATAAATATGTTTTCAATTCAATGCACCAGATCCTTTCATTTTTATGAAGTAAAAATTGCTTCTACATGCTCTACTGCTGAATCTTACAGGGATAAGCCTATCCATTTAGATTAAGGGACATCTCTTTAGAATAAGCAGAAAGGAGGAAAGAAAATATATGCTTATTTCTGTTGCCTTCTAAGAGTGAAAGGTAGAAGTGGCTGATATGCCCATATGCTCTGTCAGACTCACCTTTTCTCCAGGGGAGAAATAAAGGAGTACAGATTGACCATACCTTTCACTATGAGCTCCCTCCACAAGGAGGGACATATTAAGAAAAGGGAATGAGTGTCTGCTATCTGCATTGTGCATGTTCCCCACCCCACTGACAAAAAAAAAAGGACAAATTAGAAAATTTCTGGAAATTTTTTTTTCAGGTACACTAATTTAATTCACAAGCTGAATAGCTTCTACTGAGAGTTTTTGACCAAGGAAGAAAACAAAAGTAAATTTAAAAAAAATAATAAATCTGAGAACAGATCCTATTTGAAAGAATATGTTTCTCTGAAAATAATAGGCCTGTTTTGTATTAAGCTGAAGGATGCTTCTCCAGGAATCAGGAAGCTCAGATTGAACTTGACTATAGAAATAGTTTCCCTTCTTCTCCCACCCCTTTGCCCTATATAAAGTTTTTTCTATTCCTCCCATGTTCCCTCTCCCTATCCCATTATGAGGCAGCCTCCTTATATCAGAGAAAACATTCGGCATTTGTTTTTTTGGGACTGGATAATTTTACTTAGCATTATCTTATCCAATGCTATCCATTTATCTGCAAATGCCATGATTTTATTCTCTTTTACTGCTGAGTAATATTCCATTGTGTATATATGCCACATTTTTTATTCCATTTATCTACCAAAGGACATCTAGGTTGGTTCCACAGTTTAGCTATTATGAATTGTGCTGCTATAAACATTGATGTGGCTGTGTCCCTGTAGTATGCTGTTTTTAAGTCCTTTGGTTATAGTCCGATGAGAGGGATAGCTGGGTCAAATGGTGGTTCCATTCCCAGTTTTCCAAGGAATCACCATACTGCTTTCCATATTGACTACATCAATTTTCAGTCCCACCAGCAATGTATGAGTATGCCTTTTCCCCCACATTTTTGCCAACACGTATTGTTGTTTGTCTTCATAATAGCTGCCATTCTGACTGGAGTGAAATAATATCTTAGAGTAATTTTGATTTGTGAATGTGATGGGCATCATTATCCGAGTACATGTATGAAAGCATGAATTGTTGTGAACATACTTTATATACAAACAGAGATATGAAAAATTTTGCTCTATATGTGTAGTAAGAATTCTAATACATTCCACTGTCATGTATTTAAAAAATAAAATCAGTTAATAAAAAAAAAGAAAAAGAAATATGTGGGCCCAAGAAGAAAGAATATGGTTCCCAGGCTGGGTTTGTAGATGAGGAAATAACAATAGAGGATCTCTAGAAAACTGCACAATTCTTAAAATTCCACACACAGTCTTCATTTTCATTCCTCAGAGAAAGAGGAGAGCTTTTTAACTAAGTGGCTTTCCATTTCTTTCTGATATACCAAAGTCTGAGAGATTCTATAGTCTATTCTAGGTGAACACTAAGAGGCACAAAGTTTTTTCATTAAATTTATTTTTTGTAATCAACACAGACATGAATATTGCTAGGTTTTTGTCTTGTAATTAGTGTAACTAGGAAAATAAAAATGATAATTCATCTAAGAGGACTCTATAAGCTGAGAAATGAAGATCAGGCATTACATTTTTACTGGGGTCTTGACTGAAGTAGAACTGATGGAAAACAAAGTTCAGTGCAAAGATGGGCAAAGATATTCCAGGCAAACATAAACAAAATGAAACCAAAAGTAGTACTGTTAATATAAGACAGAATAGAATTCAAGGGCAATATCATTAAACAGGACAAAGATTTTTATTACCTAATGTAAAAGGTGAAAGCTGACAATAATCTATAAACATAAAACTTTATGCACCAAACAATGGACCAGACAAATCTATAAATGCCTAAGAATACAGAGAACACTGTATAAAGTTTTAATTTACACTGGTTAATAACATAATACATTTCAGAATTTGACAGATCAAGTTGACAAAAGATTCAGGTAATAATGCAGTCAGTCATTTTATCTTTATATATATAGACATAGATATTTATGTTGGAGGATTTTCTTTTGTTCTCATACATTTAAAAGTTGTTAAATATGTATTTGCCAGAAAAAGTATTATAAATCATAAAGGACTATTTCGTAGAAGTCTATAGAACGTACTTGGAATAAAATAAGACATTTTTTAGTAGAATTAAACAAAATTATTAAAACAAAAAAAAAAAGACAGGGAGATAATAACAATCATGAAAAAAAAACCTGAAAAATAAAGTCTTAAAACCAAATTATATTTAAATATGTAAAACAATATTCCCTATTTGACAACTCTAGTTACAGAAAAATATGGAAAATGCTTTATTTAGTATTAGAATCTCTAGATAAACTTAATATTAAAGTGTGATAGATACTGTATAAAACACTTTAAGAGAGATATAACCAATATTCTTCATAAAATAATGTACCACACATACAGAATTGTGCTAAAATAATCCACAATGACTAAGCTCAGAACTGTAGATAGTTAAGAATATCAAAATATTTCATGATGTCAAAATGTCAAAGATATGATGTAGTAATAGATGCTGAGAAGACATGGTAAAATTCAACAAGTATTTCTAATTAAAGTTCTACATAAAGTATATATAGAAAAAATGCTTAAAATAGTAGATATTTTTAAACAAAAATTAAGAACAAATGTATTAAATGGTAATTTCCTAAACCTAATTCTATTAAAATTATAAATATGACAGTAGCACCTTTATGACTAATATTACTCAATATTGTAGTAGAAGTCCTATTTAATAAAAATAAAGTGAAATAATTATTTTCTCTTCAATTTCTAATAAACATAGGTATTTGCTTAGTTTTGAGCACAGTCATTCCCCCCTAATATTATCTGGTTATATGTTATGTATTCTTGTTATTTCTTTATTGGGGACACTGATCTAATACAGTCTTACTGAGAAATCATGCTCTTTACCAAGTTCAAAAGTTTCCCTAAGTTCCTTCCTAAGGAGTCTAACAACGCAAATCTTTGTTCCAACATTAATGTTTGAATAAAATAAAGATATGGTAAAATATGTATTTTGTAAATCATTTTCTCTATATCTTTATAATATTATTGATTATTAAAGTAATTTAAATGTTCAAACAAAAAATTTCCACCTGGAAAAATATACGTAATTTATAAATATTTATGTAGATTTCTATATACACTTTTGGTAAAGTCTATACTATAGTACATAGATTTACATTTGACAATTTTAAGACATTGACTTTCTAGGAATATGTTATATTTCTGTGTTATGCAAATTTTGTTTATTTCCTGCTATAAAAGTTTATAATACCTGTGCTTTTCTAGTTAATTTAATGCAACTATTTAAAAAAATCATTGTGAATTATTATCTTTTGTTTCTGTTCCGAAGTCATTAACGCTAATATCAAAATAACTACTCCTTTTGTATAATAAATAAATATATATACGTATATTCTTATTAAAGAAAGCAGTACAATTTTTGATGTAGGAAATAGAGATGAAACAGCAGAACTCTTTGGCTATGTCAGAAGCAGACTAAGGTGACTGGAGTTCTGCTTCTGTGCGAGATGTGTGGCCACTGAGTTCCACTAACGTGGCCAGAGTTATGATCACTGCTTGAAACATATGCTTAAAACAGGATAAAAAGTTGGAGTTAGACATTATGTGAACTTGTGTTATGGAGCTGCTAAAAGAAACACATGTCTGTACTGACTCTGTACTTAGGGGATGCGAGTTGACACAATTAGTGGATCTGTTGATCCCTTCAATTGCAGTACAGAAAGGAAATGATAGATTGCAGGCCCCAGTGGACTGGTTAGAGGCAAATGGCTTATACTAACTTTGTCAAATACACTTCAAAGTAACTTGAGCAAAAGAAAAATGATTTTGAATAATTATTTCAGGTAGTGAAAGAGAATGCCATTCCTAAATAAACAAAGCCTTATGAAGCCAGTAGACAACCAACAGAAAATGTCAGAAAAGAAATAGCTAGTTTTAGATGTAAAAGAATATTTTAGAAATATTGTAATTTAAAAATAGATTTTTTGAAAAAATATCCTCAATAGATGAGGTATACTTAAGTTGGAATACAGTTGATGAGATGATTATTTAGTATAACTATCATGTGACCTAGCATTCCCTCTTCTGGGTATTTGCCCAAAGGAAATGAAACAGTACCTTGGAGAGACATCTGCACTCTCATTTTCACTTCAATTTTCTTCACAATAATCCAACCATCAAATCAACCTAGATGTTCATCAGTGGATGATGGATAAAGAAATCTTGATGTTGGTATAGATATAGATATGGATATGGATGATGTATGCATGTATGTATATTATACATATATAGATATCATCTATAAAATATATACTTCCATTTGCAATTATAAAGAAGCACTTGCAGAACATTATGTGAAGTGAAATAAGCCTGATACAGAAAGAAAAATATTGTATGATCTCATATTTGGAAAAAAAAATATGAGAAAAGTGGAATTCATAGAAACAGAGAGTAAACCATGGTTGGGGTAGGGAAGAGAGGTAGGACAAAGGGTACAAATTTTCAATTATGTAGGATAAATAAGTCTAAAGATCTAATGTACAGCAGGAGGACTATAGTTAATAATATTGTAATACATACCGAAATCTTTTGAGAGCAGATTTTAGGTGCTCTTACAACACAAATATACACATATGTGAGCTGATGGATACATTAAATAGCTTACCAATAGTAATCATTTTATTAGGGATATGTGCATAAAAAATCTGTACAATAGAAAAATCCAAAATTTTTAAAAATTATTAATAAATATCCAGATACAAATCGCCTTGCTTGATGGAAAAAAACACCTCTACCACGTAAAAGCATAAAGTTCAGAAGCATTGAAATTTTAAAATTTAGATTAAAACAACTAAGAAAAAAATTTAAAAAGCATTTAGAAGGAAATATTTGATACTAATTGATTAGTTTTCTGATATGTGACTTTTGAAGCAAGATTGAAAGCACATAGGCTATAAATATATATATTATATATAAATATAATATATATATTATATATAATTTACATATTATATACAAAACATTATATTAAATAATGTTACATATTGAATGATACATAAACAAAGTAAAAACACAAACTATTTTCCATATTCACATAGAAATAGATTCTACAAACTGATAAATAAAAAGCAAATAAAATAGAAGAGTGGGCAAAAGATGCAAACAAGAAGAGAAAAGCCAGATGGACAATAAAAATATTTTCTGAGTAGGTGTCAGGAAAATGCAAATTACAACTACAATAAGAATATTTCTTATGTACAAGATTAATAAATAAAAAAAAACCCACCCTGTCATCTAGTATTGGAGACTATGATGGCTAATAGGAAATCTCATAGATTCCTGGTGAAAACAGTAGAAACAGAAGAGAAATGTGTTCAGTAATGTCTATTTGCTTTAAAACCATTTTAACCTAAAATTATAAATTTATGTATTCTATGGGAAGAAGTGGACTATTTCATTGGGACTTAGCATTCTTTTATAGTGAAAGCACACTGAAACGGTGTGTCCTGAAGATGTTTAAGTAGAGAAGAATGCTCTGTCTGGGCAGCCAGGCAGGCCTTAGGAAACTGGGTTCCCAAATTTCATATCTTGGTAACTTATTCTCAAAATCATATGTTAATGGTATTTTGAGGTGGGGGTCTTTGGGAGGAAATTAGGATTAGATGAACTCTCTAGGATGAAATTAGTGGCTTATAAGGCAAAAGCCAGGAAAACATGCTTTCTTTGGCTCACCATGAGATGCCCTCTGCCATGTCATAAACCAGCAGTGATGGTCTCATCATATTCCAAGCAGACACTGACACAGTGCTCCTGGACTTCCAGAATCATAGATTGAATAAACCTCTTTCTTTTATAAATTACCCAGTCTGTGGTACTCAGTTATAGCTACAACAAACAAATACACATGACTATCAAGACAGTAGAGTTGTGATTGCTAAATTGTGTTAATGCTTGGCAAGAATAAAAAGAAATGAGAATTGTTAAACAAGCTGTAAACAACTGTTTTAAAATCAGAAAGCCCCTGTTGTGGCTTATAAAGATGTCCCCATCACCTGTAACAGAGGAAAGACATAATTGGAAAAGGTAGCCTAAAAAGCTAATTGTGGAAGCTGCAGAGGTGTATAGATAATTGAACTCCAATCAATTCAGTTCTGTTATCCAAGGTTGGCATGTGGGTAAAAAAACCACATGGAATCCTGGAGATGGAGAAGCTAGTAAAATGCTCCTAAGGATGTTTATTATATTGGCTCTCTTGATTCCCATGCTTACAGATGTAGCCTGCATTTGCCTTCAAAAAGTACATATATCCACTGTGATGGCTGGTGCTACAGAAATCTTTCCCTCTAAGGTAACATATGCTCTCATCAGATGTTTATCACCTTCTTTCCTAGCTGCCATATTGATAGACAGGATTAAATCCTTGCATACCCCAACTGATATGTTGGTACTGATGAAGGAAAAAAAAAAAAAACTGTACCACTAATGACTTATAAGAATGATAGGCACATACCAGCAAGAGCCACAGAAGTACTCTGAGACAGGATGTTGATGGTAATTGACCTAGGGACTGGAATACCATGCTGGGGGAAAAATTCACTTTGTCAACAGTGGGGACAATTTTCTAACAAGAGATTTAACACGGTAGAAAGGACTCCAGGGAATGTGGGTTAAATTCACTTCTGGGTGTCTTTTAGAATCTGGAAGAAATAGTGGACACCTCTCAGTGAAACTTTAGTACCTGAGTTTCCCAAGGAGAGCATAAGAAAAGAAATCAAAAGTTGAAGGAAGTAAGTGATAAAGCTTACTTATTAGGTCTAGCCAGATGTAGTGGCTGGAACATATCCACTAGAGGATTTTTTCCATGAAAACACCCACAGAGTATGCAAGTTACCAAAGCCATAACAAATGTGTTGACAAGAGGAACATCAATATCACTAATAAGTTCAGGAGGGCTCTTCTTGGCAAGTCAGGCATTGGAGGTAGCAGAGGCATTCACACAACTGAGCTCATTAATACCTGTGGGATGAAGGGCCGTGAAGTAATAAAGGCCAAATGGCAAAGTGTAATCACTAGATGCCAAGAACCCACAATTATAATATCATGGGAAAGGAAGGAGGAGAAACCAGAATGACTTGTCCTTCAGAGTTATACAGATGGATAATGGAGTGTAGTGGCCTCAGGGTGAGACAGATGGGTAACCAACAAATAAATGTGAAGTTGCTTAAAATCTATAATATAAAAAGAAATCAAGAGCAGGGAAGCTGAAAACCAAGGATGCTACCCCAAGAATAAGTCATGACTCTTTCTTTGTTTCAAGATTTAAGCCAATATTTATATTCAGAACCTATTACTTGAAAGGGTGCTGGTTACATGTGTTACTGGGCAATATCACTCCTCAGTTCTGGTCTTTGAAGGAAAGATGCTGGTTAAGAGATCAAGTGAATAAGCATAAAGAGTTTATTTAGTATAATGGAAGCATGCTCCATGGAGAGTAGAGCAAGCTGACTTCCAAAATGGTCTGAGGTTTCCACATGGGGGTGGTGGTGGTTATATTTGGTCTGGGAACCTTGCTCCTCATGCATCATGGATTTGTCATGGTTACTGCAAGTTTGTGCCATGGCTTAGTGCACCTCTGTTGGTTTCACCATGTTGGAAATTTATATTAATATCTATACAAAACTTACAGGGAAACGCCATAATGAAAACTACAATGAATTGGGGGACCTCCAAATGATAATGCTTCAGTGCTCTATGCATGTGTTGAAGTTGGAAAGTCAGGAGCTTCCTTCTTACACTAGAATAATAATATATAACCCACTTGAGGGATTTTCTATCCTCAGGATTATGGGTAGAAATTCTGTCACCCTAGTAGAATGATTTTTCATCCCTCAAGATGGGCTGATCCCTATTATTCCTTCCCCAATCCCCTATTCATGTCTATTGATCTGCAGCCTGTGTTAACACCCAGGAAGGGCCCTGAAGCACTATGGCAAGTACATAATATCATGATTCACCCAGTCCTTCCTCAATATGACCTATGGCTATTTCCTTGGGTGATAGTACATAGGGAGAAGGGGAATAACCAGACATTTAGAGAACTGATAGACATGGAGTCTGATTGATGCTGGTATCTGAATACCTCATCATAGTCCTCTTGTCAGAATGGTAAGGTATAGGTCCCAATAAAGGGTTCCTATTAAAGTGTGATTCCCAGTGAGCATACCTGACCTGACATTTTGAGTGGTCAATTTTGTAGGTTTTGGATACAAAACTAGCAGCAAGAATAACTATCATGCTGGATCTTTGTTCTTTAATATAATAGTTAATACACTGGTGAAAGTCAAATGGAAACTTCTGAAACTGTCTTACCCTCTGCCCTTCCTCCACACAGTGTATCAAAACCAATAAATACCATACCACTGGAGAAACTAATTTCACCACTCTATCTGTTCAATTCTGGCTCCTGTGGAAATCAGAGGGATACTTCAGTTGGAGGTAGGTAGCAGCCCCAATCATTCCTACTGTAATACATACGGTATCATTACTAGAGTGAATTAATAATACCTGAAATACACATACAGAGTCCTTCTATTTCATTCCAATTAGGAATCAGGCCAGGCATGGTATTGCACACCAATAATCTCAGTGGCTCAGGAGGCTAAGGCAGGAGAATCGTGAGTTCAAAGCCAGCTTCAGCAAGTTAGTGAGGCCCTAAGCAACTCAGTGAGACCCTGTCTCTAAATAAAACATAATAAAAAAAAGATTGGGGATGTAACTCAGTGGTTAAGCACCACTGGGTTCTATTCCCAGGACCCCCCCTCAAAAAAATCCAAAAAAGGAAGGAGGATCAGAAACATTTTGTATTCACATGAGTAGACCAAATATTCTTTTCATTTTTTTTCCCTCAGAGTTATGCTAACTTGCCCTCTGTTATGATATAACCACAGATCTGGACCACCCTGACACCCCACTAAGAAACACACTGCATTATATTGACAGTGTCTTGTAAATTGATTGAACACCCTTTGCAAAGCAAAGACCTTTTAGTGAACCCCAAGAAAGATGAAATTCTTCACGAGTGGGCACCAAGTTATCTTTCACCTAGAACCACCGTTTCAGACTATTTCCCACCACACAAGCATTTCCCTAATAAAGTCCCTGTATATTTAATCTTATCATGGGATTTGCTTTTAGGACAGGAACTAATAGGCCTACTTTATTAACTTGTTTTCCCAAATGTTTACTGAGAATTTATGAGATACCAGAATGGAGTTCTCTGGAATATAAACTTTCTTGAGAGAAGAGCCTATTTACCCATTCTTGGGAAAATACCTGGCTCATATTAATGTTCAATGTAGGTGTGTAGTCATTGAAGACACCATGTGGAGCAATAGAATGAACATAAGTGTGTCAAACACAAATACGTTTTCTGGCTGAGCAGTGGAGCCTCGCTGTGTGCAGGCACAAGGAGGACTAAGTGAAGAGACTGAGTAGGACTGAAGAGCTCATTCCCTACCTAGGAGCATTTAAGCAATAATGTTTTAACAGGACTGTGTGAACCAATTAATCCCAGTCTAGCAGTTAAGTCAGGTTGGTGGGCTTTCAGTTTGTAACCACTGAGTAATAAAAGGTTGAAAAGTAATTGATTCCCTTTGGTAATAAACAGCAAGATGATGGGATGCCCACAGTGAATAACAAGGACAAATTGTAACAAATAGGACACAATTAACTGGCATCATGAAAATCTCACAACCAATGTCTGGACAAAAGCACCATGTAGATATATATGCCTTAACCTCAAGGAGTTTAGATAAGAAAACAGAACATATGCTTAAGAGATAGCAAGAGAATAACTGCAGTGTTTTACATAGCTAAATGCACGAAAAGCAGC
Source organism: Marmota marmota marmota (assembly GCF_001458135.2). Classification (NCBI taxonomy): domain Eukaryota; kingdom Metazoa; phylum Chordata; class Mammalia; order Rodentia; family Sciuridae; genus Marmota; species Marmota marmota. The sequence goes on from NW_026000057.1 coordinate 27,012,695, forward strand.
AAAGTGCTTAGAGGCACTGATAACATGAGACAATTAGAAAATGTGATCCTTAAAGACTTGGAAAATGAAACCCTGTATCTATGAATTCACAGAAACTTGAAACTAAGCACTGAAGAGGTAAATGTTCACTTTTTTAAAACTTTATTTGCCATTAAGCATGGGGAGGTATTAATGAAAAACAGGAATTTTTGAAGCATATCAAGAATTTTACAAAATTATTTTAGCACCTCAGTCTCTAAAATTGCTTTAGTTTCACCATCAAAAATTGAGTATATGTTGCCTAGTGCTTCTCTGCAGAACAAGTAAATGATTTAGGAACTATTCTCAAAGTGTACACTTTCTTAAAGGTGCTTATGTATATCTTATAAAAGATCTGCTGTACAGAGAGTACAATTTGGGCCAGATTTATGCCTAAAAGTCAGAGATAACTCATTCTCATTGTCTACCTAGTGATAATATATTTGTAAAAACAAGTAAACAATCCCTTACCCCCCTGAAACCTTTAAAGATAAGGTGAAGGAATGAAAATGAAAGTTAAAAATAAGATGGATTTTTAAAAAATCTTGAAGAAATTCACCTGACAATATTATGTTTCAGCATTTGTAAATTAAGTCTTATTTTTCTTATGCAGATTACAAATTCAGGCAGAAACAAAATGAGTAAAAAGATGCCAGCAAGATGTTTAATTTAACTATGAGAGAATATTTCAAAAGTCAGTTCATGAAACTATCAAGTAAGGAAAAATAAAGCTTAAAAGTTCTTATAGATCCATAATAGCATGATAGGAAGATACTTGTTTTCACAAATACTTCCAAAGTAAGTCATGAAAAATGAAACACTCTTTTATACTTTAAAATGCATGACAAATGTTGATTAATTTTACCCTGAGAGCATGTCAGTTTGAAAAGGGGGATTATAAATGTACATGCCACCAGGTGCTCTTTTTTCCAAGGGGAGGGGAGTGAGTGTATCCATTTGAATCACTTAATATGGTGTTAGCACCGGCACACTTTGAATAGAGCAAAACTGGAGGAAAATTGGAATAACATTGGCTTTCTGGAGGGTTAGAGAGGCTGTCCCTGCAGCAGGTTGGCAATTTGTCACATCAGTCCCTTCATGAACTATCAACCTCATTACCATGGTTCACTGCACAGTTGGCCCTTGGGAGTCTACACTAATAGCATGTAGAGGGTGATGAGGCTTGTGGTCTCAACTGCTTCATTATTGATTCACTTAAAAATATGCCACCTCCATATTTGAATAAAATAGGTGATACATTAGAGAAGGAGAAACACCAAAAGCATCTAAAATCAATTGAAGTAGGGGGAGAAAACAAGAAATGAACCTTGGCAGTAAGAGCACCAGAAAAGCTGTCGTCTTGGAAAGATGGAGGGTGAATGATTTTGTGTGACAGCTACCATTTGTTTATTCTATTGTGTGAGGCCATGGATCACCAGAAACAGCTTAAACTGTACATTAAGTAGGGCTACTAAATGAAATAGGTCTCGGGAATATTTTTAAGTCACTGCAAAGACACACAGCTTTAGGGTGTTTAAAGGACATATATTTAATTGCCACCAGCACCAAAAACATGTTGGGATTTCAACAACTTGAATAAGGAAAGAGAATTGTTCATTTCTAAAGCTCTAAGATAAAGATAATGTATGCAAGTATATATTAATACACTAGCAGGTACCATATTTTCTCCAATATTAATAGATTACTCAAATTACTTAATAAAGATCTCTACAGAGCCAGAAAACCACCTATTATAAAGTATCCAGGCACCTAATATTCTCTACTCATTCAGCAACAATGGATTTTTAGCATAATGATTGCTTCTAGCATTGAAAGAACAAATAGTATACGTGTGTGTATAATATATATAATATAATATACAAAATGTAGCTACAACATCTATATCATACATACACACTTAGATGGAGGTATTATGATGCTAGGTTTCCTTTGGCTTAACATTTACTGATTCATTGATAATGCAAAACAAAACAAGCAAAATCTGAAAGTAAAACAAAACCACACAAAAAAAAACACTTATTTGTCCCAAACTTTGATATATATTGATACATTTCAAACTATATTTCAGACTCTGGATTGTTATGTCCCAAATGGTAACTATTTGGCTTCATTGGTTATTTAACCTTAAATTAATTAAAATTCAATAAAAATCAAAATTCAGTTATTTAGTCATTTGAGTTATATTTCAAATGGTTAATACATATAACCCATGGCACAGATGAGAATGTTTCCAATGACAAGAAAATTATAGTGGGTAGAATGTTCTAGAGTATATGATTTCAATAAAGCCTCAAATAATACATCTGAAAAGTAACAAAGTGAAATAAAATAAGTATAAAATTTGAATTTTCACAAAGTTACACTTTTTTTCTGGCATCAGTCAGTCACTGTATTTTTGACGCTAACATCTAAAAATATTTTGCATTTAGCACATATTTAAATTACTCTTGGTGAACATTTGTAAAATCACTAAAATATGGCTCTCAGATTTGATCATGCAAATGTCCCTTTTCACATGGAAATATGGATTGATGCAGCTAAAAATTTTGGTAGAAGTAGGGAACCTTTTGTTGTACTTGCAATTATAAATAATTTGGTACCAGTCATCACACATCTGGCTACTTAAATTAGACAGGATGGAATTTCTGGCTATAATGTATCAACTGCTGAAAAAGCATTAGATTTTCAATAATTTAAGGAGCATACAAAATTGTCTAAAGGTGGTTAAAGGCAAAGCCATCCTAAATTTAGAAAGTCAATTAAAATGTGTTTTAGCACAAAGCTTTATAACATATCCCCATTTCTAAGGCCATTTCTATAGAAGAACAAACTAGTGAGATAAAGAGTGAATGAGGCCTCCACAGTAGGATATGAAGCTAATCTTTTTTGATATTATTAAAGATTTCTGTAATTTTTCTCTTCCATAGGCTTCTCGTAGGTTGGAGTATGTGTGCATGTGCATTTTAAGATAAGGCAAACCCATATTTCAGTCACAAAAGAAATGAAAGGTTTGAAACAGTGTGAAAAGTGGTTCAGCATAGCTGGAGGCTACCTGAAATCTTAGGAGGATTTGGATAAAAATATTTCCAGCTCAGTTTGACAGAATTCTGAAGATAGAAATTGAATCAGCACTTTTGAACCCAAGCCTTTGTTCCCTCTGACTGCCCATTTTGGGGCTGCAGTAGGCTACAGAAAAAGAAAAATTCTGCCTATCCAAAGTAGCTTATTTCTGTATGTCACATATTTTTTTTTTTGCCTTTGATTATCGTTGCTTATGATTTCTTGGAGTCTTACTTCCTTGACACGTTTTAGGTTGTTTAATTTCCTTTTTAACCTCAATGCTTAAAGATTTTAAAAGGCCAGCTAGATGTGGGTTACTGGTTCACAGTGTTCAATCTCCTCTATTGTTTCCCATTACTTACAAGGTTAAAAAAAAATGAAGTCTTTAGGTTAGCACTCATGAATTTCTCTAATCTTTGTCTGGATTGAGGATTCTTCTTTATAAAGTCTATGCATCAGATTAATTTCATTGTTGTTTCTCCAAATCCTAACCTCTTTACACCACTCTCATTAAAGGACTTCGGTCTGGAATGTTCTTCACTCTCCAAGTACCACATCATCATCCTTAAAACTCTATAAATTTGTTATCTTCGATTATCATCTAATTGAAACTCCTTTCTTCATTCTCAAACAAATATGCAAGGTGATGTTTAAGAATAAGATTCTAGGTCAGACTGCCTACACTTCAAAACCATCTAGGCTAAGGATTTACTGTATGAAGGACTTATTTCAGAACTTCCTTTAATATTGGATTTAAAACAAGAAGATTCATAAGGAAAATACAATTCACTTTCAAATCTTAACACATTATTTCTTGTATATGTGGCAGCAACTCAGAACCTGACAAATAAAAAACTATAAAAATAATAAAAAGTAAATGTGACAGGGGCTGGGATTGTAGCTCAGTTGTAACACCACTTTCCTAGCACTTATATGGCACTGGATTTGATCCTCAGTACCACATGTAAATACATACATACATACATACATACATACATAAAAATTAAAGGTATTTTGTCCATCTAAAATAAAAATATTTAAAAAATTAAATATGACAAAATTTTAAGTCCAAGAGTAATTTTTCAATTTATTAATCAAATATAGATTTGCTTGTTGATGTTTTGGCTAATTAAATGCACTATGGAGCATTGTTAGAGTCTGTAAACAAGTCAGGATGGCGCCTGGCATTTTGCAGAGGGAGTCGTTTGTGAATTAACGCCAGCAAGCCATTAAGTGTGGAGATTCCTTATTGGTTGACTGCTGTATCTAGTTTATGTTAATTAGATAAGCTGTGTGAAATGTATATATACCTCTGTTGTCCTACAATAAATGGCTCCTACTCCTGTTGTATCAATGTACACAAGTTGCTCGTCACCCCCGGTTATTTTGCTGCAGCCAGACTGTGGCAGATGGTGGCCCATACGGAGAGCCCCAGGACACTCGGGGGTAAGTGACGAAAAAAAAAAAAAAGCTGCCCGTCCATAGATAGCATGGGAGCAAATCTGCTCGTCCCTAGACAGATAGGGCAAGAGAAAAAATGGCCATTTCGAGAAAATGGAGAGGATTGATACAGTATGTTTGTGTCTTGTTTTGTCTTGAAATATTGTATTGTCTTTGTGACGAAAATATGGAAGGGGTGAGAAGTAAATTACTAAGGGATGGAGGCACCCCAGTGGAACCAAGAATAGTTAGGGCATGTGTTGATAGAAGCCCAGGAACCCCAGTCAGAAAGAAGAAAAAAGTTCAGAGGAGGAAGGATTATCAAGAAAGAAATTGCAAAAAGGCTACTACTAAATACTTTTCGTTACCAGAGGGTGCATCAATCTGCGCAGCGGCGGCTGCCATGTGGGTGACCAGTCATGGCGCAGCAAGGACTTTCCAAGTGGCGGCAGCCGGCTCTTCCCCGCCG
>NW_026000057.1:27017725-27080182 GCF_001458135.2 Marmota marmota marmota
GGACACCACTGCGAGAGCCCAAATCCAAACCTGACCCGGAGGAGGCACAGTCTTGCAGGCTCTTGCTCCCTGTGCCCAATGGCAGTTTGAGTCCGGAACACTCCCTGGACTCTCTCCGGGGCCATCTGGGGCTGCCTGGGATGCTGTAGGTGGAGACGGAGGGTGTCCCTGAAGTTTGATCCTTTACAAGGCCAATAACTAAGCTACGATGGTTCTCCCACACCTGGAGGCTGATGAGTAATGAGCACTATTAAGGCTTATTTCAAATGTAAAAAACCTTGAGATAATGTACTAAATTGTTCAGAAGGTTGTTTTCTTAGTGCCTGCTGGAATACTACAGGATTTTCTTTAGCCATCTGGAGTTCCTGCCTTCGTCCCAGTGCCAGTGAAAACGAAAGTAGAAGAATTTCCAGTGTTGCTGAAAACCAGACGAGACTTCGGCTGAGGAATGGACGAGACATCAGATCAAGCTAGCTGCCTGCAGAACTTACCTGGACTGTGATTTAAGCTAGCTGCCTACAGAACTTACCTGGACTGTGATTTACCTGGACTGTGAGTTAATTTATTGAGACACTGCTTTACCTGGACTGAGACAACAAACTGTAATCTACAACAAATTGTAACTCGGTATCTTTGCTAATGGTGTCATTGCTGGTATAATTTTTTCAAGGGCTTCTTGCATGGAGCCATCAAGTGGCTTGGTATTGTGACATTTTGTATCCTCCCCTTCTGCTTGTAGCAGATTATTTATGGTGTTTGTGTAAAAACCACTATGGTCGTTACTTAAATTAAACAAAAGGGGGAAATGTTAGAGTCTGTAAACAAGTAGGATGTCGCCTGGCATTTTGCCGAGGGAGTGGTTTGTGAAGTAACGCCAGCAAGCCATTAAGTGTGGAGATTCCTTATTGGTTGACTGCTGTATCTAGTTTACGTTAATTAGATAAGCTGTGTGGAATGTATAAATACCTCTGTTGTCCTACAATAAAAGGCTGTATCAATGTACACAAGTTGCTCGTCACCCCCCCCCATTATTTTGCTGCAGCCAGACTGCGTCAGAGCATAAACAGTCATATAATTCTGTGAAAAACAGAATTCTAATTATTTATAAAAAATGATATTTTCTGTTATGACCAGCACAGCAAGAACAAGAGATTTTGAGGAGAGGTGACAGGAAATTAAGCAAAACACAGATACAAAGGAAAACAGGAGACATTTTTAAGAAGAAATATGGGGTCAGGTGGGACACTATTCTCTGATGGAGAAACAGTGATCCAGAACTAGCTCAGCATGTTTATTATATAGGGTCTCATGATCAGGAAGTTTAACTACAGAAGCTCAGAATACTGTTCAAGGCCTGTGAGATATCAATAGGCTTCTTGTGCACTAAACAGTTACAGTGTTAGGAACATCTTTCGGCTATCCTGCTGCACCCACAAAACCCATTGTACTGGAACCTTTGATAACAGTGTTGGAGCCGAGTATCAAGGCTGTTCACACATCCTGCCTTTGGCAAGGAGTGTTTCCTTGGCTTGGCTTTTGCCTACACAGCAGGTTCAGCTAATGACTAGGACTCATTCACTGCCCACAATTTTCTATACAGAATCTCATAGGATGAAGAATAATCAAAAGTGTTCAATAAAGTGACTAGATACAAAATAAATATTCTAACCCAGTAGTTTTCCTAGGTAGCTCAATTACCAATTAGACAATGTGAAAGAGAATAATAAAAGCACAGTGTTTCTATCATGCATCAGAAATTATTTCAATCTACTGAAGTTATGGCTGTGTTAATTTTCAAAATATTTATATATTTATTGTTTACTAAAACTCATATGCATATCATTAATATGACAATGGTGATTTTGAAAAATTAGTTGATATTGACTATTCAGTATGAGAGTAATAATTGATTTTGTAACTCCTGCATTGTCTCCATGCCCAAACATATGATTTTCCAACAAGTTTAGGGTGATTTGAAATAATGATAAGTACAGTCAATTTTGTAAATTAATTCAAAATTCAGATTATATACATCTATGCATACATTATTAAATCCAACATCTTTGAATAGGTTCACTTCCTTAACCTACATTCACCTTCTGCAGTATTTATCAGGAATGGAATCCCCTACTATATACACATACAAATAAGACAAGCTTTTGTATTGGTCTTTTATCTGTTAGGCCGATCCCACTTCTATGCTCCTTCTGTGATGCAAAGGTGGGTCTTTAGAAAGTCTTCTTTAGCTCCCTTGTCAGTTGACTTCATCTTAGTTTCTCAGAGTGGGGTCAAGTAGTCTGTGAATGAAGAAAAGGCACTTTCTTCATATTCCAGCTCCTGTCACTTTCCTTGCTACCATAAGGAACAGATTCAAACTAATCTCTTTGGCATTTCCACTATGACAACTCATACATGTAATCACCAGCAAGCGATAACCATCTTGGTGATCTAAGTTCCAGTTGTATTATGCCACATCTATTAATTTAAGTCTTGGGAAAATTAAAAACCTAATTTAATCCATGTACCTTTTTGATCACTTTAGATAGTCAAAACAGATGTGCTAAAATGACAGTCACCTACTGTATTCCAATAAAAATTCGAATTATGCCTGTTCTTCCACTTTCATGAAACTAATAAGGGGATAGATATTCTTAATATATTCTTATATTGTCAGATAAAAGCAACTCAACTAACAACCTGGAATATGTAACTAAATATTATCTTCTACCAAAGTTATAAAAATGTAAATGCCTTTGAACTCTGACAAATAAAAAAATAACAATCAAGTAAAATTATTTACTTCTAAGAATAAGTTTGCGAATTTCTATAAGTCATATGTCACTTTGCTTTATGACTTTACCTCTGCTTTATATTTTGCCTAAGACTAGGGACCTTGTCAATCTCCCATTCATCTTTATTCTTCCTAATTTACCTCACACCCTTATCCTAGGAACTCTTTATGTATCCTTTATTTATGAAATCAACAATAAGGAAAATGGTTAAAATAGATAAAGGGATTTTTAGATGTACTTTTTCTCTTCGTTTATATACAAAAGGTGGAATAGTTGCTTCATCTATCAAATTTGCTTTTACTAAAAGAAAACTATTTTAAAGAATACATGCTTTCGATTAAGATAGATAATAGGAGTTGATCTAATTCAAAACAACAGATACTTTCCCAAAACATGTATATTTGGGGCTGGAGATAAATTTTATGTTTGCATTAAAATATGAGCAAATCTGTTTGTTTCTTCACCTTTTCAAAGTGAAAAAAATAAAAATAACACTAAAAAAACAAAATTTAGAAGTAATAGAATTTACCTCTACTATCCTGAACTCATTTATAGCTTTTTGTTCTGCAAGGCACATGCATAAATGATATTGTATCTTAATGTGAAAATCAATATTAGCATTTATGTTAGTCCTACACTTCCTTTGGGAGTGGAGAATTTACTGGTGAGCAAAGCAAAATGGGAAAAAAAAAATAAAGTTGCAGCCTTTATAATCCTTTCCTTTTTATGTGCCTTTTAGGATAGGACCCTCAGTTAAGACTAGTACTCATAATAATCTTAAAGAAACGCAAAGAGTTTTCTTTGTCTTTAAGAATTTGATATTCCACTTTGAATTCTGAATTAAAAATGGATTATCTATTTATGTAAAATTGAGAAATAACTACAATTTCAATCTCATTTCATTTCAGAATGGTCAAAGCCAATTGAGCTAATTCCATAATAACAGAGAACAGTTTTGATAGTGATATATAGGCTTGCCCTTACCACATAAAAATTTTGAAGCATAATATAATTTTTGGAGGTCTCCAATATTAGTTTTTATCTGTTTTTCAAGCTTATGAATGTTCCCAAATGAATAGTCTATTGTTTAGCTACACAAAGGGGACCATTCCATTTGACCCTCAAGGTGATCCATCCGATCCTCAAGTGGGAGAATTCATTACCTGAAGCCTAGCATGAATAATGACGAATGCCATTAGTCATCATAAAATTTTCCAACAGCTTTCAAAATTCTGACCACAGTATTTGATTCAGTGACCTCTCATGACAAAAACCCCACAGGCTAACTGCACACCATGTAATGAAAGATTTTTTTCATTTATTCTATATTAATATACCATTAATTTCACATGCATTAGAAGACAATATACAAAAAAAAAAACTGGTAGAACTTTCCAGTAATTTCCAAGATATGCAACCTTGGATGGAATCTAAAACATTTTCAGTATATCCTGAAGCACTTTTTAGTAGAAAGAGTTCTTTATTACCTTTAAGACCAGCTTTCCTTCCCTTTCAAAATAGATCTTACATCAACAATATATTCATGCTATACCAAGGCTGCATTTTAGATTTACAGACTTATATTGATATCAATACTTATAAGGATTACCACAGTCAACAATTATGAGCAATATTTTCAAGATTATGAAATGATAGTATGGACTGTATTTGGTAAAAATTCAGTCTCTTCTTCTTTCATTATTGAATTGACTTTCCTGTTGGTTTTGGCCATGTGACTGCTTTAGCCAATGGGATGATTAGCAGAGGCTTCACAAGCAATCTTCAAATGTATTTGTCCAGCATGGCTTGGTTCTTGAGCTTCTGTGATCTGCTACGAGAAGGGCAGGCTCCAGCGAGTCAGTACCATGCACACAAGGCTCCAGAGCAAGCACTTGTGGAACTGAGCTGAACTGAATGGCAGACAAGCTAAATAAAGCTGACTCACACCTCAGCCTGAACCAGAGAAGCCAGTGTACCAGCTGAGATCTGCCAAGCTGCTATTAAATTATAGAGACAGAGGCAAGAACATGAATGCTGGTAGCTATAATCCATTGAGTTTTGGGGTGGTTTGCAACACAGTATTATTGAAGCAATGAATTGACAAATAAGCCATGGAGAATGGACCATTTTAGATTTATCAGTGATTCTGAAGTCATTTAAAGTTGACTTGCCAGCTCTGACTTGGAAGGAAAACAAGACTTAGAACAACAAGTTCCAGTTTTAGCTGCTTACCTTAGGATGATATTCAATCATATTTCTGGAAACAATAGGCTTTTAAATGTTAGTTGAGATATAAATTATACTTTAAAAATTTGTGATCAATATGAGAGGAAGGAAATACAAGATAAATAGGGGAACCAAAATACTGTATATCTAACTTCTTTTTTACAGCCTATATCTTTTTTCTATATTAATGCCTTTTTAAAAAAATTCTGGTTTCTGAATAGAGTCATATTTTATTTCCCAATTTGCTTTTGGTTAAAGAAAAACAAAAACTGACCTTATCTGCTTAAATGGGCAATTTTCACTGTACTATAATAACATATTCATTTATAAAGAATTATATATGTATTCTTAAAATTTTTACCCCAAATGTCCTTTATTTCCACAATTGCATAAGCAGTATCTATCATGAAAGGGAAAAGGAAGGTAGGAATGTCAGGAGGAGAAGGAAGCATATAATAGTACTAATTATACCTGAAATCTTAAGAGTTCTGAGAGTTTACAAGGTGTTTTGATTTTCATTTCCTCATTCAAGTTTAAAAAAAATTGTGAGATTGTTAAGACAGTGAATATAATCACTGTTTTTTTTTGATAGACCAAGGATTAAAAAATGTAAGTATTTAAAAGTTTTTTTTTTTTGTAGATGGACACAATACCTTTATTTTGTTTATTTATTTTTATATAGTGCTGTGGAAGGAACTCAGTGACTTATGCATGCTAGGTGAGCACTCTACCACTGAACCACAATCCCAGCTCGAGTAATTGAGTTTTTAATGGCAGATCTTACTTGAAGTAAGTTCCTCTGATGTTCTTATTTTTAATTATAAAAGTCACTTTTGATTATAAAAAGTAACATGCTTTTCTCAGTGTATCATAGAATTTCCATCCTATAGGAGTTAAGCAAGGACCCACTTCAGTCTAGGTCAGAGAGATATTTTAACATATATTTCATAAGCTTTTAAATTAAAAATATCTTACTGTTTCTATTCCTCTCGATTCCTTTTGTCTTCTAAGATATTGCCATATATAGGATTGTCCTGTTGTCTCTTGTTGATTTCTCTCCTTCTGACATTCATTCCCTCACCCAATCCTTGGTTTCTGCACTTCAGGTAGCTCTTGAGACACACAATTTCTCTCTGCATACCTGATATTTTATATAAAACCATTTCAATAGTTTTGACCCTGACTCAAAGCTCTCATCAGCATTTCTCTGAGGTGAATTTTAGAATTTTTCTTCCCACTGATTTTATTTTTTTCAGTCTCTAGCTTTAGTTGGGGATCCTGGATCTAGGAGTTAGAGATCTTGTTTTGTGGTGTGATTGTGCTACAAATAGGAAAAGAAACAGAACCCCATATCATTTTTCCCTCTATATTCACCACTCATAGTCAACACAACATAAAATACTTCTTCTCTGGTCAACAAAATGTGTGGAGATTTCTTCCCACCAGCAATCAAGCAATTCTGTGGACAAGAGATAAGGATGTTAAAACATGCTTATTCAATTTGATGCAATTCAGACACTACCTAGACATGGCATCAGATCACACAGGTTAAGGGCTCAGTCTTATGAGCCTGCCACTTCTCATGCCAGCCTCTAGTAGTAGGCGATTATCAGTATTCATTATTGGTCTGCTATAAATCATGAGTTTTCCAACCTTCTCCTTAGGTTTGATTTATTGTTAGAGCAGCTCACAGAAATCAGTTAAAAACTTTAGTTTATTTATCAATGGTATCCCCTCTCTGAGTGGAACACTCCATGAAGTATTCAGGTGGTCACCTATCTGGAAGCTCAGAAATGCCATCCTTTGTGTGTATGTGTAAACTTCTTTATGCAGCCACAATTTATGAGTAAGTCATTGATGGCAATCAGACTACAGCCCCTCTCCTCATCCTAGAGGTTGATGGTATGGGGCTTAAAGTCCTAACCCCATAATCATATCTTGAACTTTCCAGTGACCAACCCCAATCTTGAAGCAACATTGAAGCCCAAGCCATCAGTCATCTCATTAGCATACAAAAGATTATTAGTTCAGAAATTGCAAGGATTTTAGGATGTTTGCCTGGAAATGGGGAGAAAGACCAAGTAGGTGTATTTCACTGTATTATAGGTTGGTATTTATTATTGTTTATAGGTTTTCTTTTAGTGATTTCTTTGGTTACCTGTGGCTTATCTCATTTAAACTTTGCCCAGGGTTTTTGACAAGGGGGAAAAAAGATAAAAATGATAGAAAGCAAAAAGAAGAAGAAGAAGAAGAAGAAGAAGAAGAAGAAGAAGAAGAAGAAGACGATAAGAGGCAAAATGAATAGCTCTTTATTTACTTGAACAACACTTGAAACAGCTGGAGAAATATGTCTTATTGTTCTCTGCTATCTAGGTGTGAGTGATGCAAGGAGAGTTTTCAAATTCTTGTGGTTCATAGTCTACTGACTGGATGGTGGAAGATGGGAACAACATATCACTTACAATGGTTCTATCACATTTCGCAGAGGATATTAGAAAGGAAAGGTGATTGGTTGCTAGAAGATACAGGAATTAGTACTGGACACTAATTCTAGAGATAAGCACTATTAATATTATGGTTTTCTGTACATACGTCTACACATTTCTGTGTTTATAAACCTGTAGCACTTTTAATGCAAATTGCTCCTACAATCTTGTAAAACAATGGTAAATTCATTCTGTGAAGCCAGTATCATTGGGATATCAACTTTGAACATGGGAGGTATTTAGTTTGTTTACTGAGTGTTTTTAATTTCCAATGTAGACATCTCTCACCTCCCTGGTTAGATTTATTCCCAAGTATATATTTTTTGAGACTACTGTGAATGGGATTGTTTTTCTAATTTCTTTCTCAAAAGATTAATTATTAGAGTATAGGAAAGCTATTGATTTGTATATGTTGATCTTGTCCTGTTACTATGCTAAGATTATTTACATGCTTTAGTACTCTTCTGGTAAAAATTTTATACATATTTGAAGTACAGGATCATTTCACTGATAGAGATCATTTTTTTTTCCTATTTGCAGCCCTTTAATTTTCTTATCTTGACTGATTATTCTGGCTAGAGTTTCAAGAACTATATTGAGTAGGAGTGGTGAGAATAGACATACTTTAAAATAAATAAAAATCCAATTTCCAGTCAATGTAATTTACAAATGAACATTGCAACAAAAGAAGTAGCACATTAAATTTAAAAAATTATAATAAACATTAGAAGAAAATCTTAATGTGACAAAAAAGAAAGTAAATAAATAAAATAGGCACAATTTAAGATCCTCAAAAGGTGTGAAACAAAACCTTGAAATTAATCAAATTATTGATTAATCAAATTGTTGGTAAATCAAAAAAACTTGAAAATTAAACAATCAGAAATACTCAATTTTTAAGATTAGCCCATATCTTTAACATGCTGCTGAGAGACATTAAGTAAACTGGTGGGTCATACTTAATATAAAAATGTATGAATCAGAAAATAAAGATTCTTTAAAGGTACACAAGATTTGAATGACCTCATAAAAATTTTATAGATGGCTCTGAGAATCACAATCTTTTTTATTGTGGTTGAAGTACACATTACATACAACTTACTATTTTACCCTTTCTCAATCATACAATAACTATATTCACATTGTTGTGCAATCCCCCAAATCTCCTGCCTCCACAACTTATTCATCTTTTCAATTGAAACTCTGTACCCATTAAACAATAGATCCCATTCGCTCCTCTTCTAGTTCTCAGTGGCTGTAATATCAATTTGACTACTAAGAACCTCAAAAAAGTGGAACCACACAGTATTCTTTCATGAACAGCTTATTTCACTTTGCATAATATCTTCAAGATTCAACCATGTCAGGGCTGGGGATGTAGCTCAGTGGTACAGCACTTGCCTAGCATGTGTGAAGCCCTGGATTCAATATCCAGCATTATACACACACACACACACACACACACACACACACACAATTATGCTGAGAGCTGGGGATGTGGCTCCATTGTAGACATGGTAGAGTGCTTGACTAGCATGTGTGAGCCCCTAGGACTGCTAACAAAAACAATGAAAAGAACAACACAAAAGATCTTGAAAATTCATCCTTGTCATAGCATGTTTCAGATCTCCCTTCACTTCAAAGACTGAAAAATACTCAATTATGTCATTTACCACATTTTATTTATCCATTCATCTGTTGATGGACATTTGGTTGTTTCCACCTTTTGGTTATTGTGACTAATGCTGTTATGAACAAGTATCTGTTTGAATCTCTGCTTTCAGTTCTTTTTGGTACCTAGCCAGAAATGGAATCGCTGTACCATATGGCAATTCTATGTTTAATTTTTTAAGAAACTGCCATACTGTTTCCCACAGTGATTGAATCACTTTGCATTTCTACCAGCAACACACGAGGATCCAATTCCTCCACATCCTAGCCAACACTTATTTTTTTCCTTCTTTCTTCTTTTTTTTTCTTTCTTTGAGGTGGTATCTCATTATGGTTTTGGTTTGTATTTCCTTGATTTCTAATAATAACAAGTCTCTTTTTACGTTCTTATCAGCCATTTGTAGGTCTTCTTTAGGGAAATATTTATTTAAGTCCTTCCCAATTTTAAAAATGGAAACTATTTTAATTAAGTAGGAATCATATTTTAAAATATAATCATATTGCATATCGACTACTTAAAATTCTAGCATAGTGTCTTAGCTTATTCAGGCTGCTATAACAAAGTACTATGCACTGGGTGGCATACAAACAACAGACATTTATTTCTCACAGCTCTGTAGGCCAGGAAAGGCCAAGATCAATGCAATGGTAAATTCAGTGTCTTTTGATTGCTCATTTTCTCCTAGACAGCTATCTTTTCAATGTAACCTTTTATGGCAGAAGGAACAGGGATCTCTGCAGGGAGTCCTTTGTAAGGCATCTAAACTAGGAACACCACAGTAATATTTCTTCTCCTTTTCTTTCCCTTTCTTTTTCTCTCTCATTTTTTTTTTTTTTTTTTTGGTGGTGGTTGTGGTGGAGTAAAGTATTTTATTTCGTATAACTAACCATTGGTTTACTTATTTAAATTCTGTCTTTTCTACTAGGTCATGTGTGGGCAAGGTGCTAGTTCATTGTTGATTGTGTTTTGAGTCAACACTGAAGTTCTGGGACAGTATCTGGCATCTCCAAGGTGCTAATGAAATATTTATGAATCTTTGTGATGAAGGAGTATGGGTTTTTGCTGTGGGCAGAGTAGGTGATAGGAGCTGAAGGGGCACTCATCAAGATTGTAGATCATATTAGAATTGCTCACTGTCTTGCAGGAGCTCTGATGTTCTCTAGGAATCCATATGGTTTACACTTATTACATTTTGTAACATGCCTCCAAAGACTCCCCAGATTTTCTATAGCAGTTAGGAAATTAGACATTCTTCGTGTTTTATAACTCACATACTGTCCTTCTTTTAACTTCCATGGGGGCTGGCTTGTTTTAAATAGAGACACTCCAAAATCAACTGGGGAATAAAAGAGTCAGGGCATACATGGTGCTTATTATTAACCACAGGAAGCCAAGCAGTCTGGGAATACTCCCCTGTGGGGAAAGAAAGGAACTGCAGTGGAAACATATACACTTTCCTCAAGTTTACTATTATCTTAATATTTAATACTATTATACTACAATGTATTACAGCAGGTTGATTCTTAAAACCTTTGCTCTAATCTAAAATTATAACTTACTTCCATTGTGTACCACTAAACCAGGGCCTAAAATTATACTATGAATTAGGCCACTTTTTGTCTTCTGAAGTTATTTTCATATTCAAATGAGAAAATAGCATAAGTCTAATTTATATAATTTATTTTCAGATATGACAAATGAAATGACTGCAAGATATTTTTCAAGATCTAAAAATGATGTAAAAAATACAGAGCAACAGTTTCCTTAGCGACCAACTTTGTCACGTAAGAGCCCAAAGACACTCTAATTTATTTTTTCCTCCATTAGAATTTAAGAAGTGCTTCTTTTAATTAAAAGCTATAGGATATAATGATTAAGTACCCAACAAAAGTATTAGGAGCAGATCTTAGTAGATTTTACATTAGTATTATCAGGTTTGAGTCCCTTTGATATAGACAGAATTTTTTTTTTTATCAATATCTTAGAATTCCCAACAACGTAGTTCTGGTTCAGTGCTTTAAATCTCATTTTTACTTTTCCCAGAAATGCTTAATAGGATGATTCCATATCTTGCATTTGAAAATGTTGCTACTGTGAGAGTTAATAATTGCTATCTGTCATATTTTCTGGTTTCTCTTTAGATTGAGTTTAAAGTGATTTTTTTTTAAAAGAGTCACTTATTACATTGACTAATCAAAACTTCCAGAGAAAAGGTATAACTATACTAATGCCAATTTCTTCCTTTCCTTCACATCTTTTATTTTTTCTTCTTTTTGTGCCTTTTTAATTACAGTGCTATCTGGACTCATTAAGTTTCAAGTTATCAGTTCTGTTAATACTTCAATGAAATATTAAAATAGGTTATAAATAAAATCAAGTCCATATTGTATTAGCTTATTATATTATAATGCTTACTTTATAATCTGGTTATATTCTTATATAATCTTATATAATCATATTATCTATTATGTGAATATATTATATACTATATTTAGGTTTTTAATGTGTGTTCCACATCTAGGACAGTTGGGCAAAATGAGTTAAAGTGACCACTCTCTCCACTCTCTTGTAGTCTAATCCATTCCTCTGATCTTCTGTTAAACAGTATTATCCTCATGGAACATTTGGTGACAGGAGAGCCTCTGCTTTCACGGAATCCCCTTGGACAGCCCTTATGTATTTCACAAGCTTGCATAAGACTGAGAAAGCATTTTGTCTTACGCTCTCAAATGAGAATGTTAACTCTTTTATATTCCAGGTGCCACACAAAATAGTGCCCAGCACAGAATACACATTTAGTAAATGTTTCAATATCAAATTGAATGGTATTCAGAGTTTTACATTTGACACAACTAAAGACTTTATAATGGTATTTCTGACTCATTCATAGTTTATGATAAGAACATAATTTGAATGATTTTTTTTACTGACCTTTGATCCTACATTCTTATAGACAGAAAATTTCCCATACCTCTGCCATTTGTCCCCAAATTGACTTCTTAATGTAGGCACAGAACTCTGCAGTATACCTATTCATTGAAATATCAATGTTCTTACTAAAAAAGCAATCCTGCAGAGACAATGTATAATATTTGGATCAGAAGCCATAGGATATAATGATTAAGTACCCAACAAAAGTACTAGGAGCAGATCTTAGTAGATTTTACATTAGCATTATCAAGTTTAAGTCCCTTTGGTATAGATAGAATTTTTTTTTAATCAATATCTTAGAATTCCCAAAAAAGTAGTTCTGGTTCAGAGCATTGTTAAACCTGTTAAAAACAGCTTTTTAAAGTAAAAATTTGTGATAGGTAATGTGAGGGTTATTTGTACCTTCATAACTGGCTAAAAATAATACTGCATTCTGCATCTTTCATCTTTGTCTAAAAGGGGTCACACATACCTTTGAAATCCTTTGGAAAATTAATTTTGAGAAAAAAATCACCATAATGTGCTACTTTTATGTAGTATTTGCTGTATTTTTTTAATCAAATGGGGATGAGAAGATTATCTATAAATGTCCACCTAAACTTTATGCTACCCTTTAGACAAATGCTGGTTTGAAGGTAAAGTCATTATGGCAACTGAAAGATAAAATCCCAAGGAACAAGAAGCTGACTCCTAGCTTTTTAATCCAATTGTTAAACTTTCCCCACATACTCTGTAGTGATCACTTTAAAGTGATCTGATCAGTTTAGTAGTAGTTGTTTCAAGTTAGGCTACCCAAGAAGCAGGCTCGGAAGTGGACATTACTGTGCCAAAGGTTATTGGGTTCTTTCAGGATCAGCCGCTTGTTGAATAAGTGGAGGAAGCTGACCTGGGCAGAGGGAAGTTGAACTCTGGTGCAGTCACAAGAAAGGCCAGAGAGAGGGACAGGGAGTGGGGAACTCTGTAGCTGGTCTGTCACCGCAGAGGTATCATGAGTTGGTGCCAAGAGATTAGGATTTATCTCTCATGATAGTCAGTGAATGGAGTTGGTTTGTCCCAGGAAACAAGACATAAACTCAGGCAAAGTATCTATCTTAAATAGGTAGTCCCCCCAAAGTGATAACTGTTAGCTGTCAACTTTCCCAGTAGCTGGGGGGAATGAGTGCTTTGGTCCAGAAGGTAGAGTACTGTATGGTATATTATAAACCCACAAAAATGATCTTATAAAGATAATAAAATAAAAATATATTAATCATATGTATTAATATACTTTATTTAATTGTATACATATTTTGTTAGTTTTCTTCCAAGTACAAGACAATATGGTTTTCAGAAAGCACTACCCCTGAAAGAGCTAAGTGATAAATTATTCTTATTAGAGAAGTAAGAGTCCAAACAGAGAATCAAAGTCTTCAGTACTTTCAAAATTGTGGATTTAAACCACAATAACACATTATAAACTATAAACCTTGTATCTGATATATTTTATATATTCATCAATGTTAAAATGATTAGTGTTGATCTTGGAATTATAATTGATAATTTCTTCTATTTTTGGTGTAATAACATTTAGAAAAACTTGCTGGAAAGTGTGGGCAAACTCAGTGACCCTGATGTAATTTGTATCTTTATAACTTATAAAGTGTATTAATAATGTGTGTGTGTGTATATATATATATATATATATATATATATATATATATATATAAAATGTATATTTATATATTATATATATAATGTATAAAAGTGGGAGGAATTTCACTAAAATATTTATTATTACAAAAATTCTGGCTAAAATTCCATGATTTTTAAATTGTCTTTTTCACCTTCTAGTTTAATTTTCTGCAAAATAAAAAATATGTACTTATATACATCTATCTATTTCTATTTATCTAGTAATATGATTCCTGGGACCACATATGAGATTGTAAACAAAAAGTCAAATTATTTTTCTTCTTTCTTAGCTTATGTATGCTGAAACATGAAATAGAACTCCAGATAGATCTATCACTTTGAAACATGAGGAAGGAATCCATCCCTTATAAAAAGGAATAAAGCCATAACGTTTTCTCTTTAATTGCCTGTCACATTGTCTTTTGTACAAGATGCTTAAAAGACAAAGGTGAGTGACTGATTGGGGTTTGAAGATATCTTCATCTCCTCTGCAGCCCCAGTGTGAGGATTTAGTTGTTATTGGTTTTTATAAGAAATAACTTCAGCGTTTATTTTTTTAATTAAAATTAATATTATTTTTTCACATTCTTTGAACTTCAATTCAGTTGTCTTTTCTTGTCTTTACTCAGTTCACATTTTCGATTATGCATTTTTATTTGATTTTTCATGTACTTATTTTATTTTGAAAATATTCTCTATAAGATGTATGTTCAAGAGCAGACTCTTTCTCCAAATATTTCAGAAGTCATTGATTTTTTTTTTATATCTTTTGCTAATTGTCACCTAAGGGCTGAGTGAGCTGTGCATTTGTATGTCCTGTCTTCCTCCCTCTCACTCAGCATTCCCTTACTTTAGCTGATAGGAGTTTACAGTATGGCTTTCAGATAGTGAGCATGGTCAACACTGATGCTTTTTCTGATCGATCAAACCAGCTTCCTTTGTTGCTCACTGGCGACAGGATTAGTGATTTTGCTCATTTCACTGTCAGACGCAGTATTATTGAAGTTTTTAAAAATGTATTTTGAACTGTGTTTTAGACCAATTTAGAGATTGGAAGAAAGCTATAAATATGCAATCATTTTGCAAAAACTTCCTGCCCAGAGTATTAGACATCAAGGCAATACTTTCTTCCTGTGGCTTCAGGAAGTTACCTGACAATTCTGATAAATTTCATGAAACACAGTTTGGTGGATGTAAAGCAGAGGAATATTTCTTGATGAAGAAAAGATCTCTTTCCTGCTGAAACCCTAAATGTGGGATGTACCTCCATTCAAGTTCTAGCCCTCTGCTTTTGAGGCCGAAGAACTTACCTCATCTTATTCATGGATTTGATTTGACTCTGGAATTCTCACTCATATTTACCAAGTTCATAAGAGATCTATTTATATCTATATTTACATTATGAATGTGTCATAATTTACTGTGAGAATTTTGCCATGTGTAAGAAACTACTTATCTGAGCTCATTATAAGCATTTTTCTCCCCTGTAGCATACCAAATATCAATAAGCTTATGTTGATTACAGAATCAAACCACTGCAAAGTACAGGTTAATTTTTTTCCATGATAACTGATTAAGGTAGCTT
This sequence comes from Marmota marmota marmota, assembly GCF_001458135.2. NCBI lineage: Eukaryota > Metazoa > Chordata > Mammalia > Rodentia > Sciuridae > Marmota > Marmota marmota. Next base: position 27,033,089 of record NW_026000057.1, read on the forward strand.
AGAAATTCATTTTACCAAGAGGCATGTTCTTACCAATATAGTTCTAGCTTTTAAAGTTCCTGGCAAACATTTCCTCTTGCCTGCATAGTTTTTTGAACCAGTCTTTTAAGACCCTTCATTTCTGTTCTTCACTGAATGTTACTACTTTTTCTAGTGGATACATGCTTTCTGTAGACACAGTAATGTCTTCAGTAAGGTACAATGCCATCTTGGAGGCCTTGGAGCCATCCTTTCATTTTTTAAGAGATTTAATCTCTTGGCCTCAACACATTATATGTCCATGGGTCGTTTAACTTTCACAGACCAATATCCCAGCCCAAATCCCAAGCATCGTTTTACTTTTGTTTCTTCATGGTCTACTATTAATGCCAACATTTCTTTACCTGCCAGTTTTATCACAGCTTGTGCACCCTGAATGTACAGTAGAATTACCGGTAGAAATTTAAAAATATAACAGTGGGTATCTGTGTCATTTCAAATAAACTCAAATCTCAAGTGAAATAGCAATGTATGTTCTTTTGAGTCTTCACAAATTATTCCGATGATCCAGCATGGTTTAAAGCCCTAGTTTAGACACTTGACTCAACCGCCAGGTATATAATTTCCTGCAAGGATAAGAATACTGACATAGTATCTTACCAATTGCTATATTTGATAGATTTCTCTCCTGGCCTGAACTATGTCTGCTTCTGAGGTTTGAGAGTAAAAGTACTATCATTAGGTTACTTTCTTAACATAAATGAAATATCAGATCAGCAGTGATGTAAAGTTCTGGCTTGTGGAAATACTTTCAAAAGTTAATGACAGGAGTTAACATTTACCAATTTTCCATGTGCTAGATATTAGGTAGTTAATCTCTAGAAACCTTTTCAATCATCCCACTCAACAATCTGAAATGATGAGTGTTATTTTATCTCTATATTATAATAAAGAAAACTATAACACAGAGAAGGTAAATAACTCTCCAAAGTGTAAAAGCTAATAAATGGTGAACAGGACTTAAATCCTCTTGATTTAGTTCAAACTCAGATTTTTTTCTTTTCTTTTTTTTTAGTGGAAAATATTTTATCCCTTCATCTTTTCAAAGAAGGAAAAATAAAACTCAACAATAATGCATGTTATCAGAAAAATGCAAATACAAATTCAGATATCAAGGAAAAGAACTGCTGATCACATTAACATATTACAGAACTCAAAATTAAGCATGCAAAATAAATTAAAACGTTAGATATTAACATTTTCTGTAGAAACATACCCACAGGTCAAAGTAACAAGTTTAAAAAAATCAGGTTTGTTGTCATTAAGATAATGGAAAAGTTAAGGAGTTCATTAAGTCATTACACTAGAAAGAGGATCTGCTTTGCAGTGTTATTTGTGAGTGTGTGTATGTGTATCATTCAGGAAGCCTGGAAAAATCAGAGGCTAGCGAGAACAAAGTCTTATGTTACAACACTTATCATTATTCCTTATTGTCTTGCATTTCTTAAATAGACATGCTATGTAAAGCAAAGCAAAGAAAAAGCAAATTTGAAACAAAACGAAAGGTTTAGTTCCTTTTTTCAGGAACACATTCTGTATAGATTATAAGCTAATGTAAGGAAATTCATGATTACATTATATATTACATATACTTTAATAGACAAGTAATGAAGATGTGAGATGGCAAAGGTTCAAGAAAGAGTATCATCATGAGCAGCAATGCCAGAAATGGAATTTTGGACTAAGAGAAATAAAGAAGAGGGTACTCAATGCAAGAAGAAATGTACAGTGATTGGCAGGAAGTTGGAAGGAAGAGATCAACAAAAGTGAGTAGCTAAGTCAGCTCAGACTTTTGGAGGTAGTTTGAGGGATAAGAGATTTGATTATTTCCTTCTTGGAATTGGGTTTATATTCCAATTGAAGAGATATTTATTGAAGACTGGTAAGGAGGGCTCCATCTTGGCATTCAAACTTTAATGTTAATATCCCCCACTGATAGGGTCTTCCAGGAAACTGCCTCTGAAAGGAAAAAGAGGAGGTTTATTAGGGGTTATTCTGAAGATCAACTCCTACAAATAGCAGGGCTGAGGGAGACATGGAGAGATGCAAATGCAGATTCACTTCAGGCCTTCGCCATCCCAATGGAGAGATGGGAAACTGAATGCTGCGCAGTCAGCTGTCTCCAAGTGGATGGAGGTCTGGGCCTTTGTAACTGGGTCATGGCATCCTCTTGGGTGAAACAGCCTTTCAGTTTAGACAATTCCTTCAGGGGTGGCATTTTATTTATTTTCTTGCCAGCAGCCCTCAGAGCAGTTGGAGGAAATAAATCCTCAGTTTCTGAAGGAAGACTTGGGTGGTGCATGACTGTCCTCCGAGTTTATTCTGTAATAGAATAGTATTCCTGGGCAACAGAATTAACTCAATTAGAAAAAAAGAAAAGAAAAGAGCCCACTAAACCAGAATCTCTCAGGATGGAGCCCAGATGACTGATCAATTTTAAAAAGCTCCTCAAGTAATTCTGCTGATCATCCAGGTTTGCAAACCACTGTTCTAAAGGGCATAAACTGCTCTCATGGAGATTCAGAAATAATTACACTTTTCTTCCCTGACTATTCAGTAATCTCACATAGGATACACTAGTCCTTAATGGGCAGAGCAGAAGGATGAACGAAGAAATCACATTTTGAATAGCTCTGTATTCAATGAAAGGGCAGATAGGCATTTTAAGTGTGTTCTACATTATATAAGAACAAAGGAATTAAGCACAATAGGAAGCCCATTAAATTGCTATTGCATTTAGAAGAAATTAAAGGTTATGCTCAGAGTATTATAGAATAGACATAGAGATTCATAAAACTATGTTAATCTATGCAATCTTCCAATAGATACATAATGAGCTATCTGGGCAAGCAGATAGCATAAATAAAATTAATTTATGGTTTTGTAATGCAGGAGCTTCTTTGTGTGGAAATAGCATGCTATCTGTAAAATTCCAGTTCTAATATTTGGGGACAGACATTAAAATGATTTTTCAATTAAAAAATAGATGCAATACAGGATATTTTGTCTATATTTGCAATCTATTGCTCAGAATGTTAGTAGGAAAGCTTGCTGCCACTTCCTGCTCCCAATATTTGCCAGTGTTTCATGTTTACCTCTGCATGTTTAGAGGCAATGACCTTAATTCCCAAATACTATTTGAGAGGTCTCTAGGTATTTGCCTCTATAAATTTCTGTTTTCTCTTTCCTTCATCCCAGCCCCCTTTCTGATTGAGTTTCAGTGATGTGATAAGGAGTTTGGTAGATTGAGGTCGATCTCACGAAAGTTCAATTGCTAATAGAACAGCAGGGCCCTGTCCTTGTGGACATAACATTACAACATTCATCTCAGCCTTCAAGTCATCAAGGATTGCACATGGGGATCATGTTGGAACATTTATCCATTTAAATAATCTGTACAATTACACAACGGTAACACTGGGGGCCCAGCCAGTTTTCTATGTCATATCCATGACCTAGCCTTGACAAAGAGGAAGGAAATATTTTCTCCTCCACTTCAAGGAACATTTTTTTTTTCTAGACCAGGTAGGAATTGGAGGTTCTAGTATCTTGACAAAATTAGTGTTGGGTTTCCAGCTTCTCTGGGTTATGAGGCTTCATCTGAAACCAATCAACATTCCCACTGACAATTCAGTGCAATTTTTTGAAGCAACTGAAATGAGTAGGAGACAGTTTTCTGGTAAGCAAGAGTGAATCAAATCAAGGCAACCACTGGGTTTTGAGTTTGACCTTGAGAGACACCTCTGAGTTTCTACTGAGGCAGAGTAAAGGAGGGCAGATTCTAAGCAGTACTTGCTGAACGGTTTTGGAGCTACCTAGAGAAGATAGCCTTTTCACAAGATGTAATTTCTATTTGTTAATTAACCACTGTGATGTAGGATATTGATATAAAAGTGCAGTCACCTCTAATAGTGTTAAAGCCTGCTCATATTATTTGGGTGAGATACCACTATGCTTAGGAAATATGTTCATCAAATGCTCTTTAGAGATGGTAATTTATGTAGGACTGCTTTATGTAATACAGAATTTTAAAACATTCTATGTCAACTTGAAAATACTCTTAATAAATTACCATGTTCCTAACTACTATTGTATTACCCATACCCAAGCAAATTGCTTCAAGGGCTGAGGATGTTTATATGAATTGGTGACATTAGGGCACAAGCAAGGAATGGTACATATAGCCAGACAATGCCCAATTTATGATGACTTAATATTATCTTGACTTAAGATGTTGCAAAAGTGATTCAATAGAACTTGCAGTTTAATTTTGACTTTTGATCTCTCCTGGATGAGTAACAATACTGCTCTCCTTGCTAGACAATGGGAGTGGGCAGTGAAGTGCAGCTCCTAGACAGCCACATCGTCAAGAGGGGAAGCAGCTGTATTCTTCAGTGTACTGTGCTACGAAGCTACAATATTCAGTAGCATCCATTTGATGAATTTTCAACTTAAAATATTTTCAACTTATAGTGCCTTATCAGGATGTAACCACATAGTATCTAAAGGCATTTGTAGATAGTTTTTAAATAACCACTGTTACTGTGTTATTTTCATTACAATCAACATTTTAGGTAGAAATTTAGGTAGAAATATAAAATAGGTCATACTGTCTAATGCAGGGCATGGATGGGATTTCTGATTGTCTTCACTGTGTGACTGGCCCGTTAAAGTCTCCTTATACTTCAAAGAGCAAGGTTCACACAGTAAGTCCTTCCCTGGAGGTCCCTGGGAAGATCAGAGCCTCAGGGTAGACAGGCATTCATGCACAGAAGAAAAACCTCTAGATTTTTGCAAGCTGAACGTATCTATTGCTAGTTTTGAAAATGATGCTGCACTCTCTGGGAAAATATGGGCCACTGGGTCTAATTCCCAGGTGGTCACAGCTCTTTAGTTCTGTTTCCCCTGCAGTGACTCAACGAGGAAGGCTTTTTGCCAAAAATAATATCAGTTTTATTCACAATCTCTACCACTTTCCAAAATGATGTTAGTACTATGCCTGTGGGGTTTCTTCGGATACTACCACAGGTATGCACCATCCCAAAGAAATGAGGAAATGAGATGATGTTCATATGGCACGCGCACGTGTGTGTGTGTGTGTGTGTGAGAGAGAGAGAGAGTGTGTGAGAGTGAGCAGAATACATCATGCTTTGAAAGTCCACAGAATTTTTTTACTTGATGAAGATCATTCCGAAGGGATCACCCTAAATGTGATACCATGAAAGTGAATTAACCTCTTTTCCTGTTCTTTGTGCCCAGTGTGGTACATACACCTCTTGACACTGGTAAGGTCAGGTGGCCTCTCTGCCTTTTAGCAGGAGAGATCACCTGGAGTGCTCAGTGGAAGAATTTTTTTTACACATTTAGTTACCAGAGAATTCTTTTAAAAGGAGATTTTAAATAATTGGTCCTGACATCTGTAACATCCAGGGTGTGGTGGTACATGTCCTTTCACTGCACTCATCAAAGTGAACAAAATCCAAGTGGATGTGGAGGAAGTGTGGTTTAAAAGAACACTTATGAGGCTTGTCCTGCGTAAGAACATTTTGCATTAGACTAATATGATACCTTTCCTTTTGATTTAATGTGAAATTCCCAAGATTGAAGTTAATTCCTTGAATTGAACAATTTCGAAGTTTTTATATTCAGAATACCATTAACATAATCCACGTACATTTCTCTAGGCAGAAGAAAATCCTGAAGTTTCATATTGGTTTTCTATCAGGCACTAACTGAAATGGACATTCTTAACTAATTGCCATTTTAAAAGTCACAGTATGGCTGAGATACAGGACTGGTAAGTCTCAACGGGTAAATGTGATTCTATAGAGCTTTTATGAATGTGTTAATCATTTTTATTGCAGTCATTGAGTTAAAACAGATAAACTTGGGAGCACTGGGTTGTCCATATTTGAGTAGGAGCACTAGTATTTAAAGAATTTCCAAATAGTTTCAGGAAGAGAAGCAGCACTGAGAGGCATCCATAAGACAATGCTGCCTCATGGAATTGCCTATTTATGATGAATTTCTCAGTCTGGGTTCAGGTCCCTCTTCGACCCTGATGTATTTCTCTGCTCTTGGTACTCTGAGATATTTCCCTATCCTGGCAATTTAGCTTTGTATTGTTTTGGAACTAGTTTGAATAATTTCCTATTACTTTAAACTAAAAAGGTCTAGATAAGTGAGTCACGGGCATTAACTCATAGATAAGTGAAATAATTTAGGAGTATAATTATATATAGTACAATGCCTAGCCTGTATGATATGCTGAATAAATACTGAGAGACAATTCAGCTAGTTGATCACAAGAAGAACAGAAAAGACAGGTTGGAAACAAGAGATATGTGATAAAAACAACAGCAACAAATATTTGGCAAGTGATGCATACAAAACAAAAAGGATCAATGTCCGTGGTGAGAATTCAGGTTAGAGCCAAGTGACTTGAGAAGTAGGTTAACTGTGAGTTTCTTACAAAATAATTTCATTCCCATAACCTTTTTTCTTTTCAACCCAGAAAGCACAATAGCTAATGGAGAAAAAAAAATAGTCTACAACAAATAGTAATACAAGTAATATAAAACATCTGTAATTTTAAAATATTGTTTTCCTATGCATTTGATGAGAAAAGCAACTACACCACACCTGTCTTTATCCTTTGCTTTTTATGTCCAGGTTAATGTTTCTTGGCATTAGAATGAAAGCTAAAGAGTGCTCTCTTGAGAAGAGAATTTTTTATTTTTTAATGCAAAGTCAATTTAGCACTACACAATGCAATTCAAAATGGGGCGTTTCTATTTCACTGAAGGTGTTAGAAAGACACTGAGTGCAAAGAGACTTAGTTGTAAATAGCCTCAGTCACAGCAAGTCATAGCTGAAGGACAGTGCATGCATTTATGGAGGATAGAAAGGACCATTAGTCACCCATCCATCTTTTCAGTCACTAAGAAGACAATCCCCATTAGTAACATCATTTTTGAATAATAAGGAAAAAATGTATGTATGTCCTTGGAATTTCAATAAATAGTGAACCTCACACCTGAGAAATGTGTTGGCACCTTGGAAAGTTAATTATCTCTTTCATATCCCACAATTTTATAGAATATTTTCTAGATTACTACGAGGGTATTAAGCCATCTCTTGATAACCTAAGAACATAAGTAAGAAAAGACTAAGAGAGAAAATATGTGAAAAATATTTAACGCATTGTCCACACAAGTGAGTTGCTTAAGATAAACAAATGAAGGAAAGAAGAAATGTTTTCCCACTTCATTCCTGAGTTGACAGATTAGGACTGGACTTCAGGGCACTGTAATCAAGGCTTTTCCTACTGATCATGGATACAGACTCCTGTTTGGGAGGTGCTTAGACTCACCATGTGCCGACAGTGTAGCATTTTGAGTTCATGCTGCTCATATTTTGTTCTGCTCCAATGTTGTGGAAACATCTGAGCCACCATACAAGCTCAGCCTAAGAATGTGGATAATTTACATCCTCAGGGGCAACTCTCAAATGGAATAAGGGTCAATGAAAAAGATTTCTGCCCATCAGGTGGACAATTAAACTGTGGTCCCAGCAGAAGTCCCCTAGCAAACTTGCCACTGCCTCCCCACATTGGCTTTTCTTTCTTGTCGCTCCCTCACTCTCCTTGCTTCCTCATTCCTGCTTCTTAAAAATCACCTTTTAAATAAAATAACTGCACCCAAGTTTTTGTCACTGTCTCAGTATCTAAAGGATTCTATATTAGAATACTAGGTCATTGAACATTAACCCAACTAATGTTCCTATACAGGAACGTAGTCAAAACCAAAGGCTCCAAAAAAAAAGAATTTGATTCCTAAAATGTTAGAGAATAATAATGAGTAAATATCAGAATTAATTTAATGTATTTATTTAATCTATAATAATGGGTATATTTCACTTTATACCATACCTATGTTTATGCAAAATTACAACTAAATGAAATTTTGCAAAACAAATTGTCATTAAGAATTTTCAATATTACTGAATATCAAATTTTCTTATCACTTTAACTGTCTATATCATAAGATGGTAATAATTATCTACATAAATCAATACCATCCCATCACTCATTAAATATAAAAAATGAAGAAATTTGGTTAGTGAAATAAATAAATTGCTTCAAAATAGTAATAATTCTCGGTTTCTAAGTTCTGATCCAATATATTAGAATTCTTAATATGGGAAGTCATGTTATTCTGAAATACCATGCATAATCATTTGGATTTTAATTTTGAGATAAATCTTTTCTAATTTCTTTACAAGTGTGTAAAAAGAATTAGTGCCTAAAACAAACAAAATAGAATTACACATTATGAGTTAATTTCACTGTTATTAATCGTGTTATTATAGAGCTTATGAAGTCTTTGTAGCATACTTTATAAGCTTTGATTGGTAACATACATGATTTAGAAGGTAAAATCTGCCTATATCATACCTGGAATACATGGTGAATTTTGAAAAATATGAAAACACTTCAAAATATTATGCAGTTGTTAAATTAATTTTATAAAATGAATGATTAAAAACAATTCATAATGATGGAGAATACTAGTATGACATACTATAAATTTTTCACTTCAAATTAATTTTAAATTTAATTGGAATTCAGGTAACTTTATAAAATTTAATCATTTTAAAGTATAAAATTCAGCAACAGTTAATGAATTCTCAGTGCTTTGCAACCACTACTTCCACATAGTTCCAAAAGATTTTAATCACTACGGAAAGAAAGCCTACTCATTGAGCAGTTACTCTATTCCTTCCTTCCCCAGTCCCTGACAACCACCAATTCACACTTTTTTAAAAAGCAATTGTTCTTTTATATAATTTTTTTTCATAATTTATTTAAAGAGTTAAAACTGAAAGTTCTGTGAAGTATAATGGGCAAATAGAAGTCCATAATTTCTGATTTGCAATCCTTAGGGAAAATATATGTTGAGATTCAAGATTTTTTAAAAAATAAATGTTACATATGGATACATATATATGAATTAAGCACCCAATGGAATATTAACAAGGTTTTTTTTCTGGTTCAAAAAGTTATTTTATTGTGGTATGAATATTTAACATTTGATCTAACTTCTCAACACATTTTCAAGTGTACAATACAGTATTTATTGTTGACTACAGGTACATTATTGTATACCTCATGTCTTGAACGTACTAATCTTACTCAACTGTAACTTCAACATTGTTGATTAGTAAATCCCTATTTCTCTTGTCCTCAAATTCCTGATAACCATCATTTCACTCTTTTAGTCTATGAATTTGACTATTGGACAGAGCATGTACATGAAATCATGTGCTATTTATCTTTTTATGACCAACTTATTTCACCTGAGTTAACATTTTTAAGGTTCATCCCTGCTGCTAGGTATTGCAGACTTTCTTTCTTTCCTTTTTTTTTTTGAAGAAAGTAGAATAGTCTTCCACTGTGTGTGTGTGTGTGTGTGTGTGTGTGTGTATATATATATATATATATATATATATATATATATATATATATATCACATTAAAAAAAATACATCCCCCTGTCAGTGGACCTTGAGATGGTTTTCACATCTAGGTTATTGTAACTAGTAGTGCTGTAATGAATACAGGAGTACAAAAAATCTCTTCCAGATCATGGTTTCAGATCTTTTCAATAGATACTAAGGAGTGGAATTGTTAGTTATATTAGGCTATTTCCCATAGTGCTTGAACCATTATGCAGTTTCACCAACAGTGAGCAAAGATTCTATTTTCATTACATCCTTCATCAACATTTGTCTTGTTTCTCTGATAATAGCCAGCATGACAGATGTGAGGTGATATCTCCTTGTGGTTTTGATTTACATTTCCCTGATGAGGAGTGATACTGAGAATTTTCCCCCATGTACCTGTTGGCCATTTGTATGTCTTCTTTGAGATATGATTATTCAAGACATTTTCTTGGTTATTTTGTTTTGTTTTTATTTTAAGTTATAGGAGTTTATTGTGTATTTTAGAGATGATCCCTTTAACAGATATGTGGTTTGCAAAATTTTTCCCTCATTCTGTAGTTGTCTTTTGGTTCAGCCAAATATTCCCTTTGCTACAAATAAGGTTTTTAGTTTGATACAGTACTACTAATTTTTATTTTAATTACCTTGGTGTCATAGCCAGAAAATAATTGCAAAGACCAATATAATACTAAGGAAAGTTTATTGTGATAATGATTAAAAAAGAATAATGATCTCAAATAAACAACCTAACTTTACATCTCAACCAGCTAGGAAAAGAAGAAATAGCCCAAAACTATCAGAAAGGAGAAAATAACAAAGATCAGAGAAGAAATAAGTGAAATAGAGAAAATAAAAACAATGAAAAAAATCAGCAAAACAGAGTCACTTATTTGAGAAGATAAATGAAGTTGATACACCACAGTTAGATAAAGGAAAAAGACAACCTAAACAAATATATCAAAAATAAAAGAGAAAACAATGAAAGCCACAGAAATAAAATGCATCCTATGTGTTGTATGTGGTTACAATAGGGAGATGATTTAATATGAATTCACAAATCATACAGCTAAGCACCAAAGACATTTTTTCTTAGGCTCATATTGATTAAAGAGGAAAAGAATAACCTTAACAAATCTCATAGAATATATAGTCCATTAATATAGTTCATTAACTGCATAGTGAATGAGTTAAAAATTTTTGAGGTCCCGTTGCTCAGTTAGGATGAAAATAGGCCTTTATGGAAAGTAAAGTCTCATTAAAGTTTGAGAGGACACGGAAAAAAACATATATACAGTTACCTATTATTTATTAGAGAAAAGCACAATAAACATCCATGGAAGAAAGTATAGCCTATTCAACAAATGGTTCTGGGCAAACAGGAAATCCTTATGTAGTAGAATGAAATTTAACCTCTATCTCTCACCTGAACAAAACTAAAGTCAGGGTGGATCAAGGACCTAGGCATTAGCCCAGAGACCTTGTGCCTACTAGAAGAAAATGTAGGTCCAACTCTCCATCATGTCAGACAGAGCATTAATCACCAGGGTATATAAATAACTCAAAAAACTTCATACCAAAAAAAAAAAAAAAACCAAGTAACCCAACTGGTAAATGGGCAAAGGAATTGAACAGGCACTTCACAGAAGAAGAAATACAAATAGTCAACAAATATATGAAAAAAAAAATGTTCAATATCTCTAGCAGTTAGAGAAATGCAAATCAAAACTACACTGAGATTCCATCTCATTCCAGTCAGAACAGAAATTATCAAGAATATAAGTACCAATAATTGTTGGTGAGGATATGTGGGAAAAGTTTCACTCATACATGGCTGGTATGGCTGCAAATTGGTGCAATCACTCTGGAAAACAATATGGATATTCCTCAAAAATCTTGGAATGGAACCACCATTTGACCCAGTTATCCAACTCCTGTGTACGTACCCAAAGAACTTAAAGTCAGCATACTATACAATAGCAAAGCTATAGAACCCAAGCACACTGCACAATAGCAAAGCTATAGAACCAACCTATATACCCTTTACCAAATGAATGGATTAAGAAATTGTGATATATATACACAATGGACTATTCAGCCATAAAGAAGGATAAAATTATTGAATTGGCCAGTAAATAGATGGAACTGGAGACTATCATGCTAAGTGAAATAAACTAGTCCCAAAACCCAAAGTCCGAATGTGGTCTCTGATGTGTGTATGCTTACAAACAATGGTGGGGGCAGATAATAGAAGTTCATTGTGACTAGCCAAAGGGGCATAAAGGGAACAGGGTGGGGATGGATAGATGTAGGAAAGACAGTGGAATGAAATGGATATAACTTTCCTATGTTCATTTATGAATATACTACCAGTGAACTCCACAAGAATGGGATCCTAATTAGAATAAGTTATACTCTATGTATGTATAATATGTGAAAATACACTCTACTGTCATGTAGATCTAAAGAGAACACATAAAAAATATGAATTTAAAACAAATGTTTGAGGTAGACCTTTACAGGAAGCAAAGTTCTCAGAAGCAGCTGACTTTACCCCCAAAGCTGAAATCCATGGTCACAGGCAAGGGCTGTCATGCTGGAGAGCAAGCCAGATGTGGTAGGCAAGACTTTTTAAATTAGCTGAAGGCTAACAGGGTGCTGCCCTGTTACAGGCTGAGCACTTGGTATACACCCACAGGGTGCAGCCTTGCCCTGGCCTAAGCTTTCAAGTATATGACTAACATTTGAGTTTATGTGGATTTTGAAGTCCAGTATTTGAGGAGGGTAAAACATATCGAGGGGGCTAATAAGATGTGACATTGCATTCCTGAGGAGAGGGAGAGCTTACTTCAAGTTATCTCTTATGGGATCTGATGTCACCCTCACAGAGGTAGCATAGAATATACCATGAAACACGTATTATTCACATAGCAGTGTTTGAAATAATTCCAAAGCTACCCAGCAATGTAAGACTGTTATGAGCAATGATAGGCCCACAAACTGTATAACCCTAAAGGTATGGTTACTAGAAACATACAGCCAACCAAGACCAAAGCATGAAGAAGTAGGAAGTCAAAACAGACCTATAGCAAACATGGAGACTGAATCAGTCATCCAAAACCCTCAACAATAAATTTTTCAATTATTTACTTTCTTATTACAAGATATCCTCAATTGGAATACGTCACTAAGAGACAATTATATTGAAGATAAAAATTTGTTTATGTATAGGAATTTAGACATTAAAGAAAGACTTAAGTTCTTGAGAGAAAAATTTATTCATTCAGAAATTTCTACTACTTTATTTGAAAAAGATTTTATAGTTGCCAACAATTTACTTAGACTCATTATTGATAAGAATCAATATTAAAGCACATATATGCTTGTTTGGAAATAATGTATATTTATACATCTAAAGTGATCCTTGGCTAAATGTAACATGATTATAAATGTCTGAAGTAAGCAATGACAGATACAGGACTCCAACTTAGGTGTCATTGATTTTTAAGGAAACAGGTATGCTTACATTATGTTTGCTTTACAATATAAGATTTTATGCTCAGACTTTTTCAGCCTATGATGTGGTTCAAAAATTTAGACTGTCTCTGGATTTGTAACTTGTACGCAGATAATTTAATTAATTCTTCATTAGGTCAAACTCGATTAATCACATATAACTTCTGGCAACCTAACATAGATATTCATATTTACACATTGATGCTAGATATACTCCCCTACATCAACTGTGAAGATGTATCATCAAAAATATTTGTAAAAAGTAATAGCACTTCTATGTGACATACACAAGGGAAAAAAACCAGTAACTTGATCATCCACAAAGCTTTATAGATTCTCTGAGTTTGGGAAAAAGTGATAAACTCATTCAATATTTACTCTATAATTTGAAACAGAAAACATATGTTCTATTTATGTAAATTTTCACCCTCCACCCTTAACCTTTAACATCTTGAAATCACTATCCAGAAGAATGCTGTATTGGGTTACATATATATGTTGGCTAAACTCTTTTTTTAATGGGGATGTGAGATCAAAGATATTATGCTTATTATATAATAAAGACATCCAAATTGTTAGAATTCGCAGTTACACCTTTAGTCAAATGCACCAAATTGAAATTGGGGCAGAAAATCAAGTTGTTGCTTTCTGTATATAGTAAGAGGATATACTGTTGGTAGGACATTCAAATGAAACTTGTGAAATGCTTATTTTAAACTGAAGAATAAATACATAAAGATTATTACTGATTGTTGTTAGAGTCTGTAAACAAGTCAGGATGGCGCCTGGTAAATGTTAGAGTCTGTAAACAGTCTGGATGGCGCCTGGCATTTTGCCAGAGGGAGTGGTTTGTGAAGTTATGCCAGCGAGCCATTAAGTGTGGAGATTTCTAATTGGTTGACTGCTGTATCTAGTTTATGCTAATTAAGATAAGCTGTGTGGAATGTATAAATACCGCTCCTGTCCTACAATAAACGGCTCCCACTCCTGCTGTATCAACGTACACAAGTTGTTCGTCACCCCCCGGTTATTCTGCTGCAGCCAGACTGCGGCAGATGGTGGCCTGTTACGGGGAGCCCCGGGACACTCGGGGGTAAGTGATGAAAAACAAAGCTGCTCGTCCATAGATAGGACAGGAGCAAATCTGCTCGTCCCTAGACAGATAGGGCGAGAGGAAAAATGGCCATTTCAAGAAAATGGAGAAGATTGATACAGTATGTTTGTGTCTTGTTTTGTCTTGAAATGTTGTATTGTCTTTGTGACGAAAATATGGAAGGGGTGAGAAGTAAATTACTAAGGGAAGAAGGCACCCCAGTGGAACCAAGAATAGTTAGGGCATGTGTTGATAGAAGCCCAGGAACTCTAGTCAGAAAGAAGAAAGTTCAGAGGAGGAAGGATTATCAAGAAAGAAATTGCAAAAGGTACTACTAAATACTTTTCGTTACCGGAGGGTGCATCAATAGGCATGGCGGCGGCTGCCATGTGCGCGAGCTGGTCATGGCGCAGCAAGGGCTTTCCAAGCGGCGGCAGCCGGCTCTTCCCCGCACGGAGTGGGATGCCACTGCAAGAGCCCAAATCCAGGCACAGTCTCGCAGGCTTTTGCTCCCTGTGCCCGGAATCAGTTTGAGTCCGGGACACTCCCCAGGGCCATCTGGGGCTGCCTGGGACGGACGCTGCAGGTGGAAGACAGCCTCGCATCCCTGAAGTTTGATCATTTCCAAGGCCAGTAACTACAATGGTTCTCCCATACCTGAAAGGTAGTTCCTGCCTTCATCCCAGTGCCGGGGAGGACGAGGTTGGAAAAATTTCCAGTGTTGCTGAAAACCTGAGGAGACTTTGGGTCAAGCTAGCTGCCTGCAGAACTTACCTGGACTGTGATTTACCTGGACTGTGAGTTAATCTATTGAGATACTGCTTTACCTGGACTGAGACAACAAACTGTAATCTACAACAAATTGTAACTTGGTATCTTTGCAAACGGTGTCATTGCTGGTATAATTTTTCCAAGGGCTTCTTGCATGGAGCCATCAATTGGCTTGGTATTGTGGCATTTTGTATCCTCCCCTTCTGCTTGTAGCAGATAATTTATGGTGTTTGTGTAAAAACCACTATGGTCGTTATTTAAATTAAACAAAAGGGGGAAATGTTAGAGTCTGTAAACAAGTCAGGATGGCGCCTGGCAAATATTAGAGTCTGTAAACTGTCTGGATGGCGCCTGGCATTTTGCCAGAGGGAGTGGTTTATGAAGTTATGCCAGCGAGCCATTAAGTGTGGAGATTTCTTATTGGTTGACTGCTGTATCTAGTTTATGCTAATTAAGATAAGCTGTGTGGAATGTATAAATACCACTCCTGTCCTACAATACAGGGCTCCCACTCCTGCTGTATCAATCTACACAAGTTGTTCGTCACCCCCAGGTTATTTTGCTGCAGCCAGACTGTGGCAGATTGTTGCATGTTTGTTACATAAAATAATTCTGTCTTTTATATGATGGTAATGCAAAAAAACTTATGTCCCAAGCACTAATTGCACTACATATGCAATTCCTGAGGTGTTTACTAAATTAGATAACCATGAAACTAGAGAATATTACGAGATGCTTTTGGAAACTTTTTACTTACAGCTCCTTGTCCTGGGCTACAGTGCTATCTTAAAAGCTATTGAAAAGGTACATAGCTATTTTTAACCAAAATTGAACATGTACAATCCCTACCTATGCTTAATCATGAATATTATAATAAAATATTTAATATTGCCATAATCTAACCCTTGCCATGTAAAATTCTCTTTTATTTACAAAATGAATAAATGAATAAACAAACATATGCAAAGAAGAGTAATATAGCCTTATTCCATTTTTAGTACTTAACTCCAGGCAGCTTTTAAGCCCCACCACTCTCCTTCCATTCTGTGTCACACCTGGGAAAACTAATAAAAATGCCAAGGGGCTCGCCATGTTGGGATTGAATAAAAGCTCAGATCTTGCTGACCCTGAGGAATGCCTAATTACCATCAACCACATGCTTGTATCTTTCCTGCTCTCTTTAAGCCATTGTTAAACCTGCTTGGAGGCCTGTCTTTTCTCTCAAGAAAACCTCATTGTATGAGTAATAATCCTTTTTCATACCTTCTTGGTGTGTGTACATGTGGCATTATCAGTCTAGACATTCAAACCAAATGTTCAGTGGAGGTTTTACCCCATCTCTGAAAAGTGAGTACAGTAAGGCTGCTCTCTCAATGTTGGATGCAAACTGAAGTGTGGTCAATATGGTGAGCTGTGGGAATATGGAAGAAAATGCCCACTGACCCCAACACCCTGAATTATTGGATATGTTAATCTTACCACAACAAACATTGCATGCTTAGTTTAGCTCAAATCCAGGCATTGGGAACCTCAAAATTGTGTGGTTTAAAAATTAAATAGGAGTATGTAAAATGTAGACACGAGTGTTAATGGCTGGAGTTTTTCAACTTGTTAAAGGAGGAGACTTTTGGTGTCCTGGAGTAATAGCCACTTCAATACTTAAACAAATCTGGGCATCCCCAAATCCTGCAGCACCCCTAAACTAGAACGAGGACATTTTTTATATCTCCTAGAACACTGCAAAAAGTTATCCTAAATCCAACCACTGATGTTACATCCTGGCTTATTGTCTGGTTATTTACTCTCCCTTCCCTCACCAAGTCTTTTATTTAGGCATTTATTCATCTACCCTTTCATTTATTGCTATAACAGATATATGTATCTGATAGGATTCAAATGAATCCTATTGACTAGGGAAGTACATCTTTTCCCTCAAATCTCCCCCAATTACTTAAGAACCCCCCACTTTTGTTAGGGGAATTACTTGCTTGATGTAAACATATTGAGCAGTACTCCATAACTAGCAATGTTCTATAGTAACCTAAGGGCCAGGGCTCCAATGTTAAATAAGATGGATATCATTGGAGCCTTGGAGTACTTAGTACTATGGTATATAAGTAAGTACTAGGAAATTTAAATACGGTATGATATTTGTTAATCAGGAAAAAGACAGCATTTTAAAGAAGACATAGCCCAGACATGGTATGCATGAAATCTTGGCAGTTATGTCTAAGCTCTTATCTGAAATGTGGTTAAGAATAAGAAGAATTTATGATGGTAGTGAAGGGTTCCAAGTAAGAATCATATCACAGATTATTCTTAATAGGTCACCCATTTTTAAATGATTAAAAAATATATTATATGCAAATCAGTTTACTGGGGTTTTAGGAAAATACATTGAGATGAAGTTGTTGTTTTTAAGTTGCTAATGGTTTCATAAAGTAGTCACATGTATTAGGCCATCTTTTGGTTACCACAACAAAAATGTCTAAGATTTATAAACAGATTTCTTTAGGTCACAGAATCTAGACATTCAAGGTGAGGCACTGGCACCAGGTCAGCTCTGGTGAGGACCTCATAGTAAATGGCAAAAACACAGATATGCAAGAGCAAGAGAGTAAGTACATCACCAAAAAAGAAGCCAGAGGACAAATCAGGGGTTGGCTTACTCTTGAAGGAGCTTAGAGGTCTTAGGAGAACTATTTTAATCCTTTCTAAGGATACCTCCCCCAATGACGTAAGAACCCCCCACTAGGTTCCATCTCTTAAAGGTTCTCATTACCTTTTAACACTACACTGAGGACCAAGCCTCCAACACATGATTCTTTGGTGTGCACACTCACACCACATCAAAACCAAAGTACGGAGTATTAAGAGAACACTACAACTTATAAATAAAATGTTCTTGGTGGATATGGAAATAGGGGATATAGAAATGGGGTATAAGGAAGTCAGTGGAAGATATTGCATTAGAAAATAAGCATTACAGAAGCAGGTGATAGAATGGTAGGAAATGAGAAGGTACCCCGTTTCAACATAACGAAAATATTTTTGAGAAAGAAGTCATTGAACCTTGAAAGGTGCTAAAAGTCTAAGCTAGAAGATTATCATAGTCTTCTCCTTGATTCAATGTGAGTTTTCAGATGGCAGAAACCATAGCACTTTGCATCCTGCTTTTATTTAGTTACTTATTAATAGATGTTGAATGAAAGGATCAGTGAAGCCATTTATTCACCATGTATTGAGCACTTTTTTTGTGCCAGTGAATTCACTGAGTTTTAGAAATATAGTCACTGATAGTCTCTGTTCTTTTTTTATTAACTTCTTGTTCTCTATTTTGAGTCTTGCTGAGGATAGATACTGTCTACCTGGACTTTAACTTGCTATCAATGGAAATCATTCTTCAGCCAAGCCATTTCTGTGTGTGCCTCTAGTTTGTTTTATTACCTGCTCTTTTAGTGTGTCTATATTTCCTTGTGAGTATTTTTCTTTGCCATCAAACTAATCCTGACTACTTCTTTATGGAAGTGGATTTCTGCCCTCAAACTCCTTCACTTATTTAAGGTTAATGTACTTATGTTTATCATGTAATGTACTTGAAATATCAATTGTATCATTAATAATGATAAATAATAAAGGCCTAAGATTGAGAAACTTTTCTAAAGATTTTTTTTTATTATTTTTGAATCAGGAAGGTTTTTATTGAACAAAAATAAAATTTTTATTTTTACCTTTTTCTTGTACAAAAGTTAAAATGTTATATTTATGAAGCACATCTAGTATTACTTGATGAAAGATCTCTTTGTATGGCACCTCCTAACTTACAGTAGTAGTTATGATGTTGTTGACTTTAAATTGGTGACCTTATAATTGATTTTTCCCCCCTTGGAAAAGCCTTTATAGAAACAGGAAGGAACATATCTGAAGCATTCTCTTGAATTTTCCTCTTGAACTTTAGAAAGTTTTAAAGTTATTAGGAAGGTGGAAAAGTGATTTTATTTTATGTTTTTGATTTCTCACATGTTTTCTTCACTATGATAGCTTCTCAATAAATGTAACAAAGCAACTCGTCCCTAGAGGTACAAACCCAACAGGATCTCTGTGACATTTTTCAAAACAAGTACAATGTGAATTTATTAAAAAAAAATAGATAAATACAAAGGCTAAACCATTCTTTCCTATCTTGGCCCTTTCCTCTGCTTCACTGGTCAGCAATGATGATGTAATTCATCATCTCCACTTCAGCTGTTAGGATTCAACCTTCTAGAAATGCTGACAGCATCAGGAGGACATCTTTCCCCTTTGTCTCTTCTAAAACTCAGTCATGGCTAATTTACTTATGGTGAAAGGAGCACACATGAAATTCTAAAGGGACATTAATCCATAAAAATTGTACTGTTTCTTCCTTCTAGATGCCAAAAAGATTAAAGTAACTATCACCAATTCACAATGACGAAATCATGGAGGAGCACTGAATGTGTGAGTTGTAACATCATGCTTGCTCAGCAGTAGACTGACTGTTTTGGGGAGACGCTTTTCATGGAACTACCACCAATGATACACACTGGGATACTGTCACTCAGAAACAACCATCATGTTCTCTCAAAAAAAAAAAAATTAAAGGGAGATGTCTATATCATGAATACAGTGTTCTTATGATCTAAAATATGAAGTCTCCAACTTTTAGTTTATTATCCCATGAACTTGAATTTGTATCTTGGATAAGTCTGAAAAATTTTACTGATATCCTGGGCAACATCAGCTTTAGCTTAATGCTTTTGTGTTAACTTTATAAGAATATTTGAATTTTAAGCTATTAATGCTCCAAGAAGCTGGAGCAATGAATCACTTAAAGGTCAAAAATATAGCAAATAGAACATTTGATAAATTTTCTGAAAGATACAAAGATTTTATACAGTAGTGTCATGTCCCTGGGTGGGAAGGGAGAATATTATAAAGAAATTTGTTTCTTTAAATGAATCTGAAGAGCAAAATAATTTTTATTTTATAATAGGCAAAAGTTGTTCTTGTGCTCAAATTAAATAATAAAGAATGAAGAAAAATTTTGAGAAAAGTTTAAAATAAAAAAATAACTTGGGACAATTTTATTAGATATCAAGATTTTGTAATTAGTTTCGTTCTCAACAATGGACAGAATAAATAGCATGAAAAGAGAGAAAAAACTTAAAATAAACATAACTATATAACTCAATTATATAAATTTTAAATATAATAAAAAAGAAATTCACCAATCAATGGGTTTTTAGTAAAAGCAATTGGAAAAATTTAACTGTGTTTTAAACACATCCCAAACTATGCTAAATTAACTTTCAGCTGAATCACAGTACTTACTAAATAACATAAACTCTAGAAACTTAGGGAAAATATATCTGTCCTTTTTGTCACAGGGGAGTTTATTATTAGTGTGAAATTACTAATAGAAGACACAAAAGATACACAATTAAAATGAATGATACCTATGAGAAACTTTATTATGGCAAACTACAAAGATTTAAATTATAAGGGCAAACATTACTAACAATAATTGACAGGAAGTACTGTAGGTATGTAGTTAACATTAAAAATAATGAAATACAAAAGGTTAAAGACTTTAACAAATTCTGTTTGCACTAGCAAATTCTATATTTGTATTAGAATGACATTTAAACAAGTCACTTTTTAAAACATACATAGTAGTCATTTAAAAATATTATACAAAATATTGAAAAGGATGTGGCAAAATAATTGTTTTATTCTGTTGATATTTAAGTTAGGACAAATTTTTAGAAAAAAAAAATTGACAGCAATCATTTCAATTTAGCAACAACCGTATAAAGGTATCAATGTCTAAACAGAGTAATCTGGAAGTCTTATCTAAGAATATAACCCAAAAGATAATTAACTGTAAATGTAGTTACAACAAATTACTTAGAATAGCTGAAATTGAGAATAAGATTAAGAAATGCTTTAGTTATTTAGTATATGAAACTGGATTTACACTGATTTTAATAATTGTGTATATTCTATTAAAGAAAAACATTCAAATATCACATATAGCATATTCCAGCTGTGTAAAGCATACATGAAATGTATACAAAATGTAGCAGACTAGTGTTTCTTCAATTATTTTATCAACTCAAATGTGTTTTATAAGTTTTAAACAATAAGGATATAATCTTCTCACGATGGGAAAATATTGTAACCAAAATGAACAGAAAAAAGGTGCTAATGATTTGTTTAAATATACTACACATGCTTTTATTATATCTTTGTTTACAGATAAGAATATTGAGTAAACTCCTGATTTCACTTCTCCCCTAATTCACTTCTTATTGGTTATAATTGTTAAATGTCTTTTTTTAAAAAAAAATTTGTTGCCTGACAAATTATTTCTAAATACCACTTCATTTGACTAAGTAGATAAGAACAGAAGTATTTTTAAACATTTTAGATGCAGGAATTCCATTAAATATTAAAACATAATTATAGAACTAAAACTATTTAAAAAGTTTCCACAAACAGTAAAAGTGGAAGAACACTGATGGAATCCCAAAATAGTGTATACTTGAATATCATTTTTTATATGCAACTCTCTCAGTCTGGGTTTGCAAGAAAGCGAGTGAGCTGAAGACGGGGACTAATCTTTATTTAAGAGATGTACCGCCAAGGCAAGGAGCCTAAGGGCCAGGAAACCAAAGCCCTGAAGGGAAAGCAGGGAAATCATGCACAACGATGCACTAATGGCAGGCCACTGCTTTGCTATTACCCTTAAGACAAAACGGAGCACTTGGCAGACTTCCTCTGATTGACCTCATTTCACTAGACATCTGCAGAAATCTATTTGCCGAAATTACACCTTGTTGCTGTCCATTAGAAGGAGAAAGGAAAGGTCTACTGTATCTCAGCCATAAGATTTTCACACAAAGGAAGTTACATCCATACCCTCCCCAAACACACAAACACACACAGATTTGAGCTTCATTATTTGGCCCCTTGGTGGTTGCTTGGGAACCCAGACTGGCTGCACTGTGTTGGGATGCCGTATTCAAGTTCAGAAAGAAGGGACCAGACACTGAGAGCAAATGACTAATTAGTCTCACTGTGCAAGGACAGTGAAATTTTTATCACCAAGCTGTGTGGACCTAAGTGAAATGGGTAGCACTGCTGTAGCAGTAGTTGACAAAGACTCAGGAGACACTAGTGTTAAGGAGGTGTGTACATCCAACATAACAACTCTCCTTTATGTATTTAAATGTGATCTAATTTCTCCCATAAAAGAACAGAAACTAAAATCCGGACAACAAACATTTAGTTATTCCTCATTCCCCCTATTTTTCATCCTTTCTCCCTTTTGGGATCAACATTCTCACAATAATTAAGTATAATCTTGGTGACACCTCTAAAATCTCAATTTCTTTGCAGTTATAACTCAGGACTCCTGTTCAATCAGTTTTTAAAATTACCATTGGTTATTCTAATCTGTCGGTTCAAGCTGTTTCCTATTTCTTCCTTTCCCCCTTTTGTTCTTACATTCTTCTTTTTCAGCTGGGATTCTATTTTAAAATCACCCTGCTGTATCTTCTCTGTTTTTAAGTGATTGGCATAGCCAACCACTCCCCGTTCTTTCTTCATTTCCTGGCTTCATTGATTATTTCCCCTGGTTTTTCTGTAGCCTCTCTGGCCATTTTATCTCTGCCTGATATTTGGGTTCCTCTTCTCTGCTCAATTTCTAAACACTGTCATGCTGCAGGGCTTTGTCCTGATGTACGCAGCAAGGGCTGGAGACAATTTCTCTACCTTAACCAACTCTATCTCCGGCCTGTCTCTACTTTGCTTCTAGCCACGTCGTTGTTCCCTGAAGCTGCACGCTGTTATTTTGGTTTCTCAGAAATGACAATGTCTGATCTTAGGGCTTTTTCACTAGCTGTTCTCTCTGCCTGGAAATCTTTCATTCTCAGATCTTCAAATAGCTCTTATTTTTCTGTACTTTGGGCCTAAAGTTAAAATATCATCAGGGAAGACTCTCTCAACCAGTAAGCTATAGGATTCCTCAAATTCAACTGCATTTTCCTGCTTATTTTTCTTCTTGTCATCTAAGAAAATCATATTCCTTATTTGTTCTAACTCTGGAGCGAGATTTCTCTCTCTCTTTACTATAAGACAATATTTTGAGGACAGTACCTTGTCTGACTTGCTCTGTGTAAGTGATGGAGCCATAAGGGTACCTCATGATGAGCATTCAGTGATGACCTCATGAAGAGCACTGAAACAGCTTTGCAATGCACTTTACTGATTGCATAAACTACAATTAGAAAATGAAAATACCAGGGTTGTTATGAGCTATTAAGTACTGAAAGATAGTCACTCATATACTTGAAGAAAAAGTATTTCATTAATAGATACCACTTTGACATATATGTATGCTCCTTGGTCAAAAATAAAAAAAAAAATTATTACTTAGTGATAGCACTTCATAATATAGCAACTTATACTCATTACAGATTTTTAAAAATATACACATTATTCAACTGTGATTAGCAAGCTCTGTGAGGTCTTTACTTGTGGTTTCACAAATGATACTCAGTTGTCTTTAATGATTATATTCCTGTCTGATAGTTAAATGGCTTTTTTTTTTTTTTTTTTGGTAGTACTGGGGATTGAACTCAGGGCCTCGTGTGTGTGAGGCAGGCACTCTACCAATTTGAGTTATATGCTCAGCCCCTACATGGGTAAAATTTTAAGGATATAATCATATATCAATTGAAACACACCTCATATTTCTCATCATAGATCTATATGCTATACATACATCTATATGCTATACATACACCTCAAAGGTGTATGTATATGCATTTTAAGTTTCATATTTCCTTTTCTCTTTATCTCTAAACATTCCATTTTAGTGATATATAGTGAATATTTATGCATGTTTATATATGTTATATAATATTTATATATGCCACTTAATGGTGTATAGTGAATATATACTATACACCATTAAGTGGCATATATAAATATAACGTATTTATTTACAAATAGAGTAAACAGGGCTTTAGTTGCCAATGAAAAAGTGAAGCTTGCTTTCTAAACAATAAATTTCAGCTAGCCTATTAATGAAATGAATCATAAAACTATCATGAATATATACATGGTAGGAAAAGAGGGACTCAAGAAAGGGGTTAATGTTAAGTGATATATATTCTGAACACCAGTGCAGATATACTGTGATGTCTTGGATGATTTACATTACTTCTCTTACATATTTCTGGTACTGTTGCAACAAATAGCAAGTAAAAATGGTTGTTAGGAACTTTGAGCATGTAAAGTGCTACATTAAGATCTAATAAACATGAAGAAAAATGTTAACCTTTAAATATAATCTACCATGACAGAGGCTCTTTTATTTCTTCCTGAACAATTCCTTAATGGACATGGTTTATAATTAGCAGCAACTTTTATATGTCTGTGTAGCAACTGAATTTATTTAAGTTCATGTAAATTAAAATGTTGAAACTGTAGTTAAGATTAATTATAGCTTTATAATTTGAAATATGAAGTCACGATACAGCATTAACATCAGCACCTGTGTGCCTTTCATTAGTTAATCCATTGATTCATTGATAAGACTTGTACATGACTTAGGCAACTTTCTAGTTTATTAAGAATTTTTATCAAAATTAGAAATTGACTTTTTTAAAATCACTTTACCTGTATCTTTAAAAGTGCTCCTATGTGTCTTCCATTTGATTTGTTAATGTGGTAAAGCATAATGCTACTTTTTATAATGGTAAATATTCATGTATTCCTGAGATAAACCCAATTTTATCATATTATATATATTATATATATTTATATTTATACATATGTATTATGTTTAATTTTCTAATCTTAGGTAACATTTTAGCATCTACATTCCTGGTATAATTGATCCATATGTTTTCTCTCATGAATAGTTTTTGCTTGATTATAGTATAAAGTTTCATACTATCTTAAATGTCTGAGGTATGGTTTTCTTTTGTATTTATTTTCCCCCTTCTAGGAGACTTTGCTAAAGATCTGAAACATCTATTTCCTGAATGCCTTTGAAATGGGCTAAACTAAGATTTTTTTTTTCTTTTTGGAAATATTTTAGTGATTATAATATCATTTAGTGTTCTAGTTTCTTTTTAAGTTAGTTTTATTATATTTGATTCATCTGTAATTTTGTTCACTTTATTTAAATTGTAATTGTATTTGTGCAACATTATTCCTGATATTCTCTTTGAAAATCTGTGCAGTGTCTTTGTGGTGTTTACATCCCATATTCCAATGTCAATACTTTCTCATTCTCACTTTTTAAAATGTATCTCCTAGAATTTATGCTTTTTTCCTCTTTTGTTTTGGAAATTACACTTAATTTCAATGGGTGTTAATGTTCTATGTTCATTTTATTGTTTTTCTTTTCCCACCTCTCAAGTGAGATGCTTAACACCTTACTTTGTAGCCTTCTTCTTTCCTAGTACAAGTATTTAATTCCTCTAAGGACTATTTAGCTGCATGTCACATGTTTTTATATGCAGTATTAATTATGATCCTATTTCAAGTGTTTTCTAATTTCTGCTATGTTGACTACATAAACTCACAAGCTATTAGTTACCTAGGTTTTTGTAGGTTTGTTTTTTATTATTAATAATACTGTTTGTTACATTTTAATCAGATAATGTGACTTATATAAAGCCAATACTTTGAAATGTATTGATATTTTTCTTTGTGGCCAATTATATATCATTTAATACAAATGTTTCACTGGAGCTTGCGATGCATGGCTGAGTACTATGTTTTATGTAAGTCCATTGTATTAAGCATCTAATATGCGTTGCTCAAATATTCTATATCCTTACCTCTTTAATACTTACTTGTGTTTAGTTATAATAACTAGAGAAAGACCAGAGAAAGAGGTATTTAACATCTTCTACCATGAGCATGAGTTTATTAATTTTTTATTCTGTCCATATTTTCATGACATTTATTAGTTGCCTATAGGTTTAGCGTATTTTTGTTTGTTTGTTTGTGTTTTTTTATGATAGAATATAAGCTCCTGACTAAAGTTGGTTCCAGGTGGGCAGTGCTTTGCATCTATGTTTTCACTCTTACATGTACTGATTACACAATCATCTGGGTACATTAATGTTTTATAATTAATAACTTTAGCAAACACTGGAAGTACTTTTGTTCTTTAAAGTCTATCTGGTTTTAATAAAGTGACATAAGATTTCATTAATTATGATTGATATTTCTGTTTTTTCATTTTATTTTAAATTTTACTGTTATACTAAATATGTTATGTGTAAATAATCAGTACATTAAGTGAGACAGTGAACAAGTGCATATCTTTTCATCATTGTCTTATATACTCTGTCTGTTTTCCCCCTGTTGTTTTGTCTTTAATTCGTTTTACTTATTTGAGTTTTCTCCCCATACTGCTTTTTACCACAATCAAATAAAACTGTATATCTTTCACTGACAGTTTTCTATAAATATATTGAAAAAATACATACAAAAAATAAATATAAAATTGCAATTGCTTTGAAAGGTATACATTTTATTTTCATTTTTTTCAGTGATTAGCCTAGACATTTTACGTGCATATCTATTATTAAAAGTCTAGTGTTGAATAGTATGCTCATGGCCCTTCTGAACAAAATTGTGATGTGATTATCACACCACAATTTTTTGTTGTGGTGTTTTGTCATTTTGGTTCTATGTGGTTTTCTTAACCTCACTATATAATATTACTATTATTGCCATTTTAGTGCTCTTTTGACTCATGTTTCCTTTTTTTGGTTACTCTTTCATTTCACATTCCTATTGAGATTAATATTTATTTTCTTAACATATATCTTAGCATTTTCTACAGCCGCAAATGTATATTTATAGAAAACTGTCAGTGTTATCATAAAATACCTTTTTTTTTACTTTAATCTCTCAAAAGTTAGTTGAAGTGGGTGTAATTTTTAAGTTAACCAGACAGTCTCTAGGAATTTTCAAGAAGTTACTCCACTGCATTCTGAGTTCTAATTTTGTTGATGAAAAATCTACCATAAGTATAATTATTGTGATTTGTGGGCAATTTGTGTTTTCTCTGTACTATATTGAAGGTATTATTCATTTTGGGCTTCCTAGGTGACAACAAATTGGTGCTCTATGAACATGCTATAGTGATTCCAACCTTTAAGTCATGTTCTACATCACTAAGGAACAGTTATTCTAGCCCTAAAAAAAAGTCATGGTAGTTTATTCTCAATAATGCATGGTGGTGAATTGTACATTAGAAACACTGCTCTCAGGAACCTCTGGATCCTTCTGTTTAGAGGGTGAATATCTGTTATTTTCATTGCTGATATCTATGAATCACCCTAGTTCTAGGCTTCTCTAGATGTAACACTTTCCTTCTGCCCAAATTAGTGTTCCTAGACCTTTGCAGTCATGTGTTCTAATGATAGTTCAATACTCCCTTCTCTACTTCTTGTCACAGTACTCCCCTGTAATTACTCTACCTTCTCTCAATCACTTGTACTACAGAAAATCTTTTTTTTTTTTTCCTTTTCTTTTCTTTTGGTATGGGGGATTGAACCCAGGGACACTTAACCACTGAACAACATCCCCAGTCCTTTTTTATATTTTATTCTAGAAACAAGGCCTTGCTAAGTTTCTGAGTCTGGTTTTGAACTTGTGATCCTCCTATCTCAGCCTCCTGAGCTGCTGGGATTATAGGTGTGCACCACCGCGCCCAGCTGCACTGTAGAACTTCTGAACCTTGCTTTGTTACATGTCCAATGGCACCAGCAAAATCCTTGAGCTATATGAAGACAGTTGTCTGATCTAGTCAGAAGCTGTGAACAATATGAGAAGAACTGAGATATATCTCTTTTCCCACCCAAAATAGGCTATAGATAATAAGCTGCGTAAAAATAACTTCCCATTTTGCAAATTTACATTGAATATGTAATGCCATAAAAATCTCTCTTCAGTCTCAAAGTACATACTCTCCCCGAAAATTGCAGTTCCCGATTTAGCATTAGTACCAGGATATTAATTAAATTTTTGCTTCAATACTAAAGCCAGGATGACTCATGTCTTAAGAAGGCGTGTACTTTAAAACCATAAATCGAATGTTAAGGAGTCATGATGATACCTGCCCTAATGCAGTACAAAGCTCATCAGTTTAATCTGAGGTGCAGCTCTAATTTGCAGCCCTGGTGCAACTCTAATTTGGAAATCTCTCAAGTAGGTCTTAAAAAAAAACAAAACAAACAAACAAAAAAAAAACTCATGGGTCTCATTATGGCTCAATTTGTGTTCATTGTTACTTTCAAAGAAACTACTGTTCAATCCCAGAAACCTGTAGTTTTGGTTAAAAATGTGCTTCACAGAATTAATCTTCTTCAAAGTTAATAATTTATCCAGTAAAATACCCTTTGTAAAGAACAACTTTGAAGTATTTAAAATTGATTCTATGGGGCATAAATTTTGAGTATTGGGCAATGACTGATTAATAACATTTTCTACGAGAGATTATTCCTAATTCGGAACTACATGTATCTTCTTTTTAAGAAAAATAAAGCATGTTGCCTTTTTAAGGAGCCTAGTTGGAGAAAGAAAATGAAATCAACAATAATAGAACTAAAAATGGCATGGTATTTATTTTGCATAGTGGTTTAAAAAAAGATTTTTAAAATGTATTTTGATTATAGAGTTTTTCTGGGAAGAAAAGCTTTTTAAGGTAAGATCTAAAAGATGATGGAAAATGATGAGCTAGAAAAAAGGGGTGGTTTTTCTAGGGAGATGGGGCAGCCTGGAGATAGCAGTTTGAAACAGCTTGATGCTTTTAAATTTTCAAATAATGTACTATGGCTTCAGAAAACAGTGCTTGCCAGTGAGTAGTAAGAGCTGAGGTTGAATAATAAGCAGAAACTATATACTAAAGGGCTTGTATTAGGCGAGATATTTAAACTTCACCCTTGACCACGTTAATCACCATAAGAGAATGATGTGATATTTACATTGGAAAACAGAATCACTGTTAGGATTCTGGGTCATGAAGGCAAGGTGTTGGGATGAGAAATGTTGAGGACAACAGAAAAAAAAGGCAGGAGGAGGTGTTCATAATGATTCTAAAGCTTCTGTGCAAATGTAAATGGAATCTACCATTAGCACCTGAGCAAACCTGCCTTTGGGATTCAGGGAGGGATACCTAGGTTCATCCCAGAAAATATTTCAGGTAACTCTTTTAATCTCAGTCGGTGAGATATTTCACAACAACATACTCCCCAGGACATCAAGCTGCCTTCATTGCATAATAAGACCACAGTCTCTTTCTCCCGCCATTCCTATAATTCCAGGATTAGACTCCATAGCCATTGGTACACTCCATCCCTCTTTAAGTCTGAGAAACTCTGGCGGTTTCTAGACCTGAAAACATCTTGTACTTCATTTAGGAAACTCTTAGGCAATCTGCTCTCTCAGCATCACGGGGCCAGGTGGTGAGACAAGGCTGTGACTCACAGGCTGTAGTTTACCAGTGTTTGATCCGAGTCAATTTGCTTTGATTGTTTAGGTTAGAAAAGTCTTGAATAATATTAAAAAAAAAAAACAAAAAACTATTGCCTTAAGGAAAAGTTTATTTGTTGTGCTAACATAAGAACATTATTGGGATATATTCAAAGTTATGCTGATTATTTTTACAAATGGAAGCTGGTGATTTGAGTAGTGTGGCTTACGAATATGAAACTGGGGAACTGTTAAATGCCAAAGAATCTGAACATCAGAAATAAAGGAGTTGATTTTGAGTGGCACTGGCCGAGTATGACTGATGATGTTAATGTCATTTTTGTTTCTTCCTGCATTCTGCATTTTCTAGTCTCCTTTGCAGTTAGGAATGGTCATAAGACTAAGAGTATGGACAGATGTAAGAGAAGAGGAGATGATATTCACCACTTCTAGACCTGGCCCCATAGTAAGCTTCTGCTCATGACTCCTGATGTTTCATGTCCTGATGTTTCATGTCCTACAGGGCCTTAGATTGTGGTGGAGGCAATGATGAGAGCAGACTGGAGTACTGACAATGATTACTGAGTTTCTCCCAAATAAGGAACATTAACTTTGAAATTTAAATGATCAACAAATATTATGTAAACAGATTTTAGGATTTGTGTGTTTTTGTAGCTAACAAAAATTAAGTTGATACTTGAGCCCAGATATTGTACATTCCTTGCTGCTCTGAGGAGTTCTTAAACTTAAGGAGCACTATCAAGACATGAATGTCCCCTAACAAAGGCTGTTTTTCCTCCTCATAAGTTTTTGTGATGTGAAATAGTTTGTTATGAGTTCTGAAAGGGCTGAGATTTTTGCCGTATTTCAAATCAAAAAGTTGGCCTTAGCCGGGCAAGGTGGCACATGCCTGTAATACCAATTTGGGAGGCCAAGGCAGGAGGATTGAGAGTTCAAAGACAGCCTCAACAGATTAATGAGGTATTTAGCAACTCAGTGAGACCCTGTCTCTAAATAAAGTATAAAAAAGGGCTGGGGATATGGCTCAGTGGTTAAGCACCCCAGGGTTCAATCCCTGGTACCAAAAAAAAAAAAAAGAGAGAAGAAGTTAGCCTGCCTCAGGTTCATAAATGCCTTCAGAGGACACAAGCCTCTTGGTCACAGAATGATTTTTTAATTCATGGCGCAACAACCAGCCAGGCACTGCATCCTCTACTTTCTGTATCCCATGGGTGTGATACAGACGGAGGCCTAGATGACTCCAGCACATGCAGAGCCTGTGCCAAAGCTAAAGAACCAAAGCTTGGGATCTGCCAATGGCTCAAGTTGGCCCCAGAAGATGTTGTCTTTATGATCCTGTTCAGGAAACAAATCTGTCTTCTACCCCAGGGATTACAACTTTTTCTTTCTTTGAGAGAAAAAAAAAATACGCAAACATTCTTACAAAGGTATACTGGGACCAAATCTAGTAAGAGATGGGCATGAATGCCCCCAAGAATGACCTCTCAATATATATTGGATTTCAGAGTAGAAACTACAGAACAAACCACAGACCCCTGAGCCATTACGGGATTTTAGAAGCCATTTATTCTGTTCCTGAATTTTAAGGATAAGGAAAAAGATGTGAGAGGACAACTGATTTGCTCAAGGTCACAAAAAATATCAGAGGGAATCCCAAGTCTGTTCTTTATATCTTCCTTCCAGAATATTTTGCTTATATCTTTCTTATGTTAAATGTAGATATGTGTATATCTCCTGCTGTTATGGTATCGATCTTAGATGCCACCAAAGGAACATATGTTAAATGCTTTGTCCAGCCCATGGCACTATTGGCTACTGGTGAAGACTTTTAAGAGATGGGGACTAGGAGGGAGTTAGGTCACTCTGGGCATTCTCTTGAAGGAGATATTTGGACCTGGAGGCATGCTCTTGAAGGAGATATTTGGACCTTGATTTTCTACTTTCTTTTCCCATTCTGTCAGGAAATGATCAGGTTGGCTCTGCCATGTGCTCTCTCCATGATGATTTGTCTCAGGACAGGTCCCAAAATAATGAAGTCAAGAGCCATTGAATTGAATCTCTGAAACCATGAACCAAAATAAACATTTTATCCTTTTGAGTTGATTGTCTCAAGTATTCTATTATAGTGAGGAAAGTTAACATAACCACATTTGATTTTGAATTTTTATTGGTTCTTTTTAGCTATACATAACAACATGATTAATTTTGACATAATCACAAAAAATGGAATATAGTTTGTTCTAATTCAGTCCCCAGTACTTCCTCTTTTTCTCCCCTTCTCCTTTCCCTGTCCCCTTCCCTCTACTTTACTAAACTTTCTGCTATTTTTTGATATATATATTTTTTAATTAGTGTCTTGTGGATGTACTTGATGGTGAGAGTCACTCCGGTATATCATATATGTACATAAGAAAGTTATCAGATTCATTCCACTATCTTTCCCTATCCCATCTCACCCATCCCTCTTCCCTTCCCTTCTTCCCTTTGTCTACTTCAATGATCTTTCTTGGATTTTTTTTTTATCTTTTCACATTTTGTATTAGCTTCTGCATATTAGAGAAAACAGATGACCTTTGACTTTTTGGGACTGGCTTATTTCACTTAGTATGATAGTTTCCAGAGCTATCCATTTATTGGCAAATGCCATAATTTCATTCTTCTCTATGGCTAAGTTGTACTCCACTGTGTATATAAACCACATTTTTTTATTCATTCATCTGTTGAAAGGCATCTAGGTTGACTGCAGAGCTTGGCTATTGTGAATTGTGCTGCTGTAAACACTGATGTGTCTATGTCACTACAGTACACTGATGTTAATTCCTTTGGATATATATCAAGAAGTTTGATAGCTGGGCCATATGGTCATATTTGAGGAATTTCCAGAGTGGTTGCACTAATTTGCAGTCCCAACAACAATGTATGAGTGTACCTTTTTCGCCACACTCTCACCAACATTTATTGTTATTTGTATTCTTGAAAATTGCCTGACTGAAGTGAGATGAATCTCAACGTAGCTTTAATTTGCATTTCTCTAATTGCTAGTGATGTTGAATGTTTTTTCACATATTTGTTGACCATTTGTGTTTCTTCTTTGAGAAATGTCTGTTTAGTTCTTTAGTCTATTTATTGATTGGGTTATTATTTTATTTTTCTGGTGTTAAGATTTTGAGTTATTTGTATATCCTAGATATTAATGACCTGAGGAAAAGATGGCAAAGATTTTCTCCGATTCTGTTGGCTGTCTCTTCATGATCTTGATAGTTTCCTTTGTTGCAAATAAACTTTTTAATTTGATGCAACCACATTTATTGATTTTACTTTTTTCACTTTAAGAGTCTTGTTAAGGAATTCAGTTCCTGAGCCAACATGTTGGCGTGTTGGGTGTACATTTTCTTCTAGCAGGTGTTGGGTTTCTTGTCTAATTTCTAGGTCTTTGACCCACTTTCAGTTGAGTTTTGCGCAGGGTGTGAGATAGGGGTTAAATCTCATTATACTACATATAGATTTCTAGCAATGTATGAGTGTACTTCCCGCCCCCCCACATCCTCACCAACATTTATTGGTGTTTGTATTCTTGATAATTGCCATTATGACTGGAGTGAAATTAAATCTTAGAGTAGTTTTGATTTGCATTTCTCTAGTCACTAGTGAAGTTGAACATTTTTCCATATATTTGTTGATCAATTGTATATTTTCTTCTGTGAAGTGTCTGTTCATTTCCTTAGCCCATTTATTGATTGAGTTATTCATTTTTTTTGTTTTTGGTTTTGAGTGTTTTGAGTTCTTTATATATCCTGGAAACTAGTGTTCTATTGGATGTGCGTGTAGTAAAGATGTTCTCCCACTCTGTTGGCTCTCTCTTCACATTGTTGATTGTTTCCTTTGCTGAGAAGAAGCTTTTTGGTTTGAATCCATCCCATTTATTAATTATTGGTTTTATTTCTTGTGCTTTAGGAGTCTTGTTAAGGAAGTCAGGACCTAGTCTGACATGATAAAGATTTGGGCCTATTTTCTCTTCTATTAGGCACAAGGTCTCTGGTCTAATTCCTAGGTCCTTGATCCATTTTGAGTTGAATTTTGTGAGGAAATGCTTTCAGTTTTTCTCTATTCAGAATAATTTTGACTTTGGGTTTGTTATATGTAGCCTCTAAAATATTGAGATAAGTTTTTCTACTGTTTTAAACATGAATGGGTGCTGAGCCTTTTTAAATGCTTTTTCTGCATATATTGAGGTATCATGTGATTATTGTCCTTAAGTCTATTTATGTAGTGAATTGCATTTATTGATTTCCACATGTTGAACCAACTTTGCATTTCTTGGATAAAACCAACTTGATTATGGTGCACTATCTTTGTAATGTGTTTTTGAATGAAGTTTGCCAATGTTTTATCCCATGAGGGCTGTGGGAATGGGATTCCCCTCAGTGGAATGGGAAGGCTGAGAAATAAAAACTAAAAGAAATAAAATGGCAAAAACAAACAAAAAAACAAACAAACAACAACAACACACCATGGAACACAGAAAATACTTTCAAAAGTGAAAGCAGGATGGGCAAGCTGATCAGTCAAACTTCTAGACCAAGATGGAGTCCGCACCTACTTTATATTGGGAAACATAAAAGAGATTCTATAAAATGTTCTCCAAAAAAGGTTAAAGGTGGGCTGTTCAATTCCTAAAGGGTTATGCCCATCTCCGGAACTACTATGAAGAACCTTCCTAGCAGAGCTGAGGAAAAAGTCATGTGCGTTGGGCAACCTATTGCTGTGTGAGAGAGCCACGGAAAGTTCCCAATGTCAGGCCTAGCTCTCCCTGGCTACCATGCTGAGAGAAGATCCTCAGTATTTCACAGATGTCTTCCCACATGTTTTTAATTATTTTAGCATCTATGATCATCAAGGATATTGTTCTAATGTTTTCTTTCTTTGATATGTTTGTCTGATTTTGGTATCAAGGTGATACTTGCTTCATAGAATGAGTTTGGCAGTGTTCTCTCTTTTTCTATTTCAAGAAATAATTTGAGGAGGATTTGTATTGCTTCTTCTTTATAGGTCTGGTAGAACTTATCTGAGAATCCATCTGGGCCTAGGCTGTTCTTTGTTAAAAGGCTTTTGATAGTTATTTCCATTTCATTACTTGAAATTGTTTTGTTTAAGTTTTCTATAGTCCCCGTGGTTCAATTTGGGTAGTACATATGTCTCTAGGAATTTGTCAATGTCTTGAAGATTTTCTAGCTTATTGGAATATGAATTTTAAAAATAGTCTGTAATGATCCTATGGATTTCAGTAGTGTCTGTGGTGATATTTCCTTTTTATAATCTGATTTTGCAAATTTGAGTTTTTTCCCTTTCTTTTGGTTAGTTTGATTTAGATTTTATCAATTTTGTTTATCCTTTCAAAAAAAATACAATGCTTTGTTTCATTTATATTTTTTTAATCTCAATTTCATTGATTTCAGCTCTATTTTAATTATTCCCTGTCTACTATTCATTTTGGTGTTGATTTGTTCTTTTTTATAGGGCCTTGAGATGTAGTGTTAGATTGTTTATTTGATATCTCTCTATCCTTTTAATGTATGAACTCAGTGGTATAAACTCCTCTTATAACTGCCTTCATATTTTCCCAGATATTTTGATATGTTGTATCACTGTTCTCATTTACTTCTAAGAATTTTTTTTATTATTCTCCTTATTTCTTCCGGTATTCAATCATCATTCAAAAGTGTATTATTTAATCTTCAGCTGTTAGAATGGTTTCTGTTTTTAATCTTTTTGATTTCTAATTTCATTCCATTATTATCTGACAGAACTCAAGGTATTATCTCTATTTTTTTGTATTTTCTAAGATTTGCTTTGTGACCAAAAATACGTTCTATTTAAAAAAAAATGGTCCATGTGTTACTTAAGAAAAGTGAATTTGGTCATTGATAAATGAAATATTTTATGGATGTCAATTAGGTCCATATTATCAATTGTATTTTTCAGTTCTGTAGAGTATTTACTTAGTGTTTGTTTGGATGATCTATCCAGTGGTGAGAGAAGAATGTTAAAGTCACCCAATATTATTGCTTTATGGTGTATTTGATTCTTAGTATTGAGAATGGTTTTCTTGATATATGTAGATGCTCCATTGTTTATGGCATACATATTTATGATCATAATATCTTATTGAAGAATTATTCCCTTAAGCAGTATAAAATGAGCTTATTTATCTCTTCTGATTAATCTTGGCTTTAAGTCCACTTTACCTGATATGAGAATAGCTACTGATGCTTGTTGTAAACAAGTGCTATGTGAATGGTATGTTTTTTCCCATTCATTCTCCTTCAGTCCCTGCCTGTGAAAGTCCTTGCCTGTGAGATGAGTCTCTTACATGAAACATATTGTTTTATCCTTTTTTAAAATGTAATCTGCCAACCTATGCCTTTTGATTGAAGAGGGTAGACTGTTTACATCACTGTTATTATTGAAAGTTAATTTTTATGTCTTGCTATTTTGATTTATTTCTAATGTTTAAATTGGATTTGATTTTCTTTAATTGACTATTATTCTACTGTAATTCCTCTCTATGCTGGTTTTCATTTTTAGTTTTCATTTCTTCTTCTTTTTACTCTGTTTCTAGTTATCAATTCTTTTAGTTTCTGTTTATCATAAATGGTTTTAATTTCATCTTTCATCTTCAAATTTAATTTTGCTGGATATACTATTCTGGACTGGCATTCATGTTCTTTCAGAGCTTAATATATATTATTCCAAGATCTCCTGGCTTTTAGGGTCTGGGTTGGGAAATTATTTGAAATTTGGATTAGTTTACCTCTAAATTTCACCAATTGTTTTACTCTTGCATTTCTTATAATTCTATACTTATTCTTTATGTTAGGCATTTTTATAAGAATATGTCTCAAAGTGGATCTTTTATTACTTGTAAATTCGGAGTCCCATATGTCCATTGTATTTGAATTTCCATCTAATTCTTAAGGTTTGGGAAAATTTCTGGTACCATTTAATTGAAAAAAAATCTGCTTAGCTTTTTCTTATCTTTCAGAGCCTTCATCTATCCCAACAAATTGTAAATTCAGCCTTCTACTCTTATCACAGATTTATTGAATATTCTGTTCATGGTCTCTTAATATCTTTTATTTATTGTTGACTTTATTTTCAAGATTATATTCCTTGTCTTCAAGGCCTCTAAGTCTGTCTTCAAAATGGTGCAATCTATTGGTGATGTTTTCCATTGAATTTGTACTTTGGTTATTGATTGATTTCCAGGAGTTCTGATTGGTTCCTTTTAAGACTCTATCTTTTTATTGAAGTAATCTTTCCCTTCTTATATTTTCCCTGTGACTTAACACCATACATATTTTAGGTCATAAAAGGTTTTGAATATGGACTTTCTAAATTACTCCTCTGACATTTCCCACTGTGGTGTCAATGAAGCCCATTGGTGCAGCATCACGGACTATTTGCTTACTTATGTTTTTTGTATGTCTATCCATTTCTTGGTATATTTCTCAGTTCTTTTAATGGAAGGATTACAAAGCTTACAAAACTTTGTAAGCTTCTTTCCCTTAAGTGCCCTGGGTTGGGTAAATATCCAGATAATGATATTTTAAGTCAATGTGTGACTTTTGGTGATCCCAATATCAGCATCACTTGAAGAGATATCACTGAACCCCAGTTACTATAATCACTTCAGAGCCAAGCCTCTTTCTATTCAACCTTATAAGAAATAAAAACTTGTTGCTATTGTTCTCCATGGTTCCTCAATTTGAAGTTTCATCCTACAATATAGTCTGGAATAGGTACAGAAATTGTTTCTTAAATTTAGTAAACATAACCTGATGTGAGGGCTAAAAGTGGGGAAGAAGAAAGACTGAGTAAAAAGGAATGGGAAAAAAGAGAGAGAGATAGAAAGAAAGAAATGGTAGAAAAGGAAAACTTACACCAATGTAGATAAATGGTGGGTATTGAGGTAGTAGCAAATGATGAAAGAGGATGAATAGGGAGTAAGAAGAGCAAGCATAAACTGGAGCTAGGAAAACAAAGATAGGAAGATTCATTCCAATTAATGCTTTAAACCACTAGATGAAGTACATTCAAATTGATTCAAGGTACAGTGTTGGTGACAGGGTCAACAATTATTGTTCAAATTAAGGAGTTATTTATATGATCAAAATTGACATTAGAGTTGTTTATAGTAAAGCATGTCAAGGTGAAGGAAATTCTTGTTAATCTTTGTTTGAATTTTATTGGGGTTTTGTCATTTAGCAGAGGTCTTTGGCTGTGGACCTCTTCAGAGTTTCAGGGGCACAGTGGTCAAACCTCTAGTTGGTAAGTACCTCTTACCTGCAGCTTCTGGTTTGTCAGCTCAGGGGCCTGCAGCTGACTGCTTGGAGGGTGTAGTGTTGTGGCTTGGCTGTTTCTATTGTGTGCAGTAGTTCATAATGCAGGCTCTAGAGTGTCCCTCTGATTTCTGTGGGTCGCCCTGTGCCTGCTCCCCTCTACAAGATCCTTTTTGCAGTAGTGAAGTTCCTGGTGGTTGTCCGTGAGCACAGGAATTCTGGTGTGAGTTTTTTTGTTTTTGTTCTGTGGTATAGGAGTATTCCACTGACTGATGCTGCTCTCTGAGGTACTACAGTGAAGGGTCACAGGTGTTTCACCTGAACTCTAGTTTCCACTGCGCCCAGGTTGTAGACAGTGGACATTGATTCCCTCTGTTTATTAAGTCTGATTCCAGGTCTGCAACCAAAGGATGCCTTTTCACTAACCAATTGTGATAATGTGTTAGGGTGTGTACCAGTTAAGGCTGGAATCAGCCCCTTTCTACTACATTGACTCTTGTAATTTTCTGCAGGGTCTCTATGTCATTGGATATTCAGGCAGCTTCCCCCTGGGATAGCCCCATGATCCTGGGTACCATCTTTAGACTTTCCCACAGTGCCTCCCCCTATGTCAGTGGTTGGGCCTGGTGAATCTGCTTTCCTTTGTTCAGGGCCAAAGCTGCTTCATTGAGGTCTCTGAGTCAATTGAAGGAACACTGTACCCAGCTGTCTGCCCTTCCCTGGCTCAGGTACCCATCAGCCTGTTCCCCTTGTTCTTGGTAAAGGGGTTGGAGAGGAGTTTCAATAATTATCAGCTACTAGTGGTCCTTCCTTGTAAAAGTTCTTTCTGGCTGTATTCTTAAGAGGTCCCACTGCAGGGGACCTCCCTGTGGTTTAATTTGCAGCTGTCTGGGTACGGGAAGACCACTGTGTTGATTTAAGGGGTGACTGGTTGGCTAAGGTCTACACAGATGGCTGCAAAGCCCTGGATCAGCTTTCTTTGCATGATTTGGCTTTTAGATGCTTGCTCTGCCTTAATGGCCCTTCTGTTACCAACCTATTTTATATTTTGTCTGTTTTTCCAAACGTTTTTAAGTGGATGAGCTTAAGGAATTTCTGCAACCCTCTTTCCCTCTCTGTTGCCCCTTCCTCTTTTCCATCCCCAAGTTTAGCGCAAGGTTGGGGAATTCTGCACTTATTATCTACTGGTATCCTATCTTCCAGTCTCTCCAGGTGTCTGACTTTGTAATATCAAGTCTTAGAGCATTTATTTTGTCACTTGCCTCTCAATTCTGCTTTTTCTTTACTGCCTCCTTTCTGTGTTGTGAGGAGATCAGGAATCACTGCCTAGCTCACTTTTGCCATCTTCCTCTATGATTATGAATTTCTTAAAATCAAGAACACCTTTTAAAAAACCCCAGTAAGTTGAATAAAAAGCATGTATGCAAAGAATGAAAATGAAGTGTGCTGCTTTGTGATTTCTAAATTTCAGCTCTTATATTCCATGCTTTTCTAATATGTACACTAAGATTTCATTATTATGGCTTAGATATGTCCCCACCCGGAATTTAATATGTTGAAAATGTAATCCCTAAATTTATGTGTTAATAATATTTTCGGGCTGAGGTTATGGCTCAGTGGTAGAGCACTTGCCTAGCATGTATGAGGCACTGGGTTCAATTCTCCGTACCACATATAAATAAGTAAAAATAATAAAGGCCATTGACAATTAAAAATATTTAAAAAAATAATATTTGGAAGTGGAGCCTTGAGAAGGTAATGGTATTAGATGAGGTCATGAGAATGGGGGAGCCATCATGGTATTAGTGATTTTACAAGCAAAGAAAGAGACTTGAGCTATCATGCTTTCTCTGTCTCATCTTGTGATGCCCTCCACTATGTATGATGCAGCAATAAGACCATTACCCAATGCCAGCACCATGATCTTGGACTTTCCAGCATCCAGAACCATGAGCAAAATAAATTTCTATTCTTTATAAATTACATTGTCTGTGAGGTTCAGTTATAGCAACAGAAAACAAACCATGTCAGTTGCATTTTGGTTACGATGTTTAGTTGCTTAGCAAAAAAACTGAATAATTATTATTCTGTTACATTGGATTGTAGGCTGCAGGTCCCAGAGATAATAATGAGAAAACATACATTTTCTCTTCCATACCACATTAATGATGAAAGAGGAATTATTAACCACAGAGCTGCTATTATATTTCTAAAGTTGGTTTATACACATTTGAGGAAGAGTTTGATAAATAAGAAAATCAAGGTAAAAAAAGAGAAATGTATTTTTTTAATCAGTCCTGTGAAGTATTAAAAATTCCTATTAGAGTATACTGTTTTGGTAGATACAAAATAGTCTGTCCTCCCATACACAATTAATACAAACCTACCCTCACATAGAAATTCTTTCTGCAACTGAAGGCAAATGGTGAAACAAAGGCAAGAGTTCAAAGAATTAGGTTGCAAAAAGGCCTCTGCTTTAGATTACTCAAAAACATCTATCTCTTTGTCTTTACATTTTCCTAATTTCAATTCTTTTCCTACTCATACTAAGAACAAGTCTATCAGTTGATCATCCAGGTTAATTAACTGATTTTACAACAGTAAGAATGAGATTCGAATGTAAATATATGGATATAAATACATATTTATACATAAAATATGTTTTCAAAAATATCAAAAGTAGCTATTAGCTAGGTGTGCTGGCTTACACATCTAATCCCAGTGACTCAGGAGGCTAAGGCAGGAATACTGCAAGTTCTAGACCAACCTCAGCAATTTAGCTAAGTCCTAAGGACACAGCAAGACTGCATCTCAAAAAGGACTGAGGATGTGGCTGCATGATTAGGTGACCCTGGGTCCAATCCACAGTACTGAAATAAATAAAATAAAATAAAATAAAAGTATCTACTAAACTGGCAATATTATATTTCACTTTAATTTTCTTTGTTATGTCTTGGTTTATAATGTTTTACTATAATCTCTGATTACTTTTATAAGTACAATAAAAATAAATATTGTTTAAAAAATAATCTAGGACATAGTGGTAAATGATACTCCCCTATCCTTCAAGAACATATAACCTCTTTTCTCTTATATGTTATTAGTAATATAAAATGATACAATGTCTACAGTAGACATATTATTGCACTCTCCTATGTCCACATTCCAATTCTGGTAACAGGTTAATATATTAAATTTACATAGTTAAGGGGGGATTAAGTTTGTAGATGGAATCAAATATGGCCATTAGTTAACCTTAAAATAGGGAGTTTACTATAGATTATCCAGGTGAAAACAATGCCATTACAAAGATCTTTAAAAGGGAAAGGTGGTGGGTGGGAACCAGAGAGAGCAGTGTGAAATGAATCAACATAAATTTGTTGACTGAGGATGGAGGAAGGGACCTGAGCCAAGGAATTCAGGAAGCCTCTGGCACCTGGAAAAGATACCCAAACAGTCTCTCCTCTGGAGCCTTCAGAATAAACACAACACTGCCTCTTATTGATATAAGCTCTGTGATGCTCTGCTGACCTACAGAACTGTAAGAAAACAAGTTTGTGCAATTTTAAGCCACTAAATTTGGCCTACATTTTTTTTCCAGAGAAGCAAAAAAAAAAAAAAAAATCTTCATGTGTTTGACTGCAAGTCAGAAACTAATTCAGGACAGATAGCATCTACACAGGAGATAGAATACATGGACTGTGTTGGCTCCTAGGCAGACTGCACTAATTTGTAATTTTTCACTTCTCCCTCTATTTTCTATACTTCTCACCCACCCAAAGAACCAGAGTATATTTTTCTAAACTTTGACTTTGGATTTGGCCATATGTCTTACATTGGCCAACACAATGAAGCAGAAGTGAGAGGATGCTCATTCAGACCTACCCTTAAGAGATGTTGGATGTTTCCTTCTACACTGTTGCACTCTGACATCATGGGTAAAGCATGCCCCAGGTAGTGTTCTAGTTCCTGGAGGAGGATTAGTGTCACATAGATCAAAAGCAAACTGCCAGTGCCCAGTTCAGCCAAGATCAACTGATACCAACTGACTTTAAACAGGAGAGAAAAAAAGAAATTATTTCTGTTTTAAGCCAGAGAGGTTTGGAGTATTTTGCTATGCTGTAATAACAAACTTATAAAGCTCTTGCTTAGGATTTTTGTTCTGTTTTGTTTTACTTTTGATTGGTAGGGGGATGTATCTTAGCAACTTTCATGTTATAATAATCAACTTTTTATTTCGTGGTCTAAATTTGATGCTGTTAAAGCTCAGAGCTGCCCACCAAGAACCTTCCCTCTGGGCTGACAATCTGCAGGTTCATCTCATTTTCCTTCTGGAAAAAGATCAGGCTTTTACTGAATATAACTGCCCTCCAACATACCTTGAGGATCTTATACCTAA
Source organism: Marmota marmota marmota (assembly GCF_001458135.2). Classification (NCBI taxonomy): domain Eukaryota; kingdom Metazoa; phylum Chordata; class Mammalia; order Rodentia; family Sciuridae; genus Marmota; species Marmota marmota. The sequence goes on from NW_026000057.1 coordinate 27,075,296, forward strand.
ATTTTATGGATTTTGGCAGAAAGTATGTTATTTTAGTCATTACTTAAATTGTCATATTTGTACTATAATCCTTTCTATTTATATCCTGAATGTCTGCTTGTATTACATAGATTCTTTCTAATAAAAGTTCCTGAAATGGTGCCAGCCAAGGAGCAAATTCTTTTGCTCTAACTGAAGGAAGCATTGGAAATTGAGTCACATTTTAAGCATTCACAAAGTGAAAAGAAAAGCCACTTACCAATAATTTCTGCCCTTCCTTTGTTTAATCCAGAAGACAATCCACTCTAAGATTGGTTTTCAGAATGATTGCTAAGACAGCTTTCCCCTAAATTCTTTAGGGTGTTTATAATGATGGTATTCTACTCTTTTATTTCAGGTGAATGAAGAGAATGAAAGAGAACAAGCGGTTGAGGAAATCGGAATTCAATAGTTTTAAAAATTAACATGATCTAAAATTGAGCTTCTTAAATGATTAAACACTTTCCAACTTACATAATATAGGATAAAATAGGATGTAAACAACACAAGAGATGTGGCAAACACAGATTAAATATGAGGTTTTGGATTTCTAGCATTCTCTTCCATTGCAATCTAAAACTCTATGAAGACAAGATCAGATGTATGTTGATTGTTTTGTCCATTGTCACTAGCACAGGGCATACATTAGTAATCAATGTAAGTATCTGGTGAATTACAGTCAATGGAGTTCTTGTTTGTTTTCCATTAGGTACCATGTGCCATTAACATGTGGAGTAGGATTATATACAGTAGAAAGAAATTCCTCTGACTTCTTTGTCCAGGATTCCTTTTTTCCATCTGTGAAGATAAAGAATGTGACAATGCAAATGGATCCACATAAAACTGTATGAGAGGGATTTCAAATCAATTACAAATGTTGGAAAGTATATATATGCTTCTTTCAAGAGGTTTGAAAAAGTTTGACTCTTCATGAATGTAAAACTTGGGGCAGGTACACTGTATTTTAAACTCTAGGATAGTTGATAGTATAGAAACGAGCAAGAAGTTGATGTTTCTCTTGAACATTTTACCTTCTGACATCTAAAGAGGATCTCTGTTCTTATAGGGTACAAGGATAAAGTGAAGGCTTTTCTAATTGTCTAAAAGGAAAGATAACATATTCTGAAAGACATAGGCGGAACTTTGGCATTGTACCTACTGACTGTGCATTAGATCAGACAGCAAATTAGATATTGATAGAACTATTTTGAACAGTCAATAAGCTTCCTGATGATTGATATCTTTATGCTGCCTGGTAATATCAATGCCATTTAGAAACTAGAGAACAAAACTTTAATATAATATTCTCTTCGTGGAATTCTTAAGTGTAATCTAAGCTCAAAACTCTCATTACATAGATGGGGCATCTACGGAGTTGACTTTCACAGGCATCAGAGAAAGAAAATTAAAACATCACCCTGTGTTTTGTGTACAAAACTGTCCTTCCAGCACCCTTCAGTCTGAATCAGAGGGCAAAGAAGTCAAGCGCTTTAAAGTTCTTCTAATAGGTTGGGGGGAAAAGTGGTTCCCAGAAGCAGTCTGTAAAAGTGTACTCTAGAGAGCTAAAATAAACTGCATGCAGAACAAATGGTTCATTTCATTAGGTGATTGTTTCTGGGAGGACATTCAGCTAAAACAAAGTACTCTGAAAAACCACAAAATATAACACTGTCCACTTCCAAATAGTATTTTCTGAAATGCAATCAGGAAAGTGGGAGATGATGAAAAGAAAGCACTATTAATTATACAATAGCCTCTGCTTTTCTTTTGCCCATTTCCTCTCATCCTCCATCTTATTGTTCATGAAGAACTCTTCTCTAAGTCTAATCAATAGATAAATTAAATTCTTGTTAATTCATTCATCCATTTACTCATTCACCAAATGCCTGTTGGCATCCTTATAGGCATTGAGATGCATCAGTGAGAAAGACAGATACAAATACCCTCACCAAGCTTACCTTATGGTGGGAGAAGATGGATGATTAGCAAATAAGCAAAATACATGGGGAATTTATAATTTTAGTAGAAGCATATCTCCAGTTTTCTGAGTGAACAAAGGGAAAAGAGATTGAAGATGAGGTTATAATGGGAATGGTGTAAAAATGGTGTTATGGTCTTGTGTAGATGTTGGAGAGGTAGAGCAAATGCTGAACAGGCTAGGTAGAAGCATAGAAGGGTATGAAAATGCAACTTTGATTTTGAGATATGAATGTTAAAATTTGTGAAGTGGAAAACATACAAGATGGGATTAATGGCACATAAGTCATCTCTGAAGAAAATATCAGTGAACCTAAAACCACAGTGAAAGCAAATATGCCCAATAAAATACAAAAAGAGAGGGGACAAAATATCAGAGACCTATGGGAGAAATTCAAGTGCCCCATCACAAATACAATTGAAGTTTTCTAAGGAAAAGAGAGTAATAAAAAATAAGAATTGAAAAGGGCATTGGTCGCCCGCCACCCGCGCCTGCAAGGTAGGCAGACCTGCGACTGACCAGCAGAACAGGCCCAGTGGCCTGCCAGAGTGGTAGACACGTCACCCCATTTGGAGGAGGGGCAGAGCAGAGCCGCCGCCAGCGCCTACAAGCTAGGCAGACTTACCACAGACCAGCAGAACAGGCCCAGCGGCCTGCCAGCGTGGAAGACACCTCACCCCAATTGGAGGAGGGGCAGAGCAGAGCTGCCGCCCACCGCCCGCGCCTACAAGGTAGGCAGACCTGCGACCGACTGGCAGAACAGGCCCAGCGGCCTGCCAGCGTGGTAGACACATCACCCCAATTGGAGGAAGGGCCCAGCTGCCTCCCGCAAGGTAGGCAGACCGCGCGTCCCGGAGAAGGGGCCCAATGGCCCACCGGCCTAGTTGAAAGATCACCCTAATTGGAGGAGTGGCACAGCCGCCACCTGCGCCTGCAAGGTAGGCAGACCTGCAACCTGGAGAACAGGCCCAGCGGCCCGCTAGCATGGTAGACAGATCACCCCTATTGGAGGAGGGGCCCAGCCGCCGCCCGCCCCTACAAGGGAGACTTTGCAACTATACAAGAGCAATATAAATATATAGGGGGGAAATTCAATAACACAACAGTTTCACCAAGCAGAAAGAAACGCGAGCAGTATGAAAAGACATGGAAAGAAAGGACCACAAGCAATGCAGGTCAACTCAACTTTAGAAGAGGTAATAGCTGCAGCAGATGGAATGTCAGATAAAGAATTCAGGATTTACATGCTTCAGATGATCTGGAGTCTCAAGGAAGACATTAGACAGCAAAATCAGACAATGAAAGATCACTTCAACAATGAATTACATAAACAAATCCAAGAAGCAAAAGATCAACTATACAGGGAGATAGAGGTTATAAAAAACAAACAAACAGAAATCCTAGAAATGCAGAAAGTAATAAAACAACTTAAAAACTCAAATGAGAATACTACCAGCAGAGTAGAACACTTAGAAGATAGAACATCAGACAATGAAGACAAAGTATGTCAACTTGAAAAAAAAACAGACAGCTTAGTGAGGCTCTTATGAAACCATGAGCAGAACATCTAAGAAATATGGGATAACATTAAGAGACCAAACTTACGAGTCATTGGGATACAGGAAGGTATAGAGGTCCAAACCAAAGGAATGAGCAATCTATTCAATGAAATAATAGGAGAAAACTTCCCAGACTTGAAGAATGAGACAGAATCCCAAATCCTAGAAGCCTACAGGACGCCGAACGTGCAAAATCATAAGAGATCCACACCTAGACACATTATAATGAAGATGCCCAACATACAGAATAAGGAGAGAATTTTAAAAGCTTCAAGAGAAAGGAAGCAGATTACATTTAGGGGTAAACCAATCAGGATAACAACTAATCTTTCAACACAGACTCTGAAAGCTAGAAGATCTTGGAACAACATATTTCAAACGCTGAAAGAAAATGGGTTCCAACCAAGAATTGTGTATCCAGCAAAATTAAGCTTCAGGATGGAAGATGAAATTAAAACCTTCCATGATAAACAAAAGCTAAAAGAATTTGCAGCTAGAAAACCATCTCTTCAAAACATCCTCTGCAAAACATTACAGGAAGAGTAATGGAAAATAACAATGAAAACCAACAGTGGGAGGTAGGACAGTAAAGGGAAAAAATAATCAAAGAGGAAAAACAAACCATGTTAAGTAACATAAATAAACAAATAGGGCTGGAAGAGCAATCCATATCTTAATAATAATCCTAAATGTTAATGGCTTAAACTCACCAATTAAGAGACACAGGCTAGTAGAGTGGATCAAAGAAAAAAAAAAGATCCAACAATATGCTGCCTACAGGAGACACATTCGATAGGAAAAGACATACATAGACTGAAGGTGAAAGGTTGGGAAAAATTATATCACTCATATGGACTTTGGAAACAAGCAGGAGTGTCTATACTCATATCAAATAAAATAGATTTCAAGCCAAAGTTAATCAAAAGGGATAAAGAGGGACACTACATACTGCTCAAGGGAACCATACACCAACAAGACATAACAATCATATATATATATGCTCCAAACAATGGTGCAGCTATGTTCATCAAACAAACTCTTCTCAAGTTCCAGAGTCTAATAGACCACCATACAATAATTATGGGAGACTTCAACACACCTCTCTCACCACTGGACAGATCTTCCAAACAAAAGTTGAATAAGGAAACAATAGAACTCAATAATACAATTAATAACCTAGACTTAATTGACATATATAGAATATACCACCCAACATCAAGCAGTTACACTTTTTTCTCAGCAGCACATGGATCCTTCTCAAAAATAGATCATATATTATGTCACAGGGCAACTCTTAGACAATATAAAGGAGTAGAGATAATACCATGCATC
>NW_026000057.1:27083387-27089291 GCF_001458135.2 Marmota marmota marmota
GAGAGAGAAAGAGAAGAGAAAAAAAAAAAGGAAAAAAGGGGAGGGGGGATAGTAGAGGATAGGAAAGGCAGCAGAATATAACAGACACTAGTATGGCAATATGTAAATCAGTGGATGTTTAACCGATGTGATTCTGCAATCTGTATATGGGGTAAAAATGGGAGTTCATAACCCACTTGAATCAAAATGTGAAATATGATATATCAAGAACTATGTAATATTTTGAACAACCAACAATAAAAATTATAAAAAAAAGAAAAAAAAAAAGAAAAGGGCATTGGTGGCACATGTCTGTAATCTCAGGAAGCTAGGACAGGAGGATCACAAGTTCAAAGCCAGCCTCAGTAGCTCAATGAGGCCTTAAGCAACTTAATGGGAACCTGTCTTAAAATTAAAATAAGTAAATAAATAAAAATGTGGTTAAGTTACCCTGGGTTCAATCCCCAGTACCATAAATAAATAAATAAATAAATAAATAAATAAATAAATAAATTTAAATGAACATTTCCCAAATTTGACGAAACCTTGTGGTCCAGAGACATTCCAATTTTTAAATACATCTCAAACAAACTCCTAACCCAAGAATCTGAATAATACTATACTAAGGGACATTATAGCTAAAGGGCTTTAAGCCAACAATACAATCCTAAAACATTCTGAACAAAAGGCTACATTGCATACTTAGAAGCAAAATTTAAAATCAGGGCAGATTTTGAATCAGAAGTAAAGCAAGCCAAAAGCCATCAGGTATTTAAACTGCTAAAAGAAAAGTCAAATCAAAACAAAACTGACTATATATAAATGTATACCTACAGAAAATTATTTTCAAAATCTGAAGGAGAAATAGAGGTATCTTTAGACACACCAAAGCTTAAAGAATTCATTAATACTCAATGAGCACTGCTAAAAAACAAATGAATGAAGTCTTTCAAGAATGAAAACAATATCTGATGGAAATGGGATTGGCATGAAGAAATGACTACCGGACATGGTATTTATGTGCATAAATATGGACACTAATTTTTATCTGAATTTTTGAAAATGTAATGTTTACTTGTAGGGGTTCTGTGTTTGGGATTGGGGTCCATGATGACTTCATAGATGTGACATTCTTGGTGCCTGGGATAGTTTCTGTGCAAAGGCATAGGATGCCCGGTTGCTATGGTTATGCCCTCCATGCTAGAGTCTTATCAGCTTCCACCTTAATCTTAGGCACATAACTCTTGGGAATAAAGGAACTTGCTTGCTTGATAACTACAATGTTTCACCAAGCTCCTTTGCTCCTGGAGCTGCCCACCTAACAGTAACTTCAGACAAGGGACTTTCTTGAGAACTGCACAAAGATCCTAACATTGCATATTGTAACTATGAACTGTAACTGCAGAATAAGCAAACTTACTGATACTCTAAACAATAATGTGGTTATGGGACTAATGACCTAATGTAACCTATTGTTATAAATAAACGTGGCCCCTTGGACAAAGAGCCACTCTGCCACCTTCCCTGCCTCTGCACTTTGTCTCTCTGTCTATATTATTATTCTTTATATTTTCTTAAAATGAAATTAATAACACCATTCTACAGACAAAAATAACTATTCAGAAAGATGTTATAAGGCAAAAATAGTACAAAGGCCAATACAGAAGAAATGAATGTCTACTATCGTGACATGTTGTGTTATACTGAAATTGATATAATACAATTTGAATTGTGACTGTGGTAACCAGACAGCATCCATGGCAGTCCTTTAAAGATCTCTTATTTCTAGTAGCCACAGGGTGGATATTGCTGAAAATCAAACAGTCTTTTTAAGGATAAGTTGCTGTGTGACAATGATAATTGAATTTCATCTCTCCTAGTTTCTCATGTGAAAGTTAAGGCATTAATGAAGAAATTATTAAATACTGATATTCCAAATACAGACATTTTATTGGACTCAAACAAAAACGACAATGTTTAATCTCTTTGTCATTCTTAGACTCCTTTAGAAGTAGAAGAAGCCCTTCAAGGACCAAAAAAACCCAGATTTCCTCTGCCTGAAAATTCTGTGGTTACCATAAAAAGGGCATGCACAATTTCTTTAAGATCCACTGTAATCACCAAGTTGCCAACAAAATAAAAAATAGGGTCAAATCTCAAGCATACTCTAGGAGGATGATTACTCTGGTCTGCAATACTCCAGGAGGAATTAGAAATAGCTTATGCTAATATGTATCACCAGAAATAGGGGAAATGTGTAGGAATATGTGTAAAGATGTTAGATCATGAAAAACAAAATGTTTATATTATATTGGGCTAAATGTATTGATAAAGATATAGTTAATAGTCTTTACAGAGCCTATTAACTTTTGCAGCTGAACATATGTCACTAAACATTACTTGGATGTTTGAGTGTATATGAATTCAATATCAACTGATTGATAGTGGGATTCCAGAGTTTCCTTGGCATTGTATTAAAAGAAAACCCAAAGGCTTAGGGAGGTAGTGATGTTTGACTGCATTGATCATATGTTATATGCACACCTATCCCACAATTATGTTTTATAAAAAAAAGATCTAGAAAATACACTTTTCCTAAGGTGTTCATAAATACATCAGTGACAAGAGCGTCTCTATGATTGACTCCATTTTAAGCCAGATATGACCATCGGGAATGCCACCATTAAGATGGGATTCTGTATTTCAAAAACAAATGACAAGAGTCCAGCATAGCAGAGGCCAAGCAGCAGTACTTAATCATCAAAGTCAAGGTGGGCAAATCAACCATAAAGGGAAGCAGGGATATGCCAGTAATTAGAATGCATTGACCTGCAGAGATCTTTAGTAGAGGATAATTGATCACAGTGTCCCTAGGAATGAAATAGATGGACAGGTTACTAGCATATTGCTGGGTTTACATAAGAAAAACATACTCTAAGCTTGGTAGCAAGAAACCTGACTTGGGTTTCCAAGGTACAGAATTATAGCCTCTCAGCCAGTTTCAATATGTGAGACTCACAGACTCAGAGCCCATTGGCCATAGAGAAGTCCCAGGTCTTCAAGGAAGGACACAGCACTACTGCAGCAGGTTTAAATTGTAAATCTTTTTCTAAATCATCTGTTTACCAAAGTGCCTATGCATTGGGAAAAATGATATTCCCAGACATTTCAGGAATTACTAGATACTGGCTTCGAATAAAATTTATTTATGGTAACTTGAAATGCCATAGTGGCCCATCAATCAAAGTAGGGGATTATGAATGTCAGGTGGAATCTTAAGTCTGAATTATAGCCATTTTAGTAGGTTTTCAGACAAATTCTGGATATTTCCCAGCCCTTCAACATATAACTTCAGTAGACAAAATCAATAATTTTTAGAGTACTTGCACAGGTCATTTAACTTGTGGCAACCTCCATAATAGTGGGAAGGGCTGAATAGAAGCTCTTTGGACTTTCTCTATGCCAAATTAGAATTATAAATCAGAAGCAATACCAGACCTTGGGGAGGATTACAGAGATTAATGCCATCATGAAGACTTAGGGATGTCCTAAGTTATAGGTATAGGGATGGTCCAAAGATATAGGAATGGTCCTACCTATCACATAGCCATGTAATTTCCTAGTTTGACTTGTATAGAAATCAGATGAAGAATTAATGGATTATCATAAACTTAATCAGATGGCAATTACAATAGTAGCTTCTGCTGTACCAGATGTGGTGCATTTGCTGGAGCAAATCAAGACAGCCTTGGTACTTATGGTGCTATGAAGCTAACTCATGCCTTTTTCTTCTTATCAATTTTTATGTATGATTAAAAGCAATATACTTTTGTCTATCAGTATTGCTTCAGAGCTACATCAATTAGATTACTGTTCACAATATTATCTCATGAGAACTTGACCATCCTCACATTCCACAAACCATTTTTACTTGTCTGATATTATATGTGTATATATATATATATATATATATATATATATATATACACACACACACACACACACACACACACACACATGTTATTGACTGTATTTGATGAGGGAGGTATAAGTAATTTACATGAACAGGTGGTTATGATTTCATTAATACCAATTCATGCTCATTTTCTTCTCAGTCCAAACCTTTGGAATTTGGAATGTTTTTCATAAACAAATAACTGATGAAGAACAATCCTGAATCTTATTTAGAAGTGGGTCACATTATATGCTGCTACTCTCTTAAAAGTAAATGCTACAGCACTATTACCTGGTTCAAGAATGACCCTAAGATCATTGGGAGAGGAAAATATTCCCTATAGAGAAAATATGGAATGATAAATTTTGTTGTCCACTATGTATTGAGTGAGAATTGTTCTGAGGATAGATGTATAATTATTTATGGGTTGATGGTGGTTTGAGTGGAATGATAAGGGACTTGAGGAATAAGATTAGAAAATTGATGGACAGAAAGTTTGGCAAAAAAAAAAGTATTTGGACAGACTACTCAGAATAGGCATAGACAAAAAAAATGTGTCTTGGGTGAGTGCTCATCAAAGGGCATCCTTTATTGAGGAAATGTAATCAGAATGGACAAAATAATTAGGGGTGAAATTACACATCTATTGAACTCAATCAGCTTTTCTCCCCTGCCTCTGAAGCTCTTGGTCAATGTACTCATAAAAAAGTGATCATAGTGGTATGAACAGGGTCTATGCATGGGCCAAACAACATGGGTTTCTCCTGAACAAGACTGACCTGGCTGCTGTTAACTGCCAAGTGATTTATCTGCCAACAGCAGAATCCAAGGGTGAATCTCTGACACAATGCCATTTTGAGGGATGAAGAGAGTTTAAAGTTATCTCCTGATAGAAGATTGATTAGATTTTCATTCTCCCATCATTAAGAAGGCAAAGATTTAACCTCAGTGGAGTGGATACATATTCTGGACATGGACTTTTCTCTCAAACCCATAATGCTTTTACAAGCCCCATCACACAGAGTCATAGAATGCCTTGTTTATCATCATAGCATTCCATCTATCATTATGTCAAATAAAGTAATTTCTTGCTAAGAAAAAGTGCAGAAATGGGCTCAAGTCCATGGAATCAACTATCTTATTATTTAAGTCAAAATTTAGAAGTAGCTGTCCTATTGGAGGGTATAATGACTTATTAGAGACACAGTTTTGGCTCCATTTGAAAAATAGCACCCTGAAATGTTGCCTTCTCTTGCATAGGATGTATTTCATGCTTTGAATCAGAGATCATTGTATGGTGCTTCTTCCCTCATGAACAGAATCTGTAAGTCCAGGAATCAAGCAATGAACGTGGGTATTGCTACTCTTACTATTAAAACTAATTACCCCCAAGGAATGGAATTTTGCTTCTTTACTTAAGCAGTTTTGACTTCTGCTGACTTGAAGATGTTTGTTTACAAGAGAAAGATACTTCCAATTTGGAAACAAAAATGGTTTCACTGAATCAAAGTTGAGATTTCCAACTCACAATTTTGGTATCTTTCAGTTATTCAGGAGTTAAAAAAGATGGAGATAATTTAGTAGCTGAAATGATTGAAACAATTGACACCAGTTATGGAAGGGAATTGAGGTTGATGAAGGAAAAGAAGATTTTTGTCGGAGTGAAGGAGATTCTCTATTATGCCTCTAGACTGCCATGTATTCAACCACCAAAATGAATAAGTAAATAAGTAAACGGATAAAAATCTGTAGCTGACTGAAGATTTCAACCATTTGTTTGAGAGTTTATATTTAGGTTACTCCATTGTGTAAAACAAACCAAAGGAGCTGAGGTTCTGGCTGAAATGAGAAAAAAAAATATTGAATGGGTAGTTAAAGAAGAAAGCTATAGAGATCAACTACAACCATGTGGCCAATTAGAAACATTAGGAGTTGGTCACTTTATGCATATTCTCTATGTCTGATATATA
>NW_026000057.1:27090430-27152513 GCF_001458135.2 Marmota marmota marmota
TTTTTTTTTTTTTTTTTTTTTTTTTTTTTTTTGCTACTGTAACCAAAAGAACTGACAAAAACAATTAGAGGAGAAAAAGTTTATTTGGGGGCTTATGGTTTCAGAGGTCTCAGTTAATAGATGGCCAGCTCCATTGCCCTGGACCTGAGGTGAGGCAGAACATCATGGTTGGAAGGGTGTGGTGAAGGAATGCAGCTCAGAACATGACACTAAGAAGCAGAGAGACAATACATACCCCAAAGTCATACCCCCAACAACCCACCTCCTCCTGCCATATCCCACTTGCCTATGGTTACTGCTGAGAGCCATGGCGGAGTTTGTATGGCCCCTGGCATTTTGCCAACAGTATTGATTGACAGGCGAGGCATTACTATCTGCCTCTGCCTCAACTTTCGAGTTCTAGCACTATTTTGGAGTTCTCGTGGGGATTTCCGGGGATTCCCCGAGAGTTCCCATTGATTGGGGAAATGCAGGAGGAGGGATTTCCGGGAGATATATTTCCGGCTGGGGGTTCCTGGACAAGCCTCGTGGAGTTCGGGAGGATTCCCCGGGAGCTGTGTGAAGTGTTTTCCTGCAGTTTAAAAATAAAGTTTGTTCCTGCTTCAGTGGCTCGTGATTTGTGCCCAGCCAGACTGCGGCAGGCAGGTTACCACTCAGTTAATCTATTCAAATGGATTAATGTACTGATTAGGTTAAGGCTCTCATCGCCTAAGCACTTAACGTCTAAATTTTCTTGCATTGTCTAACACATGAGCCTTTATAGGACACCCCAAATCTAAACAATTACAAGATATATTCTTCTGATATATAGCATCCCAAAGAATACATATTTTATAGCACATATGGGGAATTTGTCCCTAAGAGAAAAACCAAAAAGAATAACACAGAACATGCATATTATAGTTTAGAAATTTCTACAGCACATAATTAGGGGGGAAATTATGGACTCCTATTATGTGAACAAGAGACTCAGATAAAAGTTGAGGAGTCATAGGAAGAACTGTAACTAAAAATGACCTCAGGAGAGAAGGAAAAAAAGGTGAGAATCTTTTTCAAGAAGATCAACTCCATTCAACTAGTAAGCTTTCAGTTGATTCTTTGTAGATGTCTGTGACATTTAAAATGTGATAAATATAGAGAGAAAAGATATGAATTAGAAATTGGAAGATTTGGATTCATGTTTGACCTTTGCCATTAATTGCTGAGAAAATGTAGACAGGTAATGAGCCTCAGTTTAATTATCTATAATATGACAATAATTAAATGTGTGCCATCTACTTGCCAGAGATCAAAATGGCAAAATTTATGTGGCCCATTATTAACTATAAAACATTACTAAGAAGAAAATTATTTTTTGTGTTTATCATTGTTGTTAAGAGGTAATTATAGGGCAACAGATAAAGATATCTTGAAAATAAGAAAAGTCTAAGTAAAGAGACACCTGTCTTTGCATACATATTTGTCCCCTTCACTTATTTTAAGCTGGTCTATAGAGACCCATGAAAATATGAGATGCTGATATTTTAAAGATGGAGAGGTATTTCTAAATTGGGAATACATGCCTGGATGCTTCAAATATTAACCATAAGGCAGTTATCATATTGACTAGGACTTGAAAACTCTTACAATCCCTAACATGATTTAAAATAATAAGTTAAAATATGAAATAAAAATAGACTGACCAATAGACCTAATTTTTTCATTTCCTATTTGTTTAACCTTTTCATGTTAATAGAGCCTGTAAATTACAGAAATTATTCTTTATCTCTTATCTATCTTTTATTGATTTTATTTACTTATCTCTTATTTATCTTTTATTGACCCATTGCAATGCCAAGAATATACACATCCCAGTTTCATACTTGGAGAACCACTGATAGGATCACAGTTGAGCAATTTCTTTGACTGATGGTGGCCATTGTAAACTATAATGTGTTTGACAAGAAGCTTCCAATAAATATACATTTCTGAGATAAAAATTTTGAAATACGTTAATATATTAATGTTTCCAAGGTAATAAATTTGGAGCATTGTTCAGATAGCTGAAATAGTCCTGTATAGTCTGATGGAGAAAGAAAATGACTGTTTTACCTGAGGATTTTATAAGATGTAAAATTGTTTTACTTTAATCGTGTATCATAATCATGCAGAATTTTGGAAATACCGTACACTCTCATAACATGGAGAAAATTCCTAAATGTCTAGACATTTAGGTGCTTTTAACCATAATTGCTATGTGGGAAAAGAAAATAATACTACATCCAGGTCTGATACAATCAAAATGCTGTATTTAGGCTGCATGCAACTTTCTTCTGGGAATCACAGAACGCTCTGTCCTATTTAACATAGCATATGGACATAGTATATACAATTATTGTAGTCTGCTTTTTCTATTAAAATGCTAATGAATAAAAAGGGATTTCATTTTTATTAAGAAGGTTAGAGGTACAAGTGTGGGAGAGTGAATTAAAAACAAACCTACTGGGAGAAGAGATAAGAATTCTCGACATCTGCATGATTCTTCCTCCCACATATCAAACTTAGAATCATGCATCCACAGGGAAGAGGGATATTAAAATACAAAAGAAAACTGAAGCCAAACTTAAAAGAGAATATCAGGAGACACCAAAAGGGTTCAATAAAAGCAAATAATTTTCTATTTTATTCATAAATAATATTGATATTCATAAAACCCAGAGACACACATAGTGGGTGATTTTATCTTTTGTTCTCTTCCTCATTTAAAAAAATTACTGTATTTAAGAAACATGCAACAATACCAGCGTTTTATTATTCTAGGCTTTTCTCACACATCTCTGCTTTTTTTTTTTTTTTTTGCTGACTTTCCTTGGGCTAATTCAATATGCATTATTGTCTCCTTCTGCCTGCAAAGATGTTTGTGAATCTGATCCCACATGAATCTATGTCCTGAATCCATACCTTCTTTCCAGGTTTCAGATCCATTCAGGTATTTGCAAGGATGCAGCCACTCAGACAGATACATTAGATACCCCAAAATTCAACAGATGACATTACATTTTATAATTTTTGTCAGAAAATTAGAAACTAGCACTTCTTCTAAAAATACAAATGCTTTTGTGTTGACAGTCAGCTGAATTTTTGAGAGACTTTTATTTTTCATGATCATCTCTAACAAAGGTGAAGAACATGAAAGAAATGGTGCTATTTATTCATGACAATCCTAGAGACGAAAGAAAAAAGGTTTTGCCAACTTGAAAGTCTCCAAAACAAGATTTGCATAAGGAAGTTTACATTTTAGAGCTAATGTACTTATAACCATTAAATAATAAAAACTCTAAAGAAATGAACAAAAGGTTTTCATATTTAAAATTACTACTTCAAAAAGTAAAATTACTGTCAAGACTTAAAACTCTTTAGTTTGAATTACTCTTTTACCCTCAAAATTGAAGATTTTTTAAAACACAATTTTTAAAAAATGAATTGTATATCCAAATGAATTGTCACATGGATGTCTTACAAATTCAAAATGTCTTCACTACGAATAGCCTTTCTTCTTACAGTATTTTAATCTCATTTCACTTTGCTGGCAGATGGTATGTAGATATAGTCTAGTTCTCAAACAAGAAAACTGAGAACTATTCTATTCTTCCCACCTCATGGCTAACTGTTCAGCAAATCTCTACTATATACAATTGCATGCTGTTACATCCTATTCACTTTGCAATTTCTTTACTGAGAAATCTCTTTAATTCATCCTCTTTCCATACAAACCTCTATAAAACCTACATCTAACTTCTACCTCCTGACTGCTGGAGAAAACTTCATCCTGTTATGACATCTGCAGCTTGGGTAACCTCAGTGCTTCATACCCCACTTGCCCTTCAGAAAAATGTGAATTTTTTTCAAGTGTCTCATCCATTATGTTCCTTTTACACTTTCATATTTTTTTCAGTATTTCCCACCTCTTTTCAGATTGTTTTTAACCTTTCTTACTTAGGATATAGAATATCCTGGTATTCTTGGGTCTTTGAAGTCCAAATTAGTCATTGGCTTGCTTAGGAAATCTTTGCAAATGATATATTTCACATTAATGTACAAACAACCTCTATCCCTCTGTAAGATACATATATACTTGTTTATTGACCAGTACATTCAGGCACTGGTATCAGTCCCTCTGAACTCATAGAACAACAACATATTTCTATTTTTGAAATTAAACAAGGTTTATGGATAGAATAAATAAGAAAACTCACAACAAAAGTATAATTTATTTGTGAATAATAGATAAATGTTAGCATATTGAAAAATAGAGAATGATAGATGGCAGTATTTTAGGAGACAAAAAGGAAAAGTTATCATTGGGGGATCATTAGAGTATGATTTTAAAGCACTGTGCTACCCCCCTTTCAGTTGTAACAATTTCAGTTGTAATCATTCAACAAGATACACACACACACACACACAAACATATACACTTATATTCTTCTACTTATCTCCTTTCTTATATCCTACCATGCTTTCCTATAGTGAGTAGAGTAGAAAGATCCACAGTTAATCTGTTTCAGGTTTTCTAATTCAGATGGATTTGACCATTTGGTAAAGAATGCCCATCTTAAGTGCTCTCTCAGACTTTACCTTCATTCCATATCATTAGACTTTTTGGTGCTGCCTCCTTTCTCCATTTTAATTTTATTCAATGTGGTATTCTTATTGTTCAAAGATGTATATTTTTGTTGGACTTGAAAAATAGATATATTTTAATATTTAACCTATTGGAAGTAGTAAAAAATATAGCACTTCTTTATTGGTAAATATAAAATTAAATGGTACAAGGAAATGAAACCTTACATTTAAATATTGTTATACACTACCATAATAAGAAATTTAAAAAGTGCAATTATTGGGAAGTGGGTCTGGTCAAAGTATGTTGTTACATTGTGTGCATGAATGAATATGTAACAATAAATCCCACCATTCTGTACAATTATAATGCACCAATAAAAATATGAGACAAAGCACAACTTATACCTTTAGTGAAAGAAACTGATTATAGGATATCTACACTTGATACACAGTTTTTTTCCTCTTACAGTTTGTTTTTAGAATTAAATTTATGAGTAACTTAGAATTGTAAATGTAATATTCAACTTTATAAAAATAATTATTCCCAAAATTTATTCTATAGATTTATAAATATACAGAGAGTTCTATGAAAATACATTTTGCTTTGCCTAAATATGTACATTGGAACTTGGAGAAACAGAAAGAAATAAAGACAAGGAAGGAGGGAGGCAAAGAAGAGTGAGAGAAATAAAGGAAAGAAGGCCAACATATTAAAACTAAAAAGATCAGCATTGTAAAGTGGTGGTTAAGAGTTGTGAAGTTTGCTTTTATGTGTCAACTTCACTGGGCTTAGGGATATCAAAATACCTGGCAAAACATTATTTCTGGCTGTGTGGACGTGACTATTTCCAGAAGAGATTAATATTTGAATCAGTAGACGAAGTTAAGAAAACGCCCTCTCACTAATGTGTGGGGGCATCATCTAATTTGTTGGCAGAGAAAGGCAACAGAGAAAGGCAGAGAAAGGACAAATTCTTTCTAATTTAGCTGAGACATTGGAAGTCCTGGTTCTCTGAGACCAGGGGCCGCCACCCCAACTCTGTTTTAAAGGTTTTTGGACTTAGACTGAGTTACACCACTGATTCCTTGAGTCTCCAACTTACAGATGACATATTGTGAGACTTCTGGACGTTTGCAGTCATATTAGCCTATTCCCATAGTAAGTTTTCTCCTGTAAACGTCTGCACATCTTTTTTTGCTTCTGTTTCTTTAGAGAATCCTGACTAATACAAGAGTAAAATCCAGGAGTCAGACTGTCGGTGTGTTTTTGCAGTGTCAGGTCTTATAATCACTGTGAATTTGAGAAAGTCAAATTCATGCCTCTGTTTCCTCTTCTTTAAAATTCAGGTAAAATAATAGTTATGCATCATATAATAATTTTTGATTAAAATGTTTTGTCTCAGAGAATAAATTTTTTATTAAATGTGTTAACATAGAAAAAACAGTTACAATATGTCAGGCTTATAGTATCATTAGATATCATTGTAATTATTATTATTAAATGAAAGACTATGCTTTTTATTCTTAATAGAGTTCTCTCTATTCCAGTCCAAAAAATTATACAATATTTCTTAATTCAGAGTTGTAATTATCTTTAACAGAAAAGAAATGGCCTTAGAAAATGTCTTTTCTGGGCTGGGAATGTAGTTCAGTTGTACAGCATTTGCCTAGCATGTGCCGAACACTGTTCTAAGCAGGAGAGATTTAGTAGTAAATAAATACACATAAATTCATGCCCCTCTGCCTTATGGAGAATTAATTGAAGTGGGGAAAGTTGAACAATAAACTACAGATCAATCACAGTTATATCATATTAGATGTCAAGGAAAGAATATTTTAGACCATGAGACAGCAAATATTACAGCTTTGAGGTAGATGTGGCCGGACTAGTTGTCCAGGTAGGAGCAATGACGGCAGTGTCCATGGTTGTAAGTGAGAGAGGGAGAGAGCACTAGGAAATGCCATAAAGTGGATAACAGGATCGTATAGGCTTTGCAGACCATGGCAAATATTAAGGCTCAATTCTGAGTAAATAGAAGGAACTGGAAGATCATGAGGAGTGCCAAGATTCGGCTTACATTTGAATAGGACATTTCTGTTTTAGGATGGATTATGATGAGCCGAGAGAAAGGTAGTCAGTGGAGGCAATTCTAGGAGGGAAGAAATCTTACTGCAAGGTGAAAGGGCTGGAGCAAAAGATCCCAATGCCTGGGGTATAGTCCCAGAAGAAGAGCGTCCAACAATTCATATACACACAAAGCACTGTCAGCATGATCTTAATTTAGCTATAATAAAATATGCAGCATGAATAATGAATATGGATGCATAGATATTAATAATATCTATATTCTTTAGATGCATACTGATTTTATAGAGTATCATATCATTATAAATTGTCTTAATCAGTGAGTTCTAAGAGAACAATGCCTGATGGTAGTGGACCTATAATTTTTCATTATTAAAATAAGTTTATGCTTTTACAAATGGAAAACCACAGTGCTAAATAAGAGGATTTGACTTCCTCATGAATTTTTCCTAAGTTTTGAAAAGAAGACATGAGAAATCACCAACTTCCTAGAGTCTATCATAGATTAGCCAACATTGCCATATTTATTGCTGTCTCTAAGCTCTGTCCTTTTTATTCCTTTTTCATAGATTGAAAGTGTCATGGAGGGACAGGAATTCCCATGGGGACATTGGGAAGTATGGTTCAAGCATTATTGCTACTAGATCCCATTTTCCTTTATCTCTAAGTAATTATGGATATCTTAGAATTTTCCTAAAGCAATAAAATAATAACTTCAGAGTATATCCTTTATCCCCTTCTTCAAATCTCTTTATTTTGATAAGTACACTACATATATAAAAGGAAAGAATTTAAATTAAATATGCATATATGATTTTACATGGACATTGGAAAATGTGATTGTCACTCTTTTCAAACTGTAATTTATAATATATTGTGGACTTTTAGAATAAAAATGTATTATACAAGTGGTGCTCTCTTTATTACCTTCTAGAATTGTCATAAAATTAGCATACTAATAATAAGTAATGCTAGAAAAGCAATGCTAATTTTTCCCAGTTTGATAATAACTTGCAGGAAATTGATACAAGTTATTAAATTCATAAGCAAATCATGAACCTCTTTATTATTTATACAAAGACATATAGGTATGGGGCTGTGCTTTTTTGCTACTATTTAGGTTAAATCTTGAGATCGTTTGTCAAATGAAGAAGTCACGTTTGTCTACAGTCACATTTTATATTTCCAGTCTCTACTTTCTGCTAGTGTTCACTAAAGTAAATCATACTATAACTAGTATCAATATATTTCTGTTTCCTCAGGGAGTCCCTTTACCAAGGCATGTCCTCTATTTCAAGGTCACTACATTAACGACAGCACATTACTCTGGTGAGTCAGTCCTCCTTAGCTTGCAAAATGTTGAAATTTGCTAAAAGCAATTCTTACATTGATTGTAGAAATTCGGCCAGTTCAGATTCAAATGATCCCATCTGGATTTACCAAATTGGACTGTGCAGAGAAAGGGAAACTCCTTTTAAACATAGCTTACATTCCACTTTGTTCTAGAAATGGCCAAAGGATACAGCTTTCTTTTCTGCTTCCTTATGGCACTATACAGGGCAATTCTTCCTAATATGGGTAATGTTCTCTTCTTTGTCTCCTGACATTGGAAGCTTTTCTATTTGGTTGGTATTCCCACTCCATGATTACAGTAATTTATATCCACTCCTCAACTTGTCTTCTTCCAAAACTCTAGGTTAATTAGAGACAAGTCTTTGTGGTAGATGAGCAACAAAGACAGCAAAGTAGAGGAAAAGGTGAGTGGGAATCTGTCTACATTATTTACCAAATGGTTCAGTATATCCAAACAGCTGATAACCAACCAGTCATCAATCCAAATTCATTTCCAGAGAGGCATGTAAAAACTTTACTGCTTAACAGAGCTCAAAATATCCACCTGTTTCTCTGACTAAAGTGCAAGCAGAGACTATTCTGCTGATGCTGGGGATCTACTCTAATTTTTTACATTGTATACCACCATCTGATGCTAATTATATTGTTCATGTTTCTAATTCTTGTATAGACTTGAGTATTTTTTTTTCTTGTTTTAGGTTTGGGTGACTGACTTTCTAGGGCAGAAAAAAGCCAGATTGTGGGAAAATATGTGTGAGTATATAACTACTTGAATGTGACTTGTGAATACATGTACAACTGTCATGGACTCTCAAAGTTCAAACTGCAAATACACTCTTCTACACTTTACTTAATTGCTTGAGCAACTTTACTTGTAATAAATGGTAAATTTATTACTTTTTTCTTGCAAACACTTACACATTTTGACAAGGGACAATCTGGACTTCTGGAGCCAAATGCAGAGAAGACCTGAGTCTGATTAGCTTATTGCTATCACACATTTTGTTGCTACACAGTGTGTTGTATAGACTAATTCTTTCCTTACTTATGCTGGTTAAGCATGATCATCTTTCTTGTAGACTTTCAAAATGTATTTGTTTCTGTGCATGAATAGAAAACCTGTTGGGTATCATGGTAGCACTTAGGTGGCGGTAAGAGTGATGTCATTGGTCTTACATGTATACCCTCTTCATCCTGGACTCCGTTTTCTCCTTCCTTCCATGTGAAATTCCAGCCTAAAAAATACCAAAAAACAAAAAACAAAAAAAACCAGGGTGATTGGCCTTCTTAAGGAATACTCTTAAAGTCATTCTAACATGATTTCCTCAGACCTCTAACATATTTAATCTGTGTTTTTGAATTCATATCTAAAAACATATTTATGCACTATAAATGTGCTCACATATTAAACAATTAAATCCACTACCCCACTTGCATTTTTGACAATGCAATAAGAGCATTTTAATGTACTTAATACCACAAGTGTTGATATTTTTTCCCATAATCTACATCAAAGGAAACAAATGATTATACTACTCAAATGCTTTTCTCAAGTGTTTAAGACCCACCATATATTGCATTTTCAACTCAAAATTCTAATAATATTCATATATATCTTTAATGTAATGATCTAGTCTTAAATTATTTGTGACCTATTAGATGAGAAGGGAAATGTGCAGCAAAATTGAATCCTGTCTCAAAATCCAGTAATGATTTTCTTATATATAATGCTGTGACACATTAGGCTTTTATACAAAGTGAAACCGCTATGCTGGAACCATAGACATTTAATAAAAATAAAGGAAAACCTGTTAAGGCAAATACCTTAGTAGACAGTAATATCCTTTCACCTTTACTTGCAATTTCTCCATTTGGCACATAGAATCTCAATGCTTTTAAGTGTTTTTATGTAGCTGGCAGGATGGATTTTTCAATATATCTTGATTCCCAGAGGCTTCATGAGTTTTGCAAACCTATGGCAAACCATAATTTGTCTAAGTGTTGTTTTCTTATATGAATAAGAAAACATAGAGATGGGCTTGCTGAGTGAACAGAGTATTGAATTTTCTTCTCTGTGGTGTACTCACAATCCAGTGTAGTTTCAAAAACTAAAGTGTTGACTAAATGAAGAATAGGATAAACATTAACAGGGTAGAGAAGCCCTAGATGAGAGAGAAATGAATACTTTCATAAACTGGATCTATGCAGCCTAAGAGGTTATATCCAAAAAGCTAAAAACACCTGCTAAAGACTATTTTCTTCATTGTCTAAACCTGTATTCTGGTATCAGAGTTTTTATGTTAACTTTTGTGATATACAACAGTATCTAATACATACCTGACTTAAGTATCACTTGATAAAAAGTTTACTAATGTTCCATTAGACTCGATGTGTTGATCCCTGTGGTAGATTAAATTGTGTCTTCCCAGAATTTAACAAACTTCAAGGAGAACGAGAAGAACATTTTCCCTGTGTGACCAGAAAACAGAATAGAAATATTTGTAAGCAGCAGTATGATGTTTTCTAGAAGCAACTCTAATATTTCAGTGACTATAGAACATAGGTTTGGAAGCACATGATGTGCGTGGGTCTGTATGTGTGTGTGCATGCATGTGTATGCATGTGTGTGTGCATGTGTGTGTATGTGTGTGTGTGTGTGTGTGTGTGTGTTCTGGAGTTATTCATTGTACATCATCATTTGTGAACTCAGTCCTTTGGTAACTATTGTCTCCATCTTACTGCAAAATCTTCACTTAGGTGTTGGATCAGGAGAAAGTACAAAAATCACACTTAGAAAGATCTGTAGCCTACTTTGGGAAGTGTTAATATCTCTTCTGCTAGAATCTCTTCCACTTATTTTCCACTTGCTAATGTGTAGTCATTTGGTTACATCTAATACAGGATGGAAAAATTCTCCAATTGTGTCCAGGGAGAAACAATAAACAGTTTGAGTTTACCATTTGCAGATTGGAAGAGTCCCATTCTTTAAAGTCCCTCAGCAAAACACCTAACAATAATTTCTTTCTGAATTCATAAATGTAGGTTTTTAATAGAGACAAAAGGGTCATTGGCCATTTCCTCTAGAAAAATCAAATAAAACTCTGAACCTTCTGTTTAAGAAGTCAACATGAATTAGCTAAAAGTGAATTATCAGCTTATTGTTTTTGAATCCATCGAAAAGTATTTTCTCTCTCAGCTCCAAATCTTCCTGATAACCCAAGTATGTGAAAAAAAAGAACATTCTTTTGTTTCCTGAAGTATTCTATTTTCATTTTAAGTAAACTTCATTGTCTACTACAGAAGACTTTTTGACTCAGAAGGAGAATATTAATTTTAAGGGAAAAAGCAATATATGTTCCCTTTGTGCAGAGGGTGAGAATGCAGATAAATAGGAAAGCCATTTTGTTAAATAGTTCTCTAGACTTTTGTAATCTCAGCAAAGCAGGAACAAAGCTTTTATTTCATTTCTAATGAATGAGCATCAGAATATGGGAACACTGTATATAATAAATGTTATTTGAGTATTGCTATATGAAAAACTTTATCTGGTTTCAAAGACAGTGTGAGAATCATCTTCCTGTAGGGAAGTGATAAGAAAATGGGTATTCTCTAGTATTTGCTCTCTTTTGATTGTAACAGACTTTGCTACAGAAGGGACAGGGCTTCAATTGTCACTGAGTATACTAAAACATATCTTGAGGTTACAGTTAAAGAATTCAGGAATGCTTGTAAGGAAATGTGAGGGTATTCTCTGTGAATTGCTTTTTGCCTAGGATCCATATTAATTTTAAATACAGTGCACAGATCCATTTGGAAAAAAAAAATCACCTTTGGCATATCTCTTTAGGCAATGATGGCTAGAGGGAGCAGTTCATTTTATAATTTTAGTAATATATCTTCAGATTGTTATAATTAGAAATACTAGTGATGAGATTTAATTGCAAAATAAGATTCGATAAATATTTTATTTAAAATTCATATAGAACTTAGAGATTTCATTTGAGATATTTCAAGTCATTTGCTAATAATTAGTTGCTTAATAATTTTTCTGTAGGACACAGGCATAGATGTTCTCTCTAGCCTCTGGAAATTCTTTCTGTTCTACACTCTTGAATATCGATTTTAGGAATAGATGTATAGCCTAGGATCTGGTTATACTCTATATTAAAAACAGCATGTTTCTAACTATAGATTAACATGTCATTGAAGTTAATGTTTGCAGCTACCATGTTTTGAGAACTGCAACTAAGCACAGTACCAAAAACTAGGCACAGATAACCTTAGGGATTAAAGACTAGTTAGTTCAACTTTATGAGAAATGAGGAACTGAAAATCTATTTGCTAACGTCCAAAAAAAAATTAATCAGAAAGGGGTTAAATTCCATGTCTGTCTCACTCCACATTTCTTTCTCAGTCTAACATAACAAAAAAAAAAAAAGATATTACCACCAACTTAAAATATTAGAAGCAACAAAAGAAGTTGAAGTCAAACAAACATGGTTCTACTTATTGAGGGCTGAGAATCAAACTCTTTGATGTTAAGAACTGAGCAATCTAAAGCATTCCTTTGTATCATTCATTATTTGGTAACACTACCAACTTTTCCCATGCAATGACTTTGCTTGTGTATTTTCTTATCTGAAATGCTTTCCCTTCTTTGCCTAGTAAACGCCCACATTTTTGTTTGTTTGTTTCTTTACTCTTTCTTTTAATGTTTGAATATTTAAATGCCCCTATTGTGTTCTCCTTGAAGTTTGTATCTGTTAGAAAATTAATACATTATTGTTCCTTATTTAAATGTTCATTTTCCCTGCTGGAATGTGAGTTCCTTCAGGAGCTCCTCAGTGCCTTTAACAATTGTGTTAATAAATAGGTGACAAATACCTCTCATTTATACAGACTAAAGAGGTAGTGTTTTAGAAAGGAGAAAATGATATAATGTGTGAGTCATTTAACTGAACCCCTATTTTCAATTCCGTAGATTGAGAATGTTGGCCTAGGTAACTTTCAGTATTTTTTTTTCTAAATCTATTTGTCTGATAGACCTAAGGGTTGTGTTTTTACTGTTAGTAGGAAGCATACATAGGATCAACTGAGATACGGCTTTTTACTGTATTTCCTCATTTCTTCTACTTCCACTGAATCAAACAATATAAGAACTCATGTTTTCTCTATCATGATAAAAATCAAATGTCTACAAATATAGGAAAAGAAGAATAATTTTCTGCATGAATGCTGACTTTCTTTTGCGGTAACAACTGAGATTCCATCAATATATTATAAACTTTCTATTATAAATATACATGTATACAGTTGATATTCAAAATAAAGGCTTATTGTAAGCAATGAAAATTATTATTTATAGTGATATGATTGCACCTAGAAATAAGCTAGATCAGGACTGCCATTGTCATTGGAACTCTATAAGTTTACATTTTTTGTCATTCTCCGGCTCTAGGAGATTGGAAAAATTATTTAAAACTAAGGAACTAATAACAAACAAACAATAACAACAACAACAACAACAAAAACCTAAGGACCTATTTGATATTAATTAAGTGATTCAACTGATCCAGTTCTTTTATTTAAAAAATATCCAGTTCTTTTGAGTTCTATGATTTAAAAATTACATTATTTAGATAAAAATATTAAGTGGTTCCAGTCTACCATTTTAAGAATTTCCTTTAGAATCATATTAGAATCATTTGGTTTAAGAAAAATGAACATTAAAAATTACATATCATTCATTTTGTCAATAATAATATGTTTCTATCATAGCTCACTTGACACATATGAAGCAGAAAATAATTCTATCTATGTTACCTAAAGTAAATAAGCCATAGTCACTTGTTATGTACTCATCTAAAACAATTGATATCAGGAGATCTTGGGCAAGAAGTGAAAGCTGTGAAAAAGCACTTCTTGTCTGGCCAGAGTGATGTATTAAACACATTCAATAATTATTTTCCCCAAGCCTCATATGATTTCAGATGTCAAAGTTCTTTCCTGTTTCTATGATGTCAAATCTTCAGTGCTAACAAGTTCATAAATTTGTGAGCAGAAAAATGTTAATGCTTCCACAGTGTGTCTGCAAGCCTATGAGAAAAGATTTTTAGTCAAAGGCCAATTTGTCCAGAATATGCTGCCAAGGCAACTTCAGATGCTGATTCTCACTTGAACCAAGTGGATGCATGAAGATCTGTAAAGTAGAATGCAAAGTATACTAAAGATACTTCATAGGTGGTTTCTATTACCTACATAATAGAGCATTCAGAGTAGGTACTGATATGAGTGTAATAATGGAAATATCTCCTTAAATTAGCATAAATAAAACATAAAAATGTTAAGCTACAAGACATGGGCACCTATGGGCCAAAAATAGTCTTCAATATTATTTCTAAAGTGGCCCTTATCAAGAGTATTTATAGCACCATATAGGCATATTAGTGACTTTAGTTTTAAAATCCAAAAGCTTTGGTTAATATAACTGTCTATATTCAAAGCAGAGCTCAGTGTCTAAAAGACGGTCAATAAACATTTTAGTACTGCTCTTTTCCAGTGATCTGAATTCAATAATGTTACCTTTCTAGAAGCTGCAAAATGGAAAGTGAAAGAATGATTTATGAAGCTTGGCTATGCATAGCCAGATAAGAAAGCTTTAACTGATGATTGCTGGATTCTCTTTAATGAAGTACAAGTTGCGAAAATAAGTTTAGGTAAATGAAGCTTCAGTCACATTATGTTATAGTGAAAAAAAAATGATAGACATAGCCCAGCAGATGGAGGTTAATACAGAAAGATGGTGTCAAACAATGTAATACAGGCAACGGCACAAAGACAGAGCAGATGCATCAGTGTTATTACTATAAACAGTTCATAATACCACAACACATTCATGGAGTCTATTCAAATTAAGCACAGCAGCTTTCTTTGTTTAAGTTGTCACTTAGGAGGCATACAGATCATATTTCTGAATCATCAGTGCCTTTCAAGTGAAAGCTCTTACATTCAGTATGTGCTCCCATTTAGATGGGACTGTTAACCTCAAGACCTTTAGCATTTTGTCTTTTCAATAATTTCTTAAGGCCATATCTGAATACTATGTCAAAAATGTTACTTTCAGGACTACTATTTAAATGAACTGTCACACCTTCACATCTCTGATTTTCTCGGTTGGAATGCAAGCTAGAAGCCTGAATGCAATGGGTTGAGAGAACTCAGCTGTGTCGCTTCAGCAAACAATGAGAGTGGGTCTGGAAATCGAAGATGGAGTTTGTGATTTCAGTTCAAGAAGGTCTGGAGGTTGGCTTTGCTTCAAAGGAATAATTGCCTTACATCTATCCTGGCATCCTTTTGTGTAGAATGCTGGCAGCCCACTACTACACTACAAGCAGACAAGGATGAAAGGAGGGAGTTAATTGCTCTGTGACAATTGATATCAAACTTACCTAACAAATAAATACTGAATTTATCTTAGTCATTAAATGCCCACAGTTCTAGATTTCTTTTTATGTATAATTATAAGGAAAACACATTTTTTAAAATTTATTGGATCTTTTTAGTTATACATGACAGTAAAATCCATTTGGACATAATTATAAAAGCATGGAATATATCTTGTTCTCATTCAGTCCCTAGTACCTCGCCTCCCCACTGCCACTCACTCCATGCTCCATTCCCTCTATTGATCTTTCTGCCATTTACTCAGTTATTTTTAAAAATTAATTTCTGTGGCTGTACACAATGGTAAGCTTTACTGTGGTATATTCATATATGTACCTAGGCAAGTTATATCAAATTTATTCCATTATCTTTCTTTTTCCTATCTCCACTCCCTTTCCTTCATTCCCCTTTGTCTAATGTTCACCATCTCTAACAATTAGGAAAACACATTTTAAAAATAAGTACAAAAACTACACACAAACACACATACACACACATATTCTGAGATAAAAAAATACCACTCAATTCAAACAAGGTATATTGTATTGTACAACCATCATGTGAAAATATCTACACTTTCATTACTGACCTTGAATAGAGAGCTTACTTTGTTAAAAACTTATCTGCACACTGAGTAGTATGGAT
The DNA here is from genome assembly GCF_001458135.2 of Marmota marmota marmota. NCBI lineage: Eukaryota > Metazoa > Chordata > Mammalia > Rodentia > Sciuridae > Marmota > Marmota marmota. The sequence goes on from NW_026000057.1 coordinate 27,106,563, forward strand.
CACTCTTCCCTAAATGATTTGAGAGCAAACTCCCCCCCCAAAAAAAAAAAGTTGTTAGATTTTTGTGAGAAGTATGCAGCTATATTTTTGAAGAAATTAAGTGGTATGTATGATGGACTGTACACTGTTAATTATATTTTAAAACTTTTTGCTGTACATTTTCTTTGCATTAGATTGTGTGATTTTGACTTCTTTATACTTTTCTCTACCTTTCTTTCCTCCTTCTTTCTTTCTTCATTACTCATCAGTAAGCCTAGGAAAGCAGTCTCCATCTTCAACTACATGTTTAGAACCTGGGATTAGAGCCTCCAGATCTTTTTCTCATGAGTTGAAGTAAAGATTAGTTGGGAAATATTATAAATGGTAATTTGGATCTGAACTTATCTACAAATGCCCTCATGATAGAGCAAAAATATACCATTCGTGAATCAGACATTGCTTGTAGCCAATAGATTCGAGGTAACAGGCCATCTGGACACGAATAAGCAAAGTAGTTCAGAATGTTTCCTTTTCAAGATAATATATTAGGGGAAAGTACAATATCTCTAAAAAAGTACAATAGCTCTAAGAAGGAACAGTTGGCAGCACATAAACATTCTACCACCCTCTCCTATTTCCCATTTTAGAAGCCCTTGACCCAGTTAAATCTTAATTTGTTAATTACAGGTATGGAGCATTTTCTACAATGATTTTTCCGCTAAATTATTTACAGAATCAAGACACAGACTGCATCATAAGATAAAGAGGAAAAAAGTCCTCCAGCAGGGTGAGTCTGGGTCACAGCACCATTTCCCCAGGCTTCTACTGTACTTTTCGGAGACATTTAGTAAGGCCCAGTTACCTATAAACCCTCTTTAATAATATTGTACAAACAGCTCATGACTGGCCTCATTCCCATCAATTTGTGCATCCCAATTCCAAATCACTGCTGTTTACAATGCGGAGCCCAACATTATGAAATTTCTTTGAAATAGTCCTCAATGTCCCCTCCCCACCCCAACTTCTTGTTTTGAGAGCCACATGGTTCTATACCTGCCAAGCACCCCTGTTTCCACAGTTCCTTACCTTCTCTCATTCCAGTGCCCTCTTTGCCTTGGTGCAGGACAGTTTCACAGTGGCCAGCTCCCCAGGGCACCTGTTTTTCCTCCTGTGGTTCTGCCCCTTCCTTGAGCTCACCAAGTTCTCCTGAGCTCTGGGTTTTCAATGATGCTCTTGCTTTTTACAGAATGAGTCACTTTCTTCATCAAGTGAACTCCTGCTTATCTTTCTGGTCTTAGCTTGAACATGACTTCCCTTTCTTTCACAAACCAGACAAGGTGAGCACTTTCCTGCATCCTCACAACAATCCTAAGAATTTCTGTTTCTACATTTCTAAAACATTTGTCTTCTCCACTTAATTTTAAACTTCTTACTGATAAGGGATAAACATTTATCATACTCACAGATGCATTTTTTTGGTCCTATCTACCCTTTGGGTATTTATAAGCAGTGGTTGAATGAATGAAGGAATGAATGGATGTGGAGAAGACCGATTAAAATATTCTTGATGTGTATTGCCACTTTGCTTTCTAAACTTCTTAAAACTCGATTTATACTTTGCTTACATAATTGGAAATCTCCATTAACTTGTACACCTAACTTCATTGAATATGTTTATGTTCTTATATAATTTTTATTTATGGAATTAATTGTATTTTATATAGATTAAGATAAGTTAAAAACATCTACATTCTCAATTTCCTTGATCATTAATGGTATTGATATTTTTCATATGCTTGTTATTAATTTATCTGTTTATGTCCATAGTGTGTTTGAAATTTTAATCATCAAGTGATTTTATGTCTACTTGTTAAGATTATCATCCTTTCATTATCAATTTCTTAAGAAAATTTCACACAGCTTATTTTTATTTTTTAAATAGATTTTATTTTAGAGCAGTTTTAAGTTTATGGAAAATTTTAGAAGAATATATACAGTATTCCCTCATCCCTGCCACCCTCAGTTTTCTGTATTTTTATCATCTTGCATTGATGTGGCACATTTGTTTCAATTGATGAACCACTATAAAAATATCATTATCAATTAAGGTCTGTAGTTTACCTTGGGGCTCAATAAGTTTTGCCAACTACTTAATGTCATGTGTTCACTATTATCATACCATACAGAATAGTTTCACAGCCTGGAAAATACCCTGTGTTCCACCTATTCATCTCTTTCCTTTTCCTCACCTCTAAACTTTGGTTGCTCAGCAGGTAGAACAGAGGACTCTAGACTAGATATTTGCGTTTCTCCATTTTATTTTGTTTATACTTTTATTTGGAATATGAAAGATTCAATAATTTATGTGGTGAAATCTATCATGTAAGAGTTTCTTTTCATATACTGAATAGTTAAATTTAATAAGACATCCCAACAGATACAAAATAATTTTATCCTATTTATTTATTAACATAAGTTCCCTAATTAGAAAATAAACAGCTTGAGAAAAGAACTGGTTATAATCTTCAAAGTATGTCTTTGAGAACCAAGAAGGAAGAAATATCTTAGAAGAAACATTGATTCAATCTTCTGAGCCACGCTGACTGAAAAAATCCAAAAGAGTTTTTTATAATAGCAGTAATGCTGAATGTAAAGATATTCAGGGTTAAAGGCTTCTGAAAATTTCTTCCAGGGAGGATGTAAAATAAAAAGTGCTTTTCCTGTCTACTAACTTACATTTTCTGATTTTGCCATGATGACTGCTTTAGTTAGCTTTGTGTTACTATAACAAATATCTAACACAAGCTACTTATGAAATAAAAAATTTATTTTGCTTCATGGTTCTCAAGGTTCAAGTCCAAGATTGGAGAGATCCATTGCTTTGGTTCTCTCAATGAGAATGGCAGATAGCAATGGTGGGGGCATATGTTATAGTGACTGGTCACATCTCAAGCCAGCAAGCAGCAAAAGAGAAATGAAGAGAAAAGGAGCCCCCTAGTCCTCTCCAAGGGCACTGAGGATCCTCATAACCTAAGGACTTCCCATTAAACTCCTCTTTTCTACTTCCCCATGATCTCTTACTACCACCAACCCAGAGACCAAAACTTTATATTTATATTCTAAGCTTTGCATATGAAGTATTCCCTAAAGACTCATGTGTTGAAGTCTTGGTCCCCAGTGAAGCAATGTTCATAAGTGGGAATATGAGGAAATGAGTGGATCACAAAGAAAATGCCGTCCTCAATGGATTAATCCACTGGGGAAGTCAGTTGATAGCTTTATTGTGAAGTGGTAGAAACTGTAGGAGGTGAGTCCCTGGAGGCAGGTCTTTGGTGACTATATTTTGTTCCCTGCCAATTCCTCCCTCTCTCTGTCTGCTTCCCAGCTCTCATAAACTGACCAGTTTTCCCCTGCCATTTCCTCTGCTATGGGTTCTGCCTCACACAGACCCAGGAACAATGGAGCCAGGAGACCATGAACTGAAATATCTAGAAATATCATGAGCCAAAATAAATCTTTCCTCCTTTAAGTTGTTTTTCTCAGGTATTTTGTTTACAAAGTGCAATGCTGACTCACACATGGGGCACTACCCTATTCAAGCCACAGCAATGACTTTGGTGCCTTTTCTTTGGAATATCTAAGACCTGTCTGCTTGTGTCTTTGTTCTCATCAGATGCTTGGCTTTATTATCATTTCATGTACGTGCCTGTCTTTATTGCTACCTTGCTAAAATAAGATCTTCTTGAAGACTGAGTTTTGGCAAATTCAAGTTTGCTTCTTTTATCTTCCCTAGCACAGATTTGACATAGAGCAAGCCCTCTATTCCTTAATTTCTCTATCTGACAAAATAAATATATTAAAAATATAAAAGCAAATTTTGAAATACTGTAAGCATGGAATAAATTTTATTTTCAGTCATTAGCATTCTCTCAAAATAGTCATCTAACCCCTTGAAATGCATTTTTCGACTTCTTAAGAAAAAGCATGTAAAAAGAGGCAATTATAAACAAAGCTAAAGTATTTAGGAGAGAATTCTAAATTCATTATTTAAGAAATTATGCTTTCACCATTATATTTCTACCTAGCAGTTTTGCTTCTTTCAAACTCATTAAATTGTTAGTGGCATCTTGATTAGCCAACATAAAAGGGTCCCCACTCATCTTGGAAAGTATGATAATCATGTTATAAGGACATCATAGTTCTGAATTTTACTGTTCATACAGGAATTGCTATAATGCATACCTCTAGAGATTTTTCCTTATTTCTCCAGAGGAATAAACATGCAAAATACATTTTATTGTTTTATCTATGTATCTATCTTTATATGCATGTAATAGCTTCTCCATATTGAGTACTTACAATAGACACTAGGCTAAATGTTTTTTTATATGACTCCATCAGAGTCCCAATACAAATCTATCAAGTAGAATTGTTACTTTTCTCATTTTATAGATGATAAAGTCAAAGTGCAGAGAGAACAAGTCACCCAATGCCACAAGGATAAATAAAATAGTAAAACAAGGGTTCCAAATGCACAATGTCAAATTCAAATACCTTTACAAACAACTCTGAATTTGACTAAAATACTTTGAATGAACGTCCAGTCCAGCACACACTCAGACTTAAAGGGCACTGCTGAGTGAACTATGGTTAATAGACCAAATCTGTAGTATGTGGAGTGAAAATCTTTATTTTAGTTGCATGGGATTGAAAGTTCTAAGTAAGTCATTGATAAGTTTGTAATATTATGTATGCATTTTCTTATTTATTCTACATATTAAACATTTCCCTTTGGTCACATCTTTCTTAATACTTTTATAGGGTTTTATTTTAGTTGCTATTAACTATAAATACGGATTATGGAGTGAGATTTCCTCCTGGCTTGTATCTCTATTTTGCTAGACATTCACTTTTGTCTTTGGGCAAGTTGCTTTACCTGTGTATGCCTCGTTCCCCATATCTATGTAAAAAGAGTAATAGTATTATCCACCTTGTAATTTTTTGAGATTAATTTAGTTTCTACATGTAAAGCCCTTATAACATTGCCATTAAAAAATTCAACAAATCTAAGCTCTTTTTTGTTTTTATCCCCAAATAACCAAGTCCTATTTTTAACTATGTATAGCATGTGTGGGAGAAAGGAAAGATGGAGAATGAAAAAGGGAAAGACTAAACAAAAATTGAACAGGAAGTTGTAACAGAAAAATACAGTCCTTCAGGGGGACCACAAAGCCACAGATTTTATTTATTTTTTTGCTGGTGCTGTGGATGAAGCCCAGGGCCTTGCACAGGCTATACAAATGCTACCATCAGTATACATGCCGCTTGTAAATTTGCTGCTGTTGTTGCTGAATAATTGTTTCTTTTTCAAAGTGTCCTTATCTTCCAGAAGTGGTTCTCTACCAGGACAAAGTTGGGATTTGTAGCTTCTATCTGTGGCTTGGCTGGCAAGTATGCCCAGGTGAGAGTCACTGCAAACTCTCAGTAGTGATTCACCATTTCCATGATGGTTATTTATTTCAGTGTCCTTTCAGGTCTTCCTGGCAGAATTTGTTTCCCCAATAACTTTAGGAAATTCCATTCTACTTTTCTGTGATTTTTATTTTATCTCTGAAGTCTCCTACTCTATGCACTTTCAGAATTTATCAAATGTCTTGAGGGAGAACACAGCCATGCTTCTGAATGCCATCAATTTCCGCACTGTCACCCACTTGGATGGGGTAGCCAATGGTTCTGCTGTTTGAAACCCTGTATTCCCTGGGAATCTAGATTCTCAGTTGTTATCCTGGCTTAGAATTAGAAAGTGACCCATGGGAAAGCTAAGGGTCCTCAGGTGCTTCTCTGCAATGTTACTTCCTCTAGTTATTCTTTCCATGGCCTCTGTTGTTCTTAGAGCATCTGCCTACCAACTCTAACCAATCTACTAAATTTAATTGTTTTAAGTTAACAGAGATGTATTTTGGACAAGTATTTTGATTGTCTCTATAGCTTAGTTTATTTATATATATATAAATTAAATTATATATATATAAATTAAATTTATATATATATATATAAATTAAATAGATATCTCTCTCTGTGTATATATATATATATTACATAAGGCTAATTAGAATACCTGTCTCATAAAACTATTGGGGAGAATTGGAAAGGGTATATATGAAATGTTCACACTAGTGCTTTGTATGTAGTAAAGGAAGGGCAAGAGCTATTTTCAATTATTACTGATGACTTCACAAGATGGGAAATCAGATTGTTCTTGTGCATACCTAATTATCTTTATTTAATATACTAATTTGAAAGAGCTTTTGATTTTAATAAATTAGATTATCCTGATAGTTTTTAACCATATTAGACTTGCTGTCCCCCCTCTTGTAGGAATCAATTTTAACGACCCATTTGCTCACTTGAAATGAAATACATAAATAATATAATTTACATCTAAATGCAATCATAGAAAAAAGTTATAATACTCTAAATTAAATACAAATATAAAAATAAAAGAGAAGTGATTTGTGATAAATTAATGTGAATTTCAATATAAATGTAATTTGGCATGAGTACATGAAAAAAAAGTACAGTCAGATGTTCTCATATACTTACAGAGGGTATTTCTGGGTTTAAAAGAAGAGGATCAAAACTCTCTTCATTAATGAATACAGCGTAAGAAAAAATGTGGTGGCATATGATATTGGAATAAAGCTAGTAATGACACTGTACATTATCACAGAAGATAAACATAATTCTAATCAAAGCAGAACTTACATTTCAAAGACATATTACTATTGAAACAGAAAACAATAATGAGGTACTATACTTGTGAAAATGTACCAGGCAGTATGTGTATGTTGTTACAGTTTGGATCTGAAGAATCCCCCAAAGTCTTGATCTCCCGCTTTGAAATTGGGTGGTGTTGGAACATTTAAGAGATAAGGCCTATCAGAAGGTCTTCAAGTTTTTGAGGACATGCATTTGATGGGGATGGTGGAACCCAGTCCCTTTCTCATTTTCTCTTTTGTCCTCTGGCCATGAAGTAAATTAATTTCCCTCATCATGCACCCCTACCATGATGTGCCTCCTCTCTATAGACCCCTAAATGTAATGAGACCAACTGATCATCAACTGGAAACTCCAAAAGTGTGGAATAAAATAAACCTTTTCATTTTACAAGTTGATTATCTCTGGTATTTGCTATAGTACCAGAATTCTAACACACGTATTTGTTTAGTATCTTTTAGAAATTATTGGACCTGGAGACAAGAGGTATCTGTAAGGCCATATAATTGTATTACATAGCTAGACTGTTAAATGCTGCAGGATCTTGGCACCAGATAGAGGACCACAGTTAGTAAGCTCAAAGAAGCTTACTAAGAGAGATTTTGATATTTTAAGAATGACTCAGGTGCACCTTGGTAAACACCTGAAATTTGTCATTACATGGCACTGTCCAGAACAATACAGACATCTAGGGTTCTTCTCACCTGCCCTTGCCCATGTCAGCGGTGTTGGGCTAATAATCATGACAGAAAATAAAGATATGACTAGAAATTTAAAAAATAACACTAAGGAGAAAGAGGAAGCACATCATATTACTCCACTTAGAATAAAGGTAATCCTGTATATCTATTATTAACTGAAAGTAAGTTTCTGCCACCTTAAAAATAATATAAAACATTGGTGGAGAAAATCCTGTTCTGTTAATATAGAATCTACTGCTAATGAGAAAAATATCAATGAGAGAAGGACTGCTGCTAATGTGGTCAAATTCTGTGTATGTTGGCAAGTATGATCTTGTGGATACAGCCCAAACAAGGAAACAAAACAAGTTGCCTATAAACTCAAAGGTTCCTCTTATGTTATCTGAGTCCCAAATAACAACACAGTGTACTAGATATCATCTAGTGTTTGGTACTTGAAACACTATTAGCTGCTTCTTTATAGAGCAATTTAGATACTGGGAATAATTGCTGGTCTGCCATTTAAATGCTAGATACTTCCCTCAGATTAAAGACCCACAGGTAACTTCACAAATCATATACATCATGTTTCAAAACAATTGAATAACCATGGACATATGGCATGAATGTGTGTAATTTCAAATAGACTTCCAAAAGAAAAATTTTAAATTTAAATGAGTTTACTGTTGGCCAAATTATACTGTTATATTGTGTGCCTATATGTACACATAACAAAGCCCACCATTATGTATAACTATAATGCACCAATAAAAATATGGACAAAAAAATAAAAATAAAAAATAAATGAGTTTACTTATTTTGACATTCTGAAAAAATATTAAAACTGTTTCTTTTTATAAATCTGTAATTACTCACCTCATCTGTAATATATATTTAAGATCTAGGCAACATTTATTACTTTCCAAATCTTTACATGGACATGTTGTCAAGCCGCAGGGTACTTGTTTACACTATGTTCAATCTCTTTACATCAATGGAATTAGAGCATAGTTTTAAAAAAGAAAAACTATCAAAATTTCTAAATAAAAATATAATATTTGAAAATTTAAATAAATAGTTACCTTTGGTTACAAAAGTCATTTTAAGTGATCTTCATTTTCATATGTTATTAGGATTAGCGGATTTTTATCTTATTCTGATTATAAACTATTAAAATTTGAAAATAAAATTTTGTATTTGGATTATGCAAAAAATTTGATTAGTTTGTTGAAGATTTTAGAGGAAAATTTCTGTCAATTTAAATAGGAAATAAAATTATGTAATCAATACTCTCGTATTTTGAGTAGTAAGTCAAGATAATGATAAAAAAATCCAAACAGCACAAACATTTAATTTCCATTCCTGAACCCTTGTCATTCAGTGATCAAATTCAGAAGAGACTATTAATTCTATGTTAAAGTATAATTCCAAAGAAATTTCAAGAATATAGAGATAGCAATAAACACATTAACTGAAGATGATTATTCAGAATATATTTGAGCTAAGCTCTTTTATTTGTCTCTCTCTCTTCCTTCTGGATTTTGGTGAAACATGTTATCAATGGCATCTTCCTCCTCTGGAAATAAATATTATCAGACAAATTTACTTGTTTTAATATTTTTCTTAACAATGGGGGAAAAGAGAAGTTGATTAATAGAAAAATAAAATTTGCTCAATTTGCAAATTATGAATGAATTCCTATGAACATAATTGAAACAGAAGAAAGTGAACCAAAAGAATACTAAAGAGAAGCAACTTATATACCCATGTGTTTTTCTTTTTATTTATGGAGCCACTTCAAAGAGTAATTGAAGCTTTCAATGCTCATTAAATATTGCTATATAAAGAATGCATGAATGAATTGTTCTGAACTCAGAAAGAGGCCACTGAAACATTCTTTGTGTCAACATCTGGCACAATAAATCTGTAACTTGAACATACTCAAAAGCAAAATCTTTCTCTGAAGATGAAGGATAGGAAGTTGACAAGATTAAAACCTTAACCAGGCAAATAGAAAGGCAGAGATTTGTAATGGTCATAAAAGGCTTGATAGTTGGGTTAAAAGCTGCTATCACAAGATATGTGAGTGCCACAAAATACTATTACGAGGTCTACTTTTTAACTTATGGAATTTTTCTGAAATTTATGGCTATCTCCAGGATAAGCATTTTCAGTAGTGATTCTCAATGTGTCCTCTTTTAAGATAAAGATTTTACATTTAATATCAATGCACCGTAAGTTCAGATATTTCCCTGTTGAAACGATATTTGAAGGTAAATTTATTGTACCTGACAAGGGCCAGATTTACAACACGGGTGTCTGAATGACTTGGTTATACCCAGAAATAATGTTACTTTAACAGTAACTCCTATCCTCTGTTGATAGCATGGGACTATTTTTTTGAAGTATGCTACATAACACTGCTGTTTTCTCCAAAATCTGCCACTAAGTGGCTTTCTACACCTATCATTTTCACATATATGCCTACATGAGGATAAAATTTCATACCCATCAATCCCATCCAGCTGTTCAGATAATTTCTTTCAGTTATTCTAAACCAAGTAAATGTTTCAAGAATTTGCTGTTTTTCATAATTTTAGAGGAAGAGCTGGTCAGTTTTTTGTTGTCTCAAATACTAAACCAAATGGACTTGTGGGCATTTTCCACCAATGTGTGAAGAAGAAAGAGGTTGATAGCTTCTTTTTCACTGGATTCTCATGTCAGATGTATTCAAGGTACATGGTAAAGAGTCCCATCCTTTGAATAAGAAAGATTCAAATTCTAATCCAAGTTCTATCACATTAGCATATAGTTAGTATCTGTTTCAACTTATTTGTAAAACAAGAATAATAATATCTACCTTACAAATGTTTTTGCAAAGTTTAGATAATCAATTGTGAAGGTTGTAAGGAATGATACAGCATAAAGTAAGATAGATAATTGATGATGGTGTTGAGGATAGTGATGATGATTATGTGCATCATTGAGAAGAATTAATGTTATTTATTGACCTGATAGCTAAGGTCATATTTGTGGTTCCTTGCTTGTTGTGAAATATTTTTATTAAAATCCTAATTACAAAAGAGGATAATAATAATAGCCAATAATTACTCTACACAAGAGTTCTGGACCACTCAATTGTTTAGTCAAATGCTTATTCTTCAGTTCTAGATTATCAGAGACCACCTAGTGATTTCTGGTAGCCTATAGGTGTCAGGTGAGCAAGAATCCTGAAATTTCAGGATGTTTGAAAATAAAATTTTAAGTTTCACAATGCTGCATACCAATTGAATGTGTACACTCTATGGTGATCATGATAGCAAGATCAAAATTGTTAATTTGATAGCTGAAGTAAGTAGAGAAAATATCCAACCAATGGTACTTAAACAGAGGAAATACCATTAAATTACTTTTGTCAAAGCTGTGGAGAACACAAACTTGGTATGCATTATAGACAATGTTTTTATCTTCCTCCCAGCCCCCAAATCCATATGTTGGATCTCTAACCACCAATGTGATGTTATTTGAAGATAAAGCATTGAGAAAGTAACAATAGTTAGATGAGGTCATGAGGGTGGATTGGTATTCTGTAAGAAATGAAAGAGAAATCAGACGTGCTGTCTCTCCACTATGTGTGGACAGAGTGAGAACTTAGCTGTTTGCAATCCAGGAAGAGTGCTCTTCTTAGAAATCAAACATGCCAACACCTTGACTTTGGACTTCCTAGCCTCTAGAAGTATGAGAAAAAATGTCTGTTGCTTAAGCCATTCCATCTAAGGTATTTTCTCATGGCAGCCTGGCACACTAACACATCACAGTTCATATTTCATTGTCCTTTTGAATGAAGTGGTCTTTCTTCACATTTATGCTTGTGCCAGATTCCTTGATTACTTTCAAGAAGGGTCAGTTTTCCCATTTCTATCTGGCTGTTTGCCACATGGCTTATACCAGCTGGAGGTGAGCAGTGATCTTACACTCACTAAGTCAATAGTTAGGAAGATACACCTGAAGGATGTGTCTTGCCTTCCCTGGGGAGGTACTACACAGAATGAGCTGATCTCTCTGTGGAAATGCTATTAGAGTTTGGGGTAAGAGTGTTAGCTCATGTTGAAGTCTCTAGAAGAAATAGCTCTTTAAAACTCATTTCTGCATTTGTTGTAATCACTGTATAAATATATCAATAATTAATCATTCATTTATCTATCCATGCATCCATTCATTTCATATCTTTGAAAAGTTGAAGAGTCCAGGCCCTGAGGTTGACATTGAACAATAGAAGTTCTTCTCTGATACCAGTTTAACAATATTAGCATGGTCCCGAAAAATCAATATGTGCTTTTCTATTTTGTGATCGATTGGACTTCTCAGTTTGCTGCTTAGAAGCTCGTCTTCAGATCTGAGACTCACAACAGTGCAGCGTTTTACTCTCAGGATATTCTGCCACTATTACTCATTTTCATCTTGTTTTTCCTTTTGTCTCACTTTTAAGCATTTTTTAAAACTTTCTTCATAATTCATGCACTTCTGTGAGTCATTTTGAATTCATCTATGGAAAAAAAGCCAAAACAAAATATATGTAAATATCAAGTGTATATCACACATAAATAAAAAGGGAGAAAATGAAGGCCAGGGTAGGAATTGACATTGCATGGATTCAATTCAATTGAAAGATCATTTTCTGGTGTTTCCCGTGACAAACTTCACTACTCCATTATATTTTGATAGTAAAATTTAAATCACTGTAGTGAAAGAATATTTGCCAAAAATGGATGGCATGGAAGAAATTTAACCTCTTTAATATGCCAGGTATGAAATGGAATTTTCCTGGAAAGCTCAAGTCACAATATACAAAAATATCAACGGTTTTTTAAAGGTAAAAAAATTAAAAATTCACAAAAGGAAAGAAGTGCCATGTGTGGAAGAAGTTCTGTTACCACATTAACCATGAAAGGTAATGTCGCTTAGGCAGAGAAAAGCATGACTGTACTTACTTAAAAAGTAAAAATAATAATAATAATAATACTTTTATTATGTTTTTACAGAAAAAGTCAATCTGAAACTGTGACAGAATTTGTAAAGGCAAAAGAAAAAATGTACACAAAGGAGGAATTTAGAGAAATTGTGCAATTAATTTGTTAATATTTGAAACTACTGGGGATCAAAAGTATGTCTGGTATAAATTTAGTCTTTAGATTTTTGAGAGCTTTTGGGGTTAATATGATGCCAATTCATCAAAAAGCAAAATGGTATCACACTGAAAACTACAACTCCTAACACCATCTGAAAGAAATGAGTTAAAAAATCACATTTTCAAGCAGACTGGAATGACGTACTAGGAAATACACAGGATTTTATGAAGAACAAGTTCTGTCATAGTAGTGGCAGATATCTTTCTATTGACAGAATAATGGGATAGTAAATCAGCGAAAAGCATTAGTTGCAATTTATCTTGACTTCAGAGAGAGTTTGATTCTGTCTGGTATGAAGTATTAATCAAGAAATGGGCAAAAGTGTGCTGAAGGCCTCACTGCTATTAAGTGGATCAACATCTGGTCCATCTCATCCATCAGAGAAAGGCACTCAGAATATTGCTAATAATAGCTCAATATGTTTGGAGTTATAGAATACATGAACTCATAGGCAGCCAATGCCACAATATAAATATACATGAATAAAATAGAAAGCAAATGAGGATCAATGTCTGCCCTACCAGTATTACATACCAGAATTAACATAAATAACTATCCATAAATATTTTACTTTGCTGCTGGGATTTATTTATTTCAAAAGATCTTTAAATTATGCCATTTTATACATTGGAAAATGAAACAATTAATTGGGTTTATTGGGTAACACAACAGTGGGTAAAGATAATTAGTGTTCTGTAAAGTGGTCACATGACACTTTGGCATGATAGAAGTGATAAACAGCCAAAAAAGGAGCTAGTTTATATCCATTTGTAAATCTGACAGCCACAGCAACAATCTCACCTGGCATTTATTGAGTGCTTAAGATGAGCCAGGTGCTTTGAATGCATCTTATCTCTCTGAAAGCAGACATGCCGATAAAGTTATCAAGTATTTCCTAGTCTCAGACATGTAGAGGAACACAAAGAAGGAGAGAAGTTAGGATTCTAAAAAGAATTTAATGGATTACTTAATCCAGTGTTCCTCAAGGTGAAGGCACTCTTATAAAACCCTCACCATAAACAGATAGTTGAGAACCTGCAGAAACAGGAGGTAAAACACCAAGAATAGACCCCACTGAGAAAAGTAATAAAAGCGTTTTGTTTTGCTTTTATGACAGGGAAGGGTCACCTACTGAATGAAATAGAGAACAAGGAATGCCACTTTAAGTGTTATTAGATTTGGTAAACAGGCTTGGGTGGTGACCTTGAACAGTTACACGTTTGTGGGCAGGAACAAAGGATGTCTTACAGGGATTGAAGCAGTACGTGCATGCGTGTAGGTGTGTATGCATCCTTGTGTGCATGTGAGTGAGTGTGTGTGTGTGTGTGTGTGTATGAGTGTGTGTGTGCATGTGTGTGAGCATTAGCGTGTAGAAAAGTGAAGTAAGGAATAAGAACCATTTGAGAATTTTGGCCACAATAATAATAATAATAAATAAGTAAAATTAAGAAGGTAATAAAAAGAATCAAGAATAAAACAATATTTTTAAAAGGAATTTGGGAAAAGAATCTTAGGAGAAGGCTTAAATGGTAAGGCTGAGGGGAAAAATGTCTGGAAGTAGGAATCAAAGTGAATTTTGGCACACAAGAAAGAAAGGAACTCAACAGGTATGTGAGCTATGTTCCTCAGATGAGACTAGGTGCATTAGACAATTGTGTAGAGAAGGATGCTGACACAAAGGGAGAGGTAACAGGATAAAAACGTCGTGGGTGTGGATTTAGTAAGTATGCTATGTGAATCATTGAACTGATGGGGTTATACAGTGCACCTGGCAAACTTCATTTTGCATATGGAGTCTAGTAAGTGTTGCTGCAGTCTTCCAGGGCTTCATAGCATTGTAAGTGATGAAAAAGGAAAGGGAAATCTATTTCTGTAAAATAGATTAGACAGGACATTTTGGAAGAGTGATTTCTTCGGTTACTATTTCTTTAAAAACATGCACAGAAATCCTTATGGACTCATTTTCTTCTTTCTAAAGCACATTATTCAGAAGTTCCCATCACAAGTTATGTAGTTATGTAAACAGTGAGGAGAAAAAAAAATGAGCAAGGGATAAAACTCTATCTTTCTGTATTTGAAGATAGTTTTGCATGCACTCTGTTTCTTAGAAATTTCATTACTATCACTTTGTAAGTTATTGGGTTTTTTCTCCTTAGTTACTTTTAGCATACTCTGTTTGTTTTAAATATTCTACAATTTTATTATGTAAGTCTAGGCAAGGATTGTGTGATTGTTATATATTTGGACAGTTTTGTCTGTACTACCTGGAATAGAAAATTCTGCCCTTTCTTCAGAACTGCATCTCCAAAAATTATCTTTTCTATTCTCTCTACCTTTTTTCTACTGGTTCTATTACATATATGGTAGAAGAAATTCCTAATGAATCAAAAATATTTAAAGATGTCAATATCAATAGTTGTTCTGTTCTCCAAAGTACACCATAAAACTTAAAATAATTCATTTAGGAATTAAATGAATTTTTTCTTTTAAATTGTGGTGATAAAATGTTTTGCTTCATGTCAAAATACCTGAATTGATGGACTATTATTTGTCATTTAATTCAATATATTTTACTGGCCAAAAACACTATATTTTGGAAATTCCTTTTCCACAAATATGTAATGTTCTATTAGAAACACAAACACACACACACACACACACACACACACACAGAGAAACACACACACAGGGGGAAGAGAGAGAGAGAGAGAGAGAGAGAGAGAGAGAGAGAGAGAGAGAAAGTTAAGCATTATGTCCATACTTTGAATGCAAAAGGATTTTTTTACATTAACTGTGTATTGATTTAGAATATTTTCCATATCTAATGTGTGTGTGTGTGTGTGTGTGTGTGTTACAGGCAGAGAGGGAGGTCAGTTTTGTGTTGATGTTTGAGATTAAAAAAAACTTTTATATATACATACATGTGTAAATGTGTGTGTATATATAGATAGCTACATAGATACAAAATCTTTTCCTTTTTACTCTGAATCTTTATTATCTTTTTCTAAGATTCTTTATGAGAATCTTTTCACAGTGTTGTCCTACATTTTCATATAGCCAAGACAGCCTCTCAACCCCTCACAGCATGATTTCTAATAAAAAGCTTGGAATCATGAACTATATTCTCGTTTGACCCAGAAAGCTTTGACATTCAAAATCAGAGTGGTCTGAAAGGCTTAGTCAAGATGCAAGTCTAAACTAATTGGGAAATTTGATTATAATGACCCTTGAGGGATGGGATAATATATTGGAACTTTTTTTTATTAAAATGGTTTCTTTGTAATTTAAATGAATAATTGTTAATAAAATAGCTAAAATGAAAATGTGTTCAGGTTAAATAAATTTAATAACCTCTTCAGCTATTTCAGTGATTCAGAAATACAGATAGTTGCTTCTGGAATGAATTGGACTTAAAATACTGGTAAAAAAAAGTATTCATGAATGTCTAATCTCCATTCTTAGTACATAGCTTAGATAAATATATATTTATTGAGAAAATGCTAAGCTGTTTTAAAAACTCTTGGTTTTAAACAAATTAAAATAAAAGCCTAGATGCAATTATCAGCGTGCAGAATCATATTTAACCATGTGATTACAGTGAATTACACAGATAGCCTTGATTTCCGTACTTAGAATATTACTGAGCATACTGTCAAGCATACAGCATGCTTCTTTGCAGCATGTAAACTTATAAAAGTATGTTTGTTTTTATATAAAACACTATTCATTTATTTACTAAATCATTCAACACACACAGACTTAAACACACATTCTAAATTAGCAACTGGAATAAGATAAATATCCCCCTCCCACATTTGCCCTCATGGAACTTATATTCCAGTCCTAAAATTAACAAGCATTTATGGTACAATTAATCATGTGATTTCAATTATGATAAATTGCTCCACATAAGAAAATATTGCTATAAAAGTATATAATGGGAAGCTGTTTGGGGGAAAATCAGGATTTAACTGAAATTGTAAAGAAGAATGAGTAGCAGACGAAAACTTGTAAGTCACAGGAAACTGACTTATACAAAAGCCCTGAGACAGATAGGAGCATGGTATGATGAAGAATATCAATCCAGAATCATGTGGTTAGGGGCTAGTAGGTTGATTTGAGACCATATGATTAGTTGGTCAGATCATGCTAGTACTAATAGGTTGATATAAGTATCTTATTCATTATTTAAGAAACAATGGGGAATGATGAAAACTTTTTACAGCAGAGTATCATATTCATATTTTCTTTGAAAAAATATATCTTTATAGCAGAAAATGGATTAAAAGAAGGCAATAATGGAACAAAGAAGACATATTAAGACAGTCATTGCTATTACAGGTAAATCATGATGGTAGCTTGAACTAAGGTACACACAGGAGAGAAGGAGAAAAGTGAATTCAATAGATGAGCTATAAATTTGGAAGATGATGAGTTTGGAATGAGGCATAATAAATTAGAGGGAGTGTTTCATGTCCTCTAGGATGGGTAGAATTTAAAAGTTAGATATTAACAAATGGTTGGGAGAATGTGGGGAAATCAGAACATTCATACACTGTTGATGGGAAGGTAAAATAGTAAAGCCAGTTTTGGAAATAGTCTTGCAGTTGCTCAAATGATTTCACATGGTGTTATTATTTGTCAACAACAATTCTCCAAGGTATATGCCCAAAAGTAATGAAAACTCATGTCCATACAAAAGCATACTCAATGTTGATGGCAGCACCATTCATAAAAGCCCAAAGATAGAAACAACTAAGTGTCCATAAAGTTACAAATGGTAAACAAATATGGTATGTCTATGCAATATAATATTACTTGGGCTTAATGTAACTGATTAAAGAACCCAGTCTCTAAAATCACATAGTATGTGATTACAAACATATGAAATATCCAAAACAGTGAAATTTATAGAAATGGAAAGATCAGTAATTTTGTAAGGCATAAAATGTGAATGGTAGGTAGTTAAATGATAGCTAAAAGGCTAAAGTATGAGTTAGTCAGCTTTCTGTTACTATAATAAAATCTTGAGATAATCATTGGAGAAGGAAAAAAGGGATATGATGCTCACAGTTTTTTGGTTTTAGTCCATCATCCATTGGTCATTGCTTTTGAGCCAGTGGCATCATGGAATATCATAGTGGGACTATATGACAAAAGAAGCTGTTCAACTAATGATGGCCAGGAAGCAGAGAGGGAAGAATCTGGAATCCCCAAATCCCTTTTAAAGGTGCACTCCCATTGAACCAACTTCCTCTCATGAGGCCCCATCTCTTCAAGGTTCTACCATCTCCCAGTAGTGCTATGGGCTATTCTTTAACACATGGGACTTTGTGGGGGGGGGGCATTTCAAATCTAAATGATAGCAGGGTATATGATTTTTTTAAGATGAAAAATATTCTAAAATTAGTTTGTGGTGATGGTTGCACTTATCATGAATATACTAAAGCCCTGTGACTAAGTAAATTATATCTTAATACAGATATAATTAAATCAAAGTAAATTATATCTTAATAAAGATATTGAAAAATTGAGGGGCCTGTAAGAATTTCAACAATTGGGATTTAGAGAAAAGGCTTTTATGTAGAAATACATTTGGATTGATTTGTGAATACATTATAATGGAGGTTGTGAGTAGGATTGAGGAAATATAATAAAATAAGATAAGGACCCAACTTTAAAATATACTAATATAGGAGGGCAAATAGATGAGGGAAATTCAGTTGGAGAAATTGAGGAACAGTTATGCAACATGAAATACAAAAAAAAAAAAAAACAGAATAGGGGCTGGGGATGTGGCTCAAGGAGTAGTGCGCTTGCCTGGCATGCGTGTGGCCCAGGTTCCATCCTCAGCACCACATACAAAACAAAGATGTTGTGTCCGCGGAAAACTAAAAAATAAATATTAAAAAATTCTCTCTCTCTCTCTCTCTCTCTCTCTCTCTCTCTTTAAAAAAACAGAATATATGGAGTTATGGTTTAAGGAATCCAATAAAGAACATTTTAAGAAAGAGTATGTGTAAATAATTTTGGATGAATTTAAGAGTCACACAGGATGTGGTATAAAAAAATGTCTCTTGTACTGAGTAACTAAATAGTCATTATTCCTTCAATGAGTGGCAATAATGGTGGAAAAGGTATTATTGGAATTCACTGAGTAGTTTGTGCATGAGAGAAGGCAATGATGGTGACAGTGAGATTTCTTTGCTGATGTTAGTTGTGATTTTAATTAGATATGTCAGGATGGAGCAAATGTCTTTAAATTCGGAAAATTTCAGTATGGTTAACTGTTAATTGAAAGAATCCTATAGAGATAATTACACTGAAGATTCATGATATAAACCATAATGTACACTGGATAATCCTTGAGAAGGATGAGATGATTTAATTTAATTTAGATCATAGATTACGGATTGGCCTTAAATTGCACTACTTTTATTACTAGACAGGAAGTCCTCTTCATAGCTAGCTGGGGGTTGGTGAAAGACAGTTGTGTTGAAATCTCTCTTTTTGATGTTTCAAGAGTGTTGCCACTAAAAATCTGTCTATACCTGTCAGTGTCTCAGAATTCAGCTTCCTAAGCATATAGATATGTAGATACACAGGATGATAAAAAATAAGCAAACAACTCTGTAAGGGTCATTGCTAAAGGGAAAAGGGTAGAATAATTCCAAAAGAGGAGGCGTAAATATTTTGCAGAGCACTCCAGCATATACACCTTTTTGATATGAAATTGATTGTTTCTTCTTATGTGTGAACTGAATGAATAATTTACTAGACAATTTCTTCGATCGCCATAAGAAGCTAGTCAGCAAAATCCTTTAATAGTGAAGAAAAATGACTGACTGATGGTGTTCTTCATTTACCAGTATTATAGTAATTTGCATCATGGTAAATTAAATTGACTCATAGTCCACATATTCAACTCACCTCATTCAATTTTCAAATTTTATTTGAAATGGGTATTAAAATCACACATAGTTTGTTTAGTTTTCTCAAACTCCAAAACTTTCTCAACTCAGGAAATGAAAGAGCCAAAACCATGTAATCAGACAACATGTGTATTTGTATTAATTTCTGTTTGTGTATTTGCATTACTTTTCTATGGCCACTGCCACAAATCACCTCAAACTTGGTAGTTTACAATAACTGAAACTTATTCTCTCATAGGAATGGAATCCAAAAATCTGACAAGCTTCAGCTGAAATTATGGTGTCAGTGGGCTGTACTCTTTCCAGAAGCTCTAGAAGAGAATGTGCTCTTGCCCTCCTCCAGCTTCACATGTCTGCCAGCATTCCTTGTCTTTTGGCCCGATCACTACAATCTTTGCCTTCATGGTCTCTCTGCCTCTGCTTCTTCTGAGTTCATCATATCCTCTGTCTTTCTTGCATATGAATGCATTTGTGAGATCTTGGGTCTTCATCCAGAATACTCAAGATAATCTCATCTTGAAATCTCTAACTTAAATCTATAAACCTTCATCACAAAAGGTAATCTTCACAGGTCCCAGGATTAGGAATTGATGATGGCACCATTCAATCCACTATACCCAGTCTCTACCTTAGGTACAGTATCTTTATTGCTTTTCATGTTTTCAGCCTCTTCCATTTCTGTCTTCACCCTCCTTCTTCCAACACTGTTTTCCATACAGTTTGCAAATGTTATATTCTCATTGCTTCCAGAGGTCCCCGCCTTTTTAAAGTTCAGGTATAATGAATATATGGTGTTGTTTAAAGTTTCTTAATTTTAGCATCAAAATAAAGTTTCAATGTGTTTTTGTTGCATGAAAGGCCAGTTTGGATTTGTGGTAAGGTGTCTTTGACTTGGATATACTGTCTTCCATTGATGCATCTTTCTTGTTTAGTGCTTCATTGAAAACAAAAATCTAGTAGTTCTCTATTCATGTTCATAAACTCTTCTCTCTTTCTCGGATTCCTAACCAACACTCCTGGACCTTTCCTATGCCTGGTCAACTTTGCTTTGAGTCATATTCTTACTTGAATACATCAGAAACATTCATCCTCCAAATATTTACAGAAGCTTACCTAGATTTGTCCCACGAAATGAGAAAGTAGTAGGTCTCATTATATTAAGGACTTGATTTAAAAGGCAACTCTAACATTTTGATAGGAATATTTTATTTTGTGATAAACTTCATTTGAGGACATGATGATAGCATCGTAATAAACTAACAATGTATATTTAGTCTTTATTATCCAACATATTCTACTGCAAAATATCAGGTTTACTGCCTCATTAAACCTTCACTTGTCATACATGACATCTCCATTCTGATGAGAAAATTCACTCAAGTGATAGGTAGAATAGATGGTATTTGAACCAAGAGTTTGTATCCAGAGCCTTCTCTCTACTTCATCAGTATAATTGTATGAACCATTGTTCACATTTTGGACCATCAGGATAGTGCTGATTATTATTAATGTAATTTAGACAAATTCAACAAAGAACCCCACCATAGACCAAATGATTGTGGTCTCTCAAAATTCATATGTGTAATTCTAATGTCCAGAGTTATGGCATTAGCAAGTAAGACCTTTAGGAAGTGATTAGGTCATGAGGGTGCTTCTGGGGATGAGTGCCTTTATAAAAGTAGCCCCATGGAGGCCCCTAGTCCTCTCTGCCATATGAGGATACAGTACACTTGTCAAAACTTGCTTTTGGATTTCCTAGCCTCAAGAACTGTAAGAAATAAATTTCTGTTCTTAATGGATCAAGGACCCAGGAATTAAACCAGAGACTTTGCATCTAATAGAATAAAAAGTAGGCCCTAATATTCATCATGTGGGATTAGGCTCCAACTTCCTTAATGAGACTCCTATAACAGAAGAATTAAAACAAAGAATCAATAAATGGGATGAAATCAAACTAAAAAAAATCTTCTCAGCAGAAGAAACAACCTGTGAGGTGAATAGAAAGCCTACACATCCTGGGAGCAAATTTTTACCCCTCACACATCAGATAGAGCACTAATCTCTAGGGTATATAAAGAACTCAAAAAGCTAAGCACCCAAGAAATTAAATAACCCAATCAACAAATGGACCAAGAACCTGAACAGATATTTCTCAGAAGAGGATATACAATCAACCAACAAATATATGAAAAAATGCTCATCATCTCTAGCAATCAGAGAAATGCAAATCAAAACTACTCTAAGATATCATCTCACTTCAGTCAGAATGGCAGCTATTATGAAGACAAAACAATAAGTGTTGGTGAGGATGTGAGGAAAAAGGCACACTCATACATTGCTGGTGGGACTGCAAATTGGTGCAGCCAATATAGAAAGCAGTATGGAGATTCCTTGGAAATTTGGGAATAGAACCACCATTTGACCCAGCTATCCCTTTCCTCTGACTATACCCAAAGGACTTAAAAACAGCATACTACAGGGACACAGCCACATCAATGTTTATAGCAGCACAACTCACAATAGTTAAACTGTGTAAGCAACCTAGATGCCTTCAATGGATGAATGGATAAAAAAAATGTGGCATATATACACAATGGAATTTTACTCAGCATTAAAAGAGAATAAAATCATGGCATTTTCATGTAAGTGGATGGCATTGGAGAAGATAATGCTAAGTGAAGTTAGCCAATCCCCCCCCCCCCAAAAAAAAAATAAAACAAATGCTGAATGTTTTCTCTGCTGTAAAGAGGCTGACTCATAGTGGGGTAGGGAGGGGGAGCATGGGAGGATTAGATGAATTCTAGATAGGGAAGAGGGGTGGGAGGGAAAGGGAGTGGGCAGGGAATTAGCAAGGATGGTGGAATGCTATGGACATCATTATCCAAAGTACATGTAGGAAGACTTGAATTGGGTGTAAAAATACTTTATATAAGAGATATGAAAAATTGTGGTACATATGTGTCATAGAATTGTAATGCAAAAAAAGTACATGTATAAAGATATGAATTGGCATGAACATACTTTATTTACAAGGATATGGAAAACTGTGCTCTATATGCATAATAAATATTATAATGCATTCCGCTATTGTGTATTTTTTTTAAAAAGCCTCTCAATCTATCATATTTTGTTATGGCAATATGAGTGGCCTACAATAAGCCCTAAGAAAATCAACTCAATTATAATTAAATATGATACTCTAATTAGAATTAAATTTGATGCCAAATAGAATTTTAATGAAATCTGTATGTTCGTAAGTAATATTTATTGAGTTTTTTTTTACAGCTATGTCATTTTATAAAGATATGATATGAGTCTCAAAACAAATATGTGGAGAAAGGAATTATTTTACTTACCAATTTGTAAATACATGTATTAGACTGTCTCACAAAGAGGGTAAGAAATTGACCTGTTTGAATCTTTTATATGCACATTTTATTATTTTACACATTTAGAAACTATAAGTACTCAATCTACTTAGAAAACTTCCAACTTCAGAAAAAAATGAGGAAGAAACCACAATGATAATTTTTTATCCTGCTTCAACTTCCTGTTTATGCTCCCATGTCAGATTCAACACCGGCTACCAGGAAGAAGAAAGAGAACACTGGAGACCAGTCAGTCTACAATATGAAGATGAAGGATGAGAATAATTCTCTGAGGAACAGTCATTATCCCATATCAAGCCCATGGGATCTACTGACAGGTGCTTGTATGTCTCTTTTGCTTTCATTTTCTCTTAAACTTCTGAACAACAACAACTTTTTATAGTGCACATTTCTACGATGTTGATGCGGTGGGTTCCTTATGAGTATCTGATCTGATAGGGAAGGCAGTTACTTCAACTCACAACAGCAAACCATCAGAAGTCAAGTGCTTCCGTGTTTGTTTTGGGAATTAACTAATATTACAGGCCTTTCTGAAAAAGATTACCTCCTATGGCAATATCAGTTTTCTAAAATGATAACAGTTTTTAAGTTCTGTGCTTTTTTTACTATTCTGGTTAAGAATTCTTTTATCAATTTATTGAGAAAAAAAGAAAAGTTTTGGAATATCATTCAATTGTCATTCTTTTTAGCAAATCAAAAATACATACATCTTTCAGATACTATTTGACCTTGAACTAAATATAAACCTATCTAAATGATATGATTATTTTTGTATATAAGTAAATATTTTATATTTAAAGGTAGTCATTTCAAAATATCACAAAGTGGGTGTTTTAAATAACAGCATTCATTGTCTCACAGATTTGCAGTCCATAGTCTGAAATTAAGGTGTCCTCAGACTTGGTTTCTTCTGAGTGCCACAGGGAAAGGATCTGTTCTAGGCCTCTCTAGTTGGGTTACAGATCACTGTTCCAGATTCATGTAGTGTTCTATCTGCATGTGAGTCTGTATTCAAATTTCCTCTTTTTATACTGATCTCATTTTAGCTTCATATTTGCTATAAGGACCTTGTCTCCAAATAGGATCACATTTTCACATCCTGAAAATGTGAAGGTTAGGACGTCAATATATGAATTTTCAAGGGGACACAATTCAATATGCAATACTACTACCTAAATCAGCTTTCTGCATGATATGTGTTTTGTTATTGCTTATTTAGTAACAAGGCATTTATACTTTGGAAAATAGGAAATGCTGTCTGATATAGCAATGCTAATAGGAATTATGAGAAAAAGTCTTCCAAATGCAATATTTGAAGAATCAAAATCCATAAAAAATAGTCACTATCTGAATAAATGACTTAAAACAGCAAAATCAAAACCTACAAGATATTAACTTTTCTTATTTTGACTTTGAACACATAATATAACAACAGTGAAGAATGAAAAAAAGGAAAGAAAATTTCTGAGGATGTTGAGAATTTCCCTAAACATGAAATAGGTGATTTTTTTTTCCTAACAAAATTATATAAATGAGGCAGAATCTCCTTCTGATTATTCATCTCTCAGCTGAAAATGTGGTTCTTATAATTACCATTTTGAGGCAAATAATTAAGGCATTGGTTTTAATGTTCTCAGATGATTGGATTTATTAGCATGAAGTTTTCATGTTTGTACTTTATTATAAAAATAAATGTAAACCTAAATGTTCCCATTTTTTTTTTCATTTTGTTAAAATGTCACTAAAAAGTGACATTCTGGTAGCAGAAGTTTTGCTAGTACTTGATTTTTGGTTATTTTAAAAATTTTGGTGAGACAAAGTTCCATTATGTTGCCTAAGTGGGCCTTGAACTTAATGATTCTTTTGCCCCAGCCACCCAAGAAGCTAAAATAACAGGAATTTTTCACCACAGCTGTGACTTAAAGACGGGACCAGAACAATTGTAGAGGAGGAAGTTTATTTGGAGGCTCATGGTCAGAGGTCTCTGTCCATAGACATCTGGCTCCATTACTCAGGGTCCCAGGTGAGGCAGAACATTATGATGGAAGAGAGTGGCAAAGGGATGCAGCTCACCTGATGATTGGAAAGCAAGGAGAGGAACTCCACTCTACAGATGCAAAATATACATCCCATAGCCACGCCCCCAATTAACGATTTCCTCCAGCCACGCCTCACCTGCTTCCAGTCACCACTCAGTTAATCCTATCAGGGATTAATTCTCCAATGAGGTTAGGCTATAAACCTGATCATTTCTCCTCCAAACTTTGTATTTTAGATGGGGAACATCCCATCTAAACCATAGCAACAAGCATGTGATACCAGGTCCAAATGCTCTTGAAGATTTAATAGAAGTAATTCCTGTCTGTGGATATTTGCATATCATAAATTACATTAATAATAGTATTTTTTTTCCTTGATTCACTATAGTCCATATCCAGTCTCAACTTTCATAATTTATTCCAGAAATGTTTATCCAATATCTATTATGTTCCAGATATTTTTTCTGGATTCTAGGAACATAACAGTAAACAATATAGTTATTATTGCCTTGGCTTACCATGGAGGTGACAGACAATAAGCAAATAGCTCTGAATTAAATGGCTCTTAGCTATTGTTTACAGTGATTAAAAATGAAGCTAGGGATGGGGATGAAGAGCACTGTTAAGTAAAGGAGGAATTTATACTTTGAAATAGGTTCTCAGGGAAGTCCACTTTGAGGCATTTAAACAAAACCTTGAAAGGTCTGAAAGCACAAATTACCTGGTCATCTGAGGAAGAGTGTCAGACAGATGTCCAGCTGGTGCAAAGGCCCTGAGGCAAGGGATCAGCATGGAGGTTAGTGTGTTTGGAGTTAAGTAGACAAGAAGAGAAAGGAGATAAATGATGAGAGCAAAGAGTTAATGGACAGAATGGGGAAGTAAGTATAGAAAAATTTAAATGTTTGTATAAGATAAAGGAATTTCTAAGTCTTCTAAAGAGAATGTACTAAAAATATAAGCTTCCTTCCCCAATTATCAGGATAGACCTAACCTATCCTCTTCTACCACATTAGGCTAACAATTTCCAAAGCCCATTCCTAAGCAACATAACTACAGAAAGCTTTGCATCAAGAGTGCAGAGTTAGGAGAGTCGATTTCCTTAGATTTTGTCATTGGACTAATTATTTGGCTGCAAAGGATTGCATGCTTATCATTGCCATTATGATTGGCAGGAGAAAAAGAAAACTATGCCCCTAAATTCTGGGGTTTGAACTTATTTGTAGAAATATAAAACTGTAGCTTTGTAGCTTGTAGATCAACTCTGGTACAATAAACTGATCAAAAGGATATTTAAGACAAAATAAGACAAAGTGAAGAAAAATATGATATATTAAACACATATTTAATACCTTATACAGTTTATTTCACAAATTTGATATTTTTTTCATTTTCTCTTCATAATTGTGTTCTATATTTGTGTTCTTTAAAATTTCAGAGTAAAAAGCCCTTCAGGCACTGTTAAAAATTACTTCCACCATTTTAAATTATTGTGTAGTTACCATCAGAGTGCTGTTTGGGAAACTTTTGTAGAATAGTTTGTGATTAAGGACATGTTGGTTCATGCTTGCCTGCTAGTGGTTACAAAGACACATCCCATGATCTAAAAGATAAAACCTTATTTGCCAGATTTGTATCTTGAAAATGTTTGTAAATGGAAATTCAAATCTATGGAAATGGAATTTTCTGTCATCTGGAGGCATTTTCAGAGACGTTATTAATTTTGAAGGGATGGAATTCTATAGGGATCCTTCCTTTCTCCAATATTGTTGAAGCAATAAATTGACTCAGGACAATTTTTATTGGGTGGGCATTATGCTAGTAATGAGAGCAGAATTACTTTCCCCAAATTGAGAAATAAGTCTGTAGTGAGTGGTTGAACCAATTATAATAGAAAAGACCAAGTATAATGCCTCATTATATTGTATATGTACTACTCACTAAATTCAGCCTCTTTTAATCCTGTTAGTTGAAAAAAAAATTCTGCCATTAGGCAATTTATTTGTTATATCTAGTCAACATTTTTATTGAAACACAAGTTAAATGGAAAGAGAGTGCCTTTTCAGCAAGATTTTAATGTAGTTCTTGCTGTGGAAGAATGAAAACCACACATTTTACCTGCTACTGAGTACAATTAAAGTATAATTAGAATCAAATGGATTCGCTAAAGCATTTAATGATGAATAACATTTAATTCTGGGCACTGTAAAAGGTATCCTATTGATATGCTTGATTTGAGTAGTCAAATGAACACACTAATATGAGGTAATATTTAAGGATTGTTATCCAAATCACTGAATCATATGATGGCTTCGAGACTGATAGCAAATATCTGCATAATCTTTTTACTTATACTTCTATGATTTATGAAGAAAACATGTTTCCTAGAGTTGAAAGTAATATAATCTACCACAGGATACATTTGGTTTTATGGCAAAAACCTGCTTTCTAATGATAGGATAACAATGCTTATTAAAATCATTTAACATCTTCTTTATAGGGAGTCCAAAGTTATTTATGTTTTGTTCATCATTTTTTGTTATAAATTGTGAAAATCAGCTAATCCCTAGGGACAAATGAAAATCCAAATAAAATACATATAAACTAGACACTGCAGGTTTGCAATATTAAGTGTGAGATGTTGAACATGCCATAATATTTGCTGATATGTTTCATTTGTTAATAAATTGAAAGGGCTAATTTTTATGCTCATGAGCATGGGACCCACAATGAAGTTCAAAGAAATAATGTATTTGGAGATCTCCTCCTTCAATTTGATTTATTTGTCTTTTTATGGGTGTTTTAGTCAGCTTTTTGACTGGTGTGACCAAAAGACAGGACAAGAACAATTTTAGAGGAGGAAAAAATTATTGGGGGCTCACGGTTTCAGAGGTCTCACTTCATAGATGGCCAACTCCATTGCTTAGGGCCCAAGGTAAGGCAGGACATTCTGGAGGATAGATGTGATAGAGAAAAACAGCTAGGAGTATGACAACAGGAAGCAGATAGAATTCCATCAGCCTCCATCAAAATATATACCCCAAGGCATGCCCACAATGATTCACTCCACCAGCCACACCCTACCTGCCTACAATCAGTTAATCCTCATCAGCCGATTAATACACTGATTAGGTTAAAGTTGTCATAACCCAAAGGTTTCACCTCTAAACTTTCTTGCATTGTCTCTCACATGAGATTTTGGGGGAGACCTCATATCTGATCCATAACAATTTATATTTCTACTATCAGATTCAGAGTCATAGATATGATACAATCTATGTATAAGATGATTTGTGTGAAAATCAAGCTCTTGTAAGTGGAATATAGCCCTTTGATTAGCAACTAGACATAAGCAGATCCAAGTAGTGAGCCAAGGAATATCAATGCTGAATGCCCAGAAACTGGAGTCCATCAAGAGATTTTTAAAAAGCAGGGAAACTAGATATCTATTCTATTTTTTCCCCAGCCACAGTAGCAATTACAGTAATACCCGCATATCCACAAGGAGTACATTTTAGGAACCCAGTGGATGCCTGAAACTGCAGGCATGGAGTATAGAGCCCTATATTATAGTATGGTTTTATCCTACAAATACACACATACACGAATTTAATGCATTTTCCATTTTAATGAAATACTTATGGTGTGACCATAACTTTGTATCTCAAAGTGTGACAGTAAAATTCACATGAACTTTACAATTTCACAGTTTTTTTTCCTTACCATAGATTTTAGAAACCTCAGCTTATGCTCCCTTTTCTTTTCTTATTAAGTCAAGAATGTTCACCTTTCACTTAAAGGAAATGCTTTGCAGTTTCTCTGTGACATATTCTAATTGCCAGCATTATGGCTCTTGTGGTTTGAGATCCATCATTAGATTAAATAAGGGTTACTTGAACACCAGTTTTGTGATACCCTGACAATTGATGTAGTAACTGAGACAGCAACTAAATAACTAATAATCAAGTACATAAACTGTGGGAAGCTAAACTATGGATAAAGGGGGGCTAGTATTGTAGAAAAAGGTATTTTTTAGCCACTTTTAAAAAATATTTGTGGTTCTGTATTAACAAATTATGGTTTGACTTTTGTTAGATATTTACTCTAAAAATACAGTCAATGTGTGTAATAAGGAAGGCATCATAATGGCATCAAAATAATACACAAGACTTTTGATCCACACAATATGACCTAGATATGACTTCCCTGCTCCTTCCCATTAAGTACAGATATAAATCATGGACACAATATAGGAGACAACCAAATGAACTTTTTGAAGCCTATGAAGAGGAAGGTAGGAATGGCTAAGGACCCTGGACTAGAGTGCTAACAGAGCAGCAAGTGCCTTCTAACTCAACAGAGTAAAGCAACTCAGGCTCAGCCTTTCCTGACCTCCATCTAGAAAGATAAAGCAACTCAGGCTTGATCCTCCCTGGATCAAACAGGAGTCCTGTCAACAGCACCAGGTGAACCTGACAACATCAGCAAAGAGCATCACCCAGAAGATATGCTGAGAATAAGCAGTCAGCAGAAGCCCACTCCTGCCTCTCCAAGACAGGGACTTCTTGGAGTGAAGATGCAGGTGACCAGGCAGCATTGACTGGATACATTTTATCAAAAGCAAGCCTCCAGCACAGACTCATTATTTTCTTGTGAGTCTGAGCACATCCTCTTCATCCAAAGACACCAGGCAACTATAGAATATATAATTTTTTTCTGATTGTTTATTCCACTTACTTTATTTGGAGATTCATTTAAATTTTTCAATATACCAATGATTTACTCTTTTTCAGGGTAACTTTATGTATATTACTCCCAAACTGGAAGAAAAAAACTCAAATTTTCTTCAATGGATAAATGGCTAAAGAAACTATTGGTACACCCATATCATGGAAAACTACCAGGCAATAAAAAGGAGTAGACCATTGATACATTTAACAATTTGGATGAATCTCCAGATAATTAAAGTAAGTGGAAAAGATAATCACAAAAATCATGTATTCTACAATTGAATTTTTAAAGCATTCCTGAAATGAAAAATTTGAAGAAATGGAGAACAGACCAGTGACTGTCAGAACAAGGGACAGTGTGTTCATGAGGGTAATAAGTAGAGAGGGAAGGGCAGAAAGGAAGTAAGCCTGAGAGTGAAAGGACAACACAAGGGGTTCCTGTGGTCTGGGATGGTGGTGGATCTTGATTATGGTGCAAATTCATGGCTAAATGTTTGGTAACATTCAAACAAATAAATATATGCAAAAGAAGTATAACAAAAATTGGGGCAAGCTAAATACGTCAGGTGTATTGTATTAATGTTAATGTCCTGGTTGTGATATTATACTATCGTTTTGTGAAGTGTTATCATTTGCAAAACTGTATAGACAGTACATGAAATCACTTTGTATTTATTATTAAAGTTGCATATGAATCTGTAGTTTTCTCAAAAAAAAGTATTTAATTAAAAATATCAGCTTCAAGGAAATTATGCTATAAAAAGGCATATAAGAAATGAATAAGCCAGGCACGGTAGTGCACACCTGTAATCCCAGGGGTTTGGGAGGCTGAAACAGGAGGATAGTTGAGTTCAAAGCCAGTGCTCAGCAACAGCAAGGCGCTAAACAACTCAGTGAGACCCTATAGGCTTAGGGATATGACTCAGCAGTGAACACCCCTGAGTTTAATCTCCAGGACAGCCCCTCCAAAAAGAGATAAATAATACTGTATTTATAAAATCTATAAAATACTATATCTATAAAATCTATCTATAAAGGAAGATGATACATATATAATTAAGAATGAGAAAGTGATACAAAAGTGTTATGAGAGAAAAAATTCTTTTTATTCATGTCAATTGAGTAATGGTCTTTGAATTTGGGAGAATTTTGTCAATTGGAAAAGAACAGAAATCCAGATAGAGGAAAACATTAACAAAATTATAGTAAGAATTAATAAAATATATTTTATTTCAGCTAAAGTGAATATTATAGATGAAGAACTAATGAATGTTAAAAGTGAAGTGGGAAGAAAATGTTAAAATTCAGGATTCATCTTTTGTAACATAGATAACATATAACTGTTGAACAATCTTGGGTATGTGACTAATACAATTTTCACAATATTTTAAGGTTTCCCAGACATAAACATGAAGGAATAAAAAATAAGACATAAACATGAAGGAATAAAAAATAAGAACATGAAGTATAAAAGTGTAAAAGTTATGGCAAAGTTCCCTAATACACAATGATTCTCTGAAAGGGGGAAATAGGAAAGATGCATATGAGAGCTATTTTGAGTGAATCCGATGCAAAAGGAGTCTGTATTCAGAGGAAGCAGATATCCAGGTCTCACAATGATTCTGTGGCTTTCAATCTTAGTGGATATTGCAAGTACTGTTAGAAACAGGTAGAATATTTTATTGTAGGGGAATGGAGTTATGGGGCAGGGGAGATAAAATGATAAGCTTGCTTTTAATTGTGCATTGTGATAACTTCAGTATTTCCGGCAAGCATTGTGTTACATAGGGATTTCAGCTGTGGTGGTGTTGACATATGGGCCAGATTAGGTTTTCTTGGTAGTGAAATGTATCCATCAGAATGTGTGTGGCCTTAATCCAGTGGTTATCAATAGTGTGTTTCTGCTAGTTGGCCAGTTTTAAAAATTATTTCTGTATATTGCCAAATATATAGATATATATAGAAATTTTCTGAGGTGAAAATTCCTTTTCCCTCCCATTTATCCTATCTAGAGTTTGTCTGATCCTCCCAGCATCCCCCACAACCCCATTGTGAATCAAAAACTTTATATCAGAGAAAAACCTTCGGCATTTGGTTTTTTGGGATTAGCTAACTTCACTTAGCATTATATTCTCCAACTCCATCTATTTACCTGCAAATGATTTTATTATCTTTTAATGATGAATAGTATTGCATTGTGTATATAAACCACATTTTCTTTTTCCGTTCAAAATCTACTGAATGGCATTTAGTTTGGCTCCACTGTTTAGCTATTGTGAATTTTGCTGCTACAAACATTGATGTGGCTGTGTCCCTGTAGCATGCTGTTTTTAAGTCCTTTGGGTATAGACCTCGGACTGAGATAGCTGAGTCAAAAGGTGGTTCCATTCCCAGTTTTCCAAGGAATCACCATACTGCTTTCCATATTGGCTATACCAATTTCACCAATTTGCAGTCCCACCAGCAATGTCTGAGTGTGCCTTTTTCACCATATCCTCTCCAACACTTACTGTCCTTTGTATTCTTAATAGCTGCCATTCTGACTGGAGTGAAATGAAATCTTAGAGTACTTTCAATTTGCATATCTGTAACTGTTAGAGATGTTGAACATTTTTTCATATATTCGTTGACTGATTGTATATCATCTTCTGAGAATTGTCTGTTCAGTTCCTTTACCTATTTATTGATTGGGTTATTTGGGGTTTTTTGGTGTTAAGATTTTTTAGTTTTTTATATACCCCAGAGATTTTAGCTCTATCTGATTGATGTGGGAGTGGTAAAAATTTGCTCCCAAAATGTAGGCTCTCTCTTTTCCTCACTGATTTTTTTTTTTTATGCTGAGAAGAAGTTTTTAGTTTGAATTCATCCCATTTATTGATTCTTGATTTTAATTCTTGTGCTATAGGAGTCTTATTAAGGAAGTTGGGGACTAATCTGAAATGATCGAGATATAGGCCTACTTTTTCTTCTATTAGGTGCACTGTCTCTGGTTAATTCCTGGGTCCTTGATCCACTTTGAGTTGAGTTTTGTTCATGGTGAGAGGTAGGGGTTTAATTTCATTTTGTTGCATATGGATTTCCAGTTTTTCCAGCACCATTTGTTGAAGAGGCTATTTTTTCTCCAATGCATGTTTTTGGCGCCTTTGTGTAATATAAGATAATTATAATTTTGTGGGTTAGTCTCTGTGTTCTCTATTCTGTACTATTGGTCTACCAGTCTGTTTTGGTGACAATACACTACTGTTCTTGTTTCTATAGCTCTCTAGTACAGTTTAAGTTCTGATATAGTGATGCCACCTGCTTCACTTTTCTTGCTATGGATTGCTTAAGCTATTCTGGGTCTCTTATTTTTCCAGATGAATTTCATGACTGCTTTTTCTATTTCTATGAAGAATGTCATTGGGATTTTGATTGAAATTGCATTAAATCTGTATTTGGCTTTTGTTAATATGGTCATTTTGACAATATTAATTCTGCCTATTCAAGAAAAAGGGAGATCTTTCCATCTTCTAAGGTCTTCTTTAATTTCTTTCTTTAGCATTTTGTTGTAGAGATCTTTCAAGTCTTTCATTAAGTTGATTCCCAAGATTTGTTTTTTGTTTTGTTTTGGTTTGGTTTGGTTTTGAGGCTATTTTAAATTGGGTAGTTTTCTGGTTTCCCTTTCAGAGGATTTGTCACTGATGTATAGAAACACCTTTGATTTATAGGTGTTGATTCTATATCCTGCTAATTTGCTGAATTCATTTACTAGTTCTAGAAGTTTTCTGGTAGAATTTTTTGGGTCTTCTATGTATAGAATCATATTATCAAATAGTGCTAATTGAAGTTCTTCTTTTCCTATCCATATCCTTTTAAATTATTTCATCTGTCTAATTGCTTTGACTAGTGTTTGAAGAACTATGATAAATAGAAGTTGTGGACATCCCTGTCTTGTTCCAGTTTTTAGAGGTTAGCTTTCAATTTTTCTCCATTTAGAATGATGTTGGTCTGGGGCTTAGCATAGATAGCCTTTACAATGTTGAGATATGTTCCTTTTATCCCTAGTTTTTCTAGCATTTTAAACATGAAACTGTGCTGTATTTTGTCAAATGTTTTTCATGCATCTATTGAGATGATCATATGATTCTTATCTTTAAAGCTATTGATGTGATGAATTACATTTATTGATTTCCTAGTGTTGAACCAACTTTGCTTCCCTGGGGTTAACCCTACTTGATCATAGTGCACTATCTTTTTGATATGTTTTTGTATTTGTTGTGCCTGAATTTTATTGAGAATTTTTGCATCTAAGTTCATTAGAGATATTGGTTTGAAGTTTTCTTTCCTTCATGTGTCTTTGCCTGGTTTTGGAATCAGGGTGACATTAGCCTCATAGAATGGGTTTAGAAGTGTTCCCTCTTTTTCTATATCATGAAATAATTTGAAGAATATTGATATTAGTTCCTGTTTAGAGGTCTTTTAGAACTCAGCTGTGTATACATCTGGTCCTGGGCTTTTCTTGGTTGGTAAGCTTCTGATGGCATCTTCTATTTCATTGCTTGAAATTGATCTGTTTAAATTGTGTATATCATCCTGATTCAATTTGGGCAAATCATAACTCTAGAAATTTGTTGATGCCTTTGATACTTTTTCTATTTTATTGGAATACAAGCTTTCAAAATAATTTCTAATTATCTTCTGTATTTCTGTAGTTTGGTCTTCCTGTGCTTTCTCATATTTCATGAATGTTCTGTTGTGGTTTCTTACTATTTCACTGGTCTACATTCTTTTCGAGATTACATATCTTGTCTTCATCTTCTGAGGTCCTGTCTTCCAAGTGGTCTACTCTATTGGTGATGCTTTCAATTGAACTTTTAATTTGGTTTATTGTTTCTTTCATTTCAAGGATTTCTGTTTGTTTGTTTGTTTGTTTTAGAACCTCTATCTCTCTATTCAAGTAATCTTTTGCTTCCTGTATTTGCTCATGTAGCTCTTTATCAAAACAACATTTTACTGCCTGTATTTGTCTCTTATATCACCTTATATCATATCTTATATCATTTTAATTTTCAAAACATTCTAATTATGTACATCCTGAACACCTTCTCTGTAATTTCTTCTGCTGTGCTGGCCATGGATTCTCATAATGTAGTATCTTGATTTGTTTAGGGTACTTTCTACCCTTGTCTTTTCTTGTTGTCCATGTATCTTCCATTCAGTTACTGTGGATGCAAGGCTTTACCATTTTTCCTTATAGACTTATAATGCCCTTGCAGAGTTCTAATACCTCTCCTTTGAGGGGAAAGACAATGTTAACAGATCCCAAATACAAAGAATGTATAACCTTAAATCAAATAGTTGCTATTAAGACATTTACAGGTTGGTCACAATATACAGAAATGGTGAATTCAGTTAGTATCTACAATATAAACAGTAGGTTTGCAAAAGAGTTTACAGCTTCTGATGGTGGAGAAAGAACCAGGGGTGAGGTGTAGGATGATATGTTGAGGAGGTAGGAGGTGAGGATATACAATTATTATACTTAGGAAGTGTGAAAGAGAAATCTAAAAAAAAACAAGGTTAGTAGTAGGAGAATAAAGAGGAAGTAATTTGGGGTCAACAAGTAAGTTGGAATAGAGTAGAGTACACTAAAAAAAACACATATATATTAAGAAAAGCAAAAAATGTAAAAAAAATAGGAGAAAAAAATATACCACATAACTGTAATAAACTATTCAGACATCCCAGGCCTCAGTATCCTAATTCATGCAAAGTATTTGGTTTCACATATGTTGGGGATATTAGGGTGGGAGATAGAGAGGTAGAAGAAGGAAAAAAAAAAACCTTCAAAGAAAGAAACAAGGCTTGTTTTTGGTTGGAGATCAGTATCTTTCCCGGTTTCTCTTCTCATCCAATAGGTGGGGTTGTCTATTGTTAGCTGGTGTCTCCACCCTCAGGATAGTGAAGGTTATCAGGGAGGAAGGGTTGATCTTGGGTGCAGGACACCTGGAAGTGGGATATGGCACATGCCCGTCCCCGATGGGAGACTGCACCTCAAGGATCTCCTTTGGGGCCTGCTCATGTGATGTGGCCCCTGGTCTTATCTCCTTATCTCACCTCAGACCTCACAGTTCCTGGTTATTAATCAGTCACTAAACTGTATCTCACTCATCCTCTCCCTCTCTACTTCCTAATCAGAAACCTTTCTCTCCAGAGGTCTTGTGGATTAGGCTCTGGGGGAGACCTGTTTTGTATTGGACAGTCACTGTGCCCAGTTACCAGCTGTGGGGGGGGGGGGCGTGTTAGAAACTATGGGTACCTGGCAAGCTGGTGTTCCAAAGTGGGAGTTGCCTTAACTAAAGATGTTGACAAAGGTGACCCAAGATGAAGGTGGCTGCTTTCAGCAATGGTGTGTGGGGTCGGGTGGGGGGAGCCAGGTGATGGTGTTCCACGATGTGTTCGAGATGAGCTCTATGGTGTGCAGTGTTGTGGTAGTCAGCTGTATTCAGAGCCTGTGCACTGCCCCAGGGGACTATGGCACTGGCTGCAGAGTCCTAAGGCGGAGGCAACAGGGGGAGCCCAGCATTGGTAGATGGGGATCCCCATGGCAGCCGGAGTTCCTACATGTGGGTAGGGGCTGGGTGTCCTGCATGGGAGTGGCATCCCATATCTCTGCTCATGTGATGGGCAGGAGTCCTACCACAGGTGCTGATGCTGGTGGTTCAGCTGGAGCATCTGGGCCTCCTGCATGGGTGAG
The DNA here is from genome assembly GCF_001458135.2 of Marmota marmota marmota. NCBI lineage: Eukaryota > Metazoa > Chordata > Mammalia > Rodentia > Sciuridae > Marmota > Marmota marmota. The sequence continues at coordinate 27,143,011 of NW_026000057.1, forward strand.
CAGTCGGGAGTCCTGCTGCAAGGATGAGGCCTAGAGCGCTGAGTGGGCACAGAAGCCATGATTCCTGCGTAGGAGTAGCTGTGGGAGGTCCTCTATCACTCCCAGAGAAGCAAGCAGTATTGCCCCTACTTGAGTTCCAGGTCACAGAGCAGCGACACAACATGCTGTCTCCCTCTGGCCTACCATCTTGGATCCCCCAAGAAGTATATTCTTAAGGTAGTTTAAATATTTGTATTTTAGACAGTCCATAAGATAAAGGAAGAAACTTAATGATACAATGTAGATACTATTTATACTATAATTTCTTATTTTCTGGTTGCAGTGCTGGGCACGAACCCAGAGGCCTTGTATATATTAGGCAACTGCTCTATAATTGAGGCAAACCCCCAGGCCGTAACCTATGCTTTAACAAAAAATTATACTCTGTCCATAACTTCTTTGTACTTTTCCTAGTTATTTTGGAGGCAAATTGTTGTTTCTCCCCTAAAAATAATGTGTTCCAAATTCATATGATTTCTATTGTCATAGATTTGAAGTTATTTATAATTCTTTGATTATAAAATAGGAAAATACATTTCTAAAAAAAAAATAAAAGCCTATACAACTCATTCAAGAGAAGAAGGAAGAGAGAAGAAGTATCTGGGTTGAAAAGTAACCCCTTGTCTACCCTCAGTGACCTATGTTCTCCAGCAAGGTCCCACCTCCCAGTAGTCCATTCAGCCATAATTTGATTAATTCACTGATGACGTCAGGTCTCTTCAGATGTAAGCACTTCCCAAGAGCCCCACCTCTGAGCACATGAGTCTTTGAGGAATATTCCAGATCCAAACCCTAGTAAGCCCTAACACTTCAACAACAACAAATGATGGGGGAAGGAGGAGCATTGTTTCCAATTAAGTGCTCCCCTCAAAGTTACATGGTATAAATTAGTATATTAGTCACTCTAAGAAATCTTCTAATGAAGTGATCTTTATTCTTGTTCACCACAGGGTGTCCAATATTTTACATATAACACTCAGATTCTGATGCACCGGCGTTTCTTTTCACAAATACATGGTACCTAGTTTCTTCATGTACTCTTTACATAAACATAGTGCTGTCTCTTATGGTGTTCTGCAGTTACTGCATGCTCAGTAAATGTCACTAATGAATGATTCTTCCATGACACCTAAAAACAGTAATCAAATGCACTCACTGTTTTGTATTTTAATGTATGTGATTATATTTCTTCAATAGACCATGACTTTTTCAGTGGAAGAGTCATCACTTATCACCATTTTTATGCCACCTTACCACAAAAAGCATGTGGCAGAATATCAGTCAGCCATAAATATGCTGACAGCTGCAAAACAGTACTCCAAACCACCTCCATTTCACCTAGAAAGAGCGTTTATCTATCTTTTCTTTTCAGAAGAGAAGATTTGTAGATAGAGACATGCATCTTCTACACAAGGAGATGACTAATGGCATTCAGAACATTCAGAATTACGTTAGTAAATGGTTGTGAAGATAGCACAAAAGTACGAGTTTGTTTTCTCATTGTCAGGGCCTCAACATATTGCTCAATAAATCCTGTCTGTAATTACTATCATTATTATTATTCTTTCAGAGGTACTTCTGCTGTTTACATTGATATTTACAGTGAACAGAACTCTCTCCTACGAAAACAACCTGGTTGAAACAAAAGTCATCTAATATGACAGAATTTGAGGTCTTGTTTCTTGAAACTAAAGTAAACAAGAAAAGCTAGGTGCATTGGCTCTGACCTGTAATCCCAGCCACATGGAAGGTTGAGACAAGAGAATCCAAAGTTCAAGGCCATCCTTGAACTTAGTGAGGCCTTAAGCAACTTAGCAAGACCCTGTTTCAAAATAAAAAAAAAAAAATAAAAAGAGCTTAGGATGTGAATCTGGTAAAGTGCCCTTAGGTTTAATCCCTAGTACAAAAAAAAAAAAAATCAAACTATACCAGAGTCATTTGGAATTTCAATTTCATAAAACTGTGTGAACACACCTAAAATCTTCTACAAAAGAGAAAGCCTCAGATGAAGCACTTAGATGTCTGAGCACAAAGTCATATCAATGATTTCTATTTTCTTCTCATTTAATGAAATATTCAAACAAGAATGCAAAGTGTTAATCTAGAAAAAAATGACTAATAAATTTCACTTCTAGGAGATTTAAAAATTAATGAAGTTACTATAACAATATCCATATAGCTATGAATATGATTTCAGAGGTTATGAACTATACACACTTAAAACTGATGATTATATATAATTAACTATTTTAAAAATATAGACTTTTTTTTGTTCATTAGAACCATGTTTTTACATTTGCAGCTTTCATATTACTTTAGTTGCAGTTTCATATTTATTTCTGTAAACACATTTCAAGTAGTGGGTGGAAATTAAGGCAGCAGATGGCTAAGTGAACTAAGTGATGGAATGGAATCTCAGACACAAGCTTTGCTTCTCTTCCACAAGCCCTCAGATCTAGGAGGATGCTCTGTTTTATTGGCTTCCATTAGGAAACTGTTCAAGTTCAGAAATTCTCCATGACATAATTTTAGTTATTTAATAAGTACCATAAATTTGTGTCCAACCTATATTTTGACAAAAAAGCGCATGAATCATAGATCTACATGTAGGTGGCCCAGAATTATCACAGACCTCATTAAACACATCTATCTACGTGTTTCAAATTGTTCTTCAATTCAGAAGGAAAAAAATGATGTCAACCTGCACAGGTGCAAAAACAGTTGGTAGCACCACATTGACAAATTAGCAGGCCAAAAAGGGAAGGACCAATAAAGTAAAGACATGGGTTTCTTGAAAGTCATTTCCATTAAAGAGTAATGAGAACAGACAATGAAAGAGGCAGTTTCCATATACCAGATTCCATAGGAAGCTGTAAAGGACTGTCATTGCCCTTGAGACACACAGAATGTCTTTCAAGTTCAATGTCATGGCTCTAATCCTACTTCAGTGCACACTATGGGAAAGTCTTAGATTTTTTTCTGGGCTTGTTTTCTCTTTTATAAAGGAGCTGTAATAATGCTTGATTCAGAAGATTGGTGTAAGACTTTAATGAGAAAACTTATTTGATTGAGCAGAGACACAATTCATCAGAATATAAATCAATAGATTTATTTGCATCTTAGATACTGTGCTAAATGGTAGGACACAGTGTTTGTCCTTAGTAAAGTGTTTTCTGGGTTTTAACTGGGCTAACATCTCCAAGAAGAAAAATAGTTTCCAGCCTTTAATACAGGCAGATGTGGTGATGTGAAAACATTTTGCTAATAAGATATTTGAAAAGTGTTGTGTACTGCTTTTGTTTATCTTGTTTTAAAGGAGAGTGATAACTTTTGTTTGTCTCTTGTTCCATCTGATTCTTGAAATGTGGATGTTATAGCTAAAACTCAAACAGCCATCTTGCACCATGAGGTATATTTTATGCACTGAGGGGGACAGAACAAGGAGATAAAAAGAATCTTGGTTCCTGCAAATTTTGTGATGACACCCAATCAGAAAGAGATCTATAGCATAAAATTGTTCTGTAACATTAAAGAAAATATACACTATCATTTTAAGTGTTCTGGGTTTTCTCCCACTGCTGCTAAATGCCACTTTATCTGATGCAATCAGACAAGAGGGCCCTGTCCTCATAAAGCTTACATTCTACTGAAGAAAGAAAAAGGGGTGGAATACTTCAGCTTGCCTGTTTCCACTGCCCAGAACCTTGTGTGACCTGGTCACCTATATTGAATCCTGGGCTGCTTATTTATTAAAAATGCATTCTTCAAAATCCATTATAAGACCTAGTGAACATAAAACTTTCAAAACAGGATCTCTGAGAAACTGAATTACTCAGAGTCAGTCTTAGACACTGTACAACCCAAGTCTCTGCTATCTTCCTTGGATCTCTGAGTTAGTAGGATTGTCGCAGCTCATCCCATGCCAGGTATATTGCCTGTTCAATGGGATATGGACATATGGTATGGAGACACAGGTTGCATTGAAGTCTATGAAACCGTTGGTTTTGGATCAGACTGTGAAGTTTATGTGTATTCTATTAAGAAGTTTAAAAAGGTGGCAGAAGTTAGTATGTTGATAAGCAATGTAATCTAGCAATATAACCAAGTATAGATACTGTGAAATGGGAAAGGGGTGTGGTTGCAGAAAGATTTCTCCATAATGTAATGTGATCAATTTAAGTATCTCTTCCTTCTGACATTCAAGAGCCAACCTTCCAAGCCAACTTAATGAAGAAAACAACTAAACGAAAAGCAATACTTGACATTGCAGATAGTTGCTCTAGCTGACTTCCAAGGAAAACAGTACCTAATAAATCTTGGACAGAATATAGAGAGAATCAAAGACTGTGATCTTTCAATATGGGAAGAGAACAAAAACACCAGTAGAATACTATAAACTGAAGGAGGGGAAAGTAATCACAAAATGCACTTAAGAACTTAGACTGAAAGTTTTAATAGAGATACAAACTTTGTCCCCAAACTTAATCCTCCTGCCTCAGCCTTCCAAGTTTCTGGGATTATAGTTGTGCACCTCTGTGGCCAGCTCAATGACTGAATTTTAGATTTTCAATATGCTTGCTTCTCCAACTTGAGTTTGTGATTCTTCTTCACTCTCTTCCATCCTAGCCTTCTCTGAGTTCCTCTAATAAGAAAAGGTCATTTTCAACCTAGACATCTGCATACTCCATCCATAACTGTTTTTCTCTTACTCTTTGCTATAATTGCATTTCCTCACTGAAACTCACCTCTCTTCCTCTCTCTCCCTATTTATTTCTTATTTGCTTTTATTGCATGTATTTCAGATTTTTCCCTTATCATGGATTCTGGCATTTTTTTTTTCTTTTCTAATTTGATGATCTATTTTCTCAGCACTGCTTTCTCAAGACCTAGTCTGGTGTCCAGCCAATTGTGGCTACTTAGTGATGTTGGTTTAATAAGTGACCAAATAGTAACTCCTTGTATTTTCCCTTTGCTTACTTTGCCTGAAAACATAGGTTTTAAACCATAAAAATATTAATTTTATGATGATAAAGCAAATGTATTTGGTACACATTGATAAAACTTGTAAAACAAAATGTTAATTGTATTTCTACTGGATGACTTGGCCATTGCGAAAAAATTGTAAGGCACACAGTCTTCCCTTGGTTTCTTTGGGGTACCGGTTGCAGGAGCTTCAGATACCAAAATCTGTAGATGCTCAAGTCTCTTCTAAAAATAGGAATAGTGAAAAATTTATTTCATATACACTATATACATCCTTCTGTACATTTTAAATCATCTCTAGATTATGTATAATATCTAATTATTTGTAAATAGTTTTTATACATTTTTGTGTAAGGAATGATAAGAGAAAAGGTCTGTACATTTTCAGTATGTTCAGAATCTTTTTCCCCAAATATTCTCCATCCGTGATTGGTTAAATTCACAGATGCAGAACCTGTGCATAGGGGGACCCATCAGTCATTATCTTTGCTGAAGAAACTAATAGTACAACAGATATTTTTTCTTAAAACAATGCTAATTTGTAACATTTATTTCTGAAAAGAACATTAATATTCTTTTTAACAAACGCCTACAAGGCAGCCTGTTTATAGTTTGAAACTAGCATGGTTTACTTTCAGGATACTAAAGTAAATGATTTCTTTTTCTTGTTTGACTTAGAATAAACATGTAGGCAGATAGTGGAATAATATTGTGAAAATAATCCTCTATCAAAAGGAATATGGTATTCTCACACTCTATGCATCGAATGATTATTATGCAAATTAGATGAATATTTCTAGTAATTAAGTAAATTAAAAGCAGATTCAAGGAAAATGTAATTGGTTGACAAGTATTAAGAACTCAAAATGAACATGTGATATTTATAATTTTTCTTCAATATTCATGCCAAGAAATTAGTAAATAGATACATCCCTAATTTTAAAGCAGTTAGGAACTGATGTTTAATAAAATATATTGCACTAAATGTGTATACTTTAGACAATTGTTTAGCTATCATATTAACTTTTAGTCATTATACAATATGACTTTTAAAATTACTAAATATAAGGCACATTTTGTGGGTCAAGAAGTACTTAACTACAAATTCAATGTTTAATTAACAGTAAAATATTTTATTAGCCTTAAATATAAAGCAATATTGGCAAATACATTCTTTCTATGCTATAGTGTATACTGGATAAGGGTACTATAAGTAAAGATGATGAATCCCTGAACTGTAAAATTAGTAGGCTATGCATTTGGCAAATATAAAATAATTCATAAGTTAATCAAAAACTATACCTTGTTTTTACCAAATATTTGCTAGAATGCATATCACAGGATGTCTTGGTATTAGTAGCTACCCACCTAAGAATAAATAGGCGGAGACATTTCATACAACTAAGGAAAGCCTTTTCTGAAAGAAGACATCATCAACAAAATCTGCAGAGTAATTCTAAGTTGAAAATTAGGAGAGTTGGAAACTTTTTTTTTTTTTAATCAGGGTGATCAATGTAACCTATAAAAATGTATTCTAAGAATTATTTCTTAGGGAAGTCTTCTTGTAATGATATAATCTAACATTATATAAAATTCTTTAAATCAGGATAATGGAATCATCTAGAGAATTAGCTGTTCCAAGAAATTACTGCATAACCAGAAATGTTTGAGTAATGCCCTTTCAAGTTTCTCTTAAAAGATGGTGATTCATGCTAACAGCATGATTGAAAGTGGTAAGTTTTGTACCATAATGTCTTTGGAAAGCAGTAAGTCCTCTGGCATACTTACCAACATGCTTTGTTTTGATGATAATGAGAACATTATAAGCCATTTGAGTCTTTTGTCTAAAAATTCCCACCAGAGGCTCTTTCAAGTCACTGTGGTTTTCAGTGCCTGATCCCTGCGGAGGCCTAGTCTGGTTTTGCTGTGCCATCAGCTGTTATTCATGCTTGCTAGGGCTTGTGTGCCATTCGTGGGAACTTTCTCAACCCACGAATGAGAGATCCACTCACTTTAGGTGATCTTCCTTGGGGGCATCGTTTTGATCAGCTTTTCAGCTTGACACTCTTAGAAATTCTGAGCACGGTGACAGAAGTTAACTTGCCTTGCCCCAACCTGAACAGAAGTAAAATAGAATAACTGGTACATGGTAATGATATGAAAGGCCACATTAATTGAAGAGCATGAGCTATCATTACACCCTTTGGAATTTTTCAGAAGTTCAATAATGTTCCATCAGGAAAATTACAGGGTAGAGTTTTGATTGAAATGACAAAATTCAGCCTTAAATACCACACTATAATGAACAACTGGTTTGAGGAAGAAATGCCTTTTTCTTTTTTTTTTTTTTTTAAATATTTATTTATTTATTTATTTTAGTTTTAGGCGGACACAACATCTTTGTTTGTATGTGGTGCTGAGGATCGAACCCGGGCCGCACGCACGCCAGACGAGCGCTCTACCACTTGAGCCACATCCCCAGCCCCAAAAATGCCTTTTTCTTAAACATGTCATTGTCTTGCATTAGAATAAGAGTGTATACACAGAAAAACATTTCAGTAACTTTTTCTTACCTACTGGAAATATGTCCAGCACAGTTTATGATTTCATAAGTAAACACGGAGAAGAGCCAAGAGTACACTTTGAAGAACTGCTGAAGAATCCAGAAGAAAATGATCTTAATTCTGAGCCTAAGGTCTCAAGAATCACCAGAAGTTAACCATGTAATTACAACAATAGAAAACCAAAAACCCAAAGTACACACACACACACACACACACACACACTATTAACTCCATATTCTCAGAATGGTTTAGAGCTGTGAAAACTTCAGTATTAGGAAGATATGCCTTGTAAATTTCTTCTCTATGAGTAATCATAAATAATTACATAATTATGCTCTTATTATATTGTGTCTTCTACTTTTTTTTTTTTTCAAACTTTTCTATCCTAATTTGAAGCTTGAATTTTGAATAACCTTTATTTAATTCATACTTTCTGACGAATCCTTTACAGGATTGTTCAGGTGTATTTTAAATCAGGAGATAAAAAAATTGACCTAATTTCAGATACCTGCTTTGCATCTTTAAACCTCAAATTGGTGGGTTTCAGAAAATGACAACTCAAGGTATGATATTGTGGCATGTTGAATTCTTTTAACTGAAGTAGAACCAAGATCTCTCTGAGTTTCTCCAGCACCACACTCCAAATTTCTCACTGCTCTGTCACTCTCAAAACACTGGAAGGCACTTTCTCTAAAGTTCCCTTGACCTAAAGGACAGCTCCTTTAGAAGATTAATTTATAGAAAAGCTAGAGGTAACACCACACTCAGAGCTCAGTGAACCTTGTTTTAGGTTGTCATCTGTTCTTTGAGCCCATTCAACTCCCCTTTCTAAAAATCGCTTACTATTCTGAAATTGCGTATAGTCCCCACTTTCCCCTCTCTTATGAAGAGGATATTTAAGCTTAAATCATCTGGCCCTTCTTTGAGTTTCATACTTTGTATGGAGTTCAACTGCTTCTTGCATGTTAATAAATTTGTATGCTTTTTCTTCTGTTAATCTATCCATCATCAGTTAATTTTGTAGATTTAAATTGCAAATCTTCAGAGAGTGGAAATAAAAAGTTCTTTTGCCATTAATTAAATAAATTTATAAATCTGTTATGTTATTTGAATTCATTGTTCCTTGTGAACTGCACATCTAATGAAATTTATGTGTTGGAAATCATAGATAGGTCAGTAAAAGAAAAAGCAAAGAAAAAGATAACACACACATGAATCCATCAGCTAATTGTAAGGAAGGAAGCAAATGAAGGAAATAAAAAGAAAGGAGAGGCAGCCCAATGGTAACACGGGTTTATTCAGGACAAATCTGTGGAGGGGAAACCTACTGGGCACTGGAACTGGTCTTCTGCTTACAGTTTGGGGTAGATATCGGGGAGTGAGAGAGGGGAAAATTTTTGCAGTTAGGCCATTGCTAGGAGAATGTCAGGGAAGGGTCCTTGTGGTATTACATTCATAAGGAACCAGGTGTTTTCAGAAATTTAGTCCCAGATTACAATTTCCCTTCTTACGTTGATGGAATATTGTCTAGGGTTTAGGTCAGGCTGAGTCAGAGGGACCATAAAATAACTCTTGTTCTAAGATGGAGGATATGTTTCAAAATGGCGTTGCCTGAAGTTCTACCTAACACTATTTATTTTGGCTTAATTTATTAAGATGTGAATTCTGAATTTCTGAACAGGGAAACATTGAAGCCCGAAACTTATTCAAGATATTGCTTGGTTCTCTGTGAGAAGCTCTAGAAGTTTCTATAGGAAAGATATTTGGTTCTATTTGCATTTTTAGTTTATACAAAAAAGGAATTCATATCAAAGGAAAAGAGAAACAATTGACCTGAATTCTATAGTGATGCCAAACTTGCTTTACCTATATGAAGAAATATATATATATATATATATATATATATATATATATATA
>NW_026000057.1:27152947-27183320 GCF_001458135.2 Marmota marmota marmota
AATTGCCCTTTTTTTTTTTTTTTTTTTTTGAGAACAAAATCTTAATGGTGATGGTTTTTCAGTAAACTAAATGATGGCATATCAGTGTGACCATGTTCAAGTGACAACTGATATTTTTGCAATATGCAAATTGTATACCTAACTTGCCATATAGAGTATTAGAATCACCTTGTTGTTTTATAAGGCATCTTAGAAATATAGTACATTTCCTTATAAAATCTAAAAACCACAATCACATTACTTTAATGCTGTGAAGGCTATAATATTAATATTGTTAATAGTGATTTTGAAACTAAGGCATTATTTATTTCCTGCAGTAATCATAGGAAGTATAGAGAGTTTGGGAAAGGAAACTGCCTCTGAGGAAGGTAAGCCAAGGAGAATGTGCACTTGAGGCTGCAGGTACAGATTGCCATTGTGTTTTGTCCTTTGGAAATGAGAAGCAAAACATCTCCAAAGTCTCTGGGAAAGTGTTGATTACCCTTTACTGCAGATGGCATCATCTGTAATCTTGTGCTTTTAAAGAGAAAAAAAAAATCTTAGTTTAATTTTCAACAATATGCTGAGGAGTAATTAGTAAAATAGAAGAAAGGAGGAAATAGTGAGAAGATGAGACTGCCAGAGCAAGACAAGAAGGAAATGGATGAGTATAAAGAAGAACAGAGGCAAAACAGCTGGTAGAGGAAACTTATGTCTTTGGCACTAACTACCAACATGACTTTGGGTACGTTATTATCAGCAGCAAAGTCTTATATCTTTGTTTCTAAAGCCAGAGTCCAATACCTGTCTTCTAACAGTTTGTCTTTCAACTGTTACAGAGCTGGGGCCATCTGGGACACTGAGGCAGCATGAAGACCACCCCTCTTCAAATCCCTAATCTTTCCATCAAGTTAGAAAGATTTCAGACCTGTCACTCAGAGTAACAGGCATGAATTTATTAGAAGAATTGGTGTTAGGGGATACTCTCAAGGGAAAGAGTGGGTCCTCTTGGAGAGGAGAGGGACAGCGTGCCTCTTCTGCACTCTACTTTTATTGGGGATCCCAGAGAAGTTTCCAAATAGTTCCTCTTAGGTCCACCTCTTTAGATTTGACTGCCAGAAGGATTATATCAGACTGTCCAGTCCCTACTGCCATGATAATTCTAAGTCACCTTGGCCCATGCTGACCAATTCTAATTGGATTGTTAACCATAGATCTTACAGATTTGATGGTTAGGATGAATTCTTATCTCCCTGTGTTTCAGGATCTCATCTATGAAAAGGGTCACAGCTGTCTCTCCCCTGAAGGTAAGTTGGGTAAATTGCTTCTTGGAAAAGAAAGCACGTGGGGGTCAGCACAGTGGGCCCATTTTATAGAATTATTTCCTTACCCTCATTTTTCCATTACTCACATCTGTCTGTCCCCTATCAAAATGAGAGCATTTGTCTAAAAGTACTTGTGCACAATAAGTGCCAAATAAATACTAATTAATTATCATATACATATTTCAATGTTCACACTATTTTTTTTACCTTTTTAAAATAATAACTTAAGAAATAGCTAATGAGCCATGAAAAATATTTCAGTAATTTATAATTATAATTAATGATTACAATTTGTGTGATTGACAAAAGACAAAAAAACTTCATGATTTTGATTTTTTTATTATAGTTTCATGTCCTAAATTTATTAGTGACATTCCAAGTTTATTTGTTGTCCGATTATTTAGATATTTGTTTTTTACTTTATGAGAACTTATATATGTTTCTTGTACAGAATTCCTTAAGTAAGGAATTTCATTTCCACATACATGAATTCTTAAACCTTTGGTGCACTATTAAAGAGTGACATAATACATATCTATTCTATATGTGCTGAATTCCCAAATAACACAATCTATATACTTTTCCAATCATTACTGTTTTAACTTTACATATTCCTGAGATAAGGACAAGGGAAATGTTCTACTTCTTATGCAGCAAACAGTTAGATAACACAACTGGAGCATGTTAGGAAGAACTTGAACATAGGCAATACCATTTTGAAACATCTCTTTTATCTTAGAGCAAGAGTCACCTCATGGTCCCTGTGACTCAGCCTGACCTAAACCCCAGACAATACTCCATCATTATAAAAAAGGAAATCATTATCTGGGACTGAAATCCTGAAAACACCCAGTTCCTTGTGAAGGTGACAGAACAAGGACCCTTCCCTAATAATCCCCTAGCAATGGCCTATCTGTAAAAATTCCCCCCTTTTTTCTCTCTCCCCACTTTACTCCTCCTTATATACCCCAGAATGTAAGTCAAAGATGGGTCTCAGTCTCCACTAGGGCCCCCTCCAGAGATTGTCCCCAAAAAACAATACACCTGGTATTGTTGAGCTGCCTCTTCTCTCTCTCTATTTCCTTCATTCAGTTCTTTCCTTACAGAGAGTTCAGTTGCTATGGTAAGCATCACTCTACAACTACTTTTCATAGCTTCTCTCCAGAGTTATGAGCATTGCTCCAACCAAAAAGCACACGGATGACCAAGCCCTGAGGGGAAAAAATAAAATAAAATAAAATGCCTCTCAAGATGTGCACATTTTGCTATCAATCTCAGGGTTCATTGCGGTTTCAAATCCTCCAAGATGGAAGAGTGGTTTAAATACTGGTTCTACTCTTTATATTCTAACCTTGATATTTTGTTTTCTTATTTCTGCCTGGGCTTTGGGTGTTTATTTGAGTAAACATTGCAGAACGTGGAAAGGAACGCTTTTTTGAGCCAGCTTAGTTTTAATAGTTTTGCTCTCTCGAGTGCTTAAGCCATTCTGATAGGCTCCTGTGAGTTTCCTGGCAATGTTTTCCTTTGCTCCAGTCTTGGGCACCAAATCTGCCACTGATGGGGATGCATGGTTGGTTCTGGTGGCTCCAGTCTGTCAGCATGGCTACATGGAGGGAAGAAGAAATGCTTATATGGCCTGACCTTCTCTGCTCAGCCTGCATTTATCTCCACATTTAGAACAAAAATGCACTCAAGATATCTAGAGTGTGTGTGAGATGGGGACAGGGCATACACAGATGTGAATGGGAAAACGTAAGGGGTGTAGTCATTAAATTACCTCTTAAAAACCATCTCTTTTTCATCTCAAGCTGGAAGATATGCCATGGTATGTTTATTAGGAGTTTCATGCTGAGGCATATTTTTTTTTGCTTTGAAGACCATAAAAGAGCTCTCTTGGGAATTGAAAAGCAGATTATCTGAGGATTTCAAAAGGTTGTACAATAAAATCTGGGAAAATGTCCTAATCATTGCCCTAATGACTCACCATATTCAGCCTCTCCCTTCCTTTCTCATTGCTGCTAATGCTCATTTTATGTAAAAACCTCAACTGGAACTAACTAGGACATCTTTAGGGTAATGTTAGTTTCTAGGCAATAGTAATTTTCAATTAAAATTGCACAGTGTAGCAGTGAATTGAAAGTCAGATACAAGGACGCCCTATTATAGACTTTGGGGTTTTTAAAATCAGCCCACACCCCACATATTTCTCAAAATTGGCAACAAGTTTCTGGTTTGTTTTCAGTTTTATGCCACAGTGCTTATCTGGTCTCCATTCCTCTCTGCAGAGACGAGACAAAAATCTCCCCCAGACTTAGGTTCTGCTCTCCGCAGGCTGTAGTAAGGCCTGCACAGCTCAAGATAAGAGAAGAAAGCACTTCAAACAGCTAGGAATTAATCAGCAAGCCTGGCTTCAAGCTCAGTGTTATAACTGAGCAATTCAGTTTCAGAAGCTCACTTACATTAACTGAAATTAAATGAGACAGGCTCATTTAATTCTTGTGTATAAAAAGCTCTTGAAGCACAGTTTAAGCCAGTTACCTTGTGATGTCATGGAGCAAAGGGGCTAATTGAGCTCATTGGAAAGGGAAGGGCCCCTGGGTTTGTATCAAAGAGCAATTGGCCTGGCCTTTGAAACAACTTCCTTATGTCTTATTCATACCTTTATAACATTCATTTGTGCCATCCATTATCATTTAACCAGAATGTTCATCCCCTCCTCTCATGTCAGTGCTATTTGTAATAGAGGAAGCTCTTTAGGGAATACATGATAGTTTAATTGTTCTGTGAACCAATGTAACTTAAGGCCTTTCTCATTGTACCTCAGAAAGACTTCTACATTTGAGCAATAGGATTAGTTAGCATGTTAAAAGATTCCAGGAAACCAACTTTTGTTATATTGATGCATTTTAATAAAGGGCTCAAATATTTAATAAAGGCAGTAAACCAAAATATTTCTCCGGCTTTTTACAAATCAGATATTTTATTTCACTAATAAAAAATTGTATGCATATGTTTTCTTCATATATTTCTATTAAATTAATTATTTTAATAACTTCCACACAGAAACAACATTAAATCTTAAGGACATACTTCTATAAACTAGGTCCTGATTTCTCTCAAAGTTCGAAAATTGTGTCCTGAATCAGTTTAATAATGAAGGTTTTCTATTTCCTAATTAAATGATTAGCCAATCAGAGTAATCAGTGTATGCTAATGATAAAGCTAAGATTAAAATCCCAAATGGGTTTAAATCTATGACTCTTAAACTCAGAATCATCTGTTGTAATGATTAAACCATTTGTTCTCTATGTATCAGATTGTAGCCCATTAGTTTAGTCAAAGGTATTGAAAGCTTTTTCTTCTACAGGCTGTTAGTAAAGCAAATAAAACATTTCTCTGTTATTGACAAGTTACTTAAAGGATTTATTAATTAGACAGAGTGACCCTTTAACTAAGCTTTAACCATACAGAGACAAAAGTTTAGAAGCATTTTGAATGACTGTTGTTGATTAAAATATGTTTCTTCATAAAGGTTAAATTTGTACAGTATATTCTAAATATGCCCTGTGGTCATCTAGATCAATAATAATACTTTAATTGTGACTTCTTTAGTCACTTTTATGAAAATAAAACAGGCTGTGATAAAAAGCAAATTGAAAATCCATAACTCTTTGTAAGGTGCTGGAAATTTTTTTCTAACACTGATTTATGTGTAGAAAGGTTTCTAAAGAGATGATCAATACAGAAAGAATTAAATAGTCGAGAAAACTGTGCTACAGTAACTTACCTGAGTTCTACATTATTTGAGAGGACATTGATAGATATTACTCACTACCCTGAATGTACACATTCTTTCAAGACTTTGACATGAGATGACCTTAGTATCACAGTTTGTAATTAAAAAATTTGGAAAGACTTATGAACAACATAAAGGATAATAAGTTGTCATATATTCATACAGTGGAGTATTATATGACAGGTGACAATGATTGTAACATAGTATCACACATTACATTGGAAGAATCTCAAAAATGTATACTGAAAGTTAAAGCAAGTTACACTTAATACACAGAATGATTCCTTATCTATAAATAGGAAATTTACCTAGGGACATATTTTATAGAGATCCAATACAAATGTGTAAAAGTTGGAAGGTATTAATAAAAAAAAATGTCTTAACCACTTTCTATATTCTAGGAACTTTTAATAAAATTCACTATTTTTAATATTACTATGATTCTCATTTAAAGATAGGCTATGACATATACAGAGATTAAGTAAAAGCCCTAAAGTCAGATAGCTTCAAAGCAAAATATCTAGGATTTAACTTCAGAAGCCTGACTGATGAGCTTGCACTCATTCATTGTTCTCTATAATCTACAGAGGATGATTAACAGAAAATTCACAGTGGTGTTTACTTCTTGGAAGGATAGGGAAAACAAGAGGACCATGCATTGTTTCAGGAGGGACTTAGCTCTTCAAAGTAATAATAGTGTTTCTTTTTTTTTTTTTTTAATTTTTTATTGTGGGTTGTTCAAAACATTACAAATTTCTTGACATACCTGAGCCTGCCCCATAAAACTCCAGAACCCCAATGCTGTTTTGCGTCTCTCCGCTATAGAGAGATAGCCTTTATTTGTCAGCTCTGACAAATAAACTCTTGTGTGTATCTCTGCCTTGTCTCTGTCTTTCATTTCTCACTTACTCTTCTCTCGTTCCTCGTTTTCCCTTCACAAGGTATAGGTGAAAGTCTTCAAAGTAATATTAAAAATTCACAAAGCCATAGTGACACATGTTATCAGCAACAAATGTTAATTGAGCACTTAATATGCCATAGGTATTGTGCTTGTTGTTTGTATGATATTGTGATTCACGCTAACATCAAACCTAGAGAAAGGTGTTTTATTATTATTCCCATTTATCAAGTGAGAAAAGGCTAAGGAATATTAAGTAGCACACTTACTTTTACCAGACTAACAAGTTGTAGAGCTACAGTTAAGAGTGCAATTCATTATGATCCATAGTTAATACCCTTAATCCTCATTCCCACTTGAATTTCTGGTTTACTTTATGTCCGTTTCATTATGAAAAATTTTAAATATGCATTAGATCCAAAAGACTTTTACAATGAATACCTATTGTATCAGTCTTCTGCTAGGACAGAAGCATACCTATGTATGTTTATCTGTTGTGATTTAAACAACAGAAACATGTGTTCTCACAGTTCTGGAATGTGACAAGTCTGATATCACAGGGCTGGGTTTGGTTTCTGCCATCAGTCCTTATTGTGTGCTCATATGGTCTCGTTTTTTTTTTTTTTTTTTTTTTTTAATGAGTCCAGGGACCAGGTGTGAAGACTGACTCTGGTGTTTCTCCTTAAAAGGACACAAATCTCATAGGGTTGAGCTCCACCTATATTACCTCATTGAACATTAATTATTTTATTATAGGCCCTATCTTCAGTCATTTTGGAGGTTGAGGATTCAGCATATGAGTTTTAGGTAGATGCAAACATTACATTTGCAACCCTTGTTTACTTCCCACTTAGCATTTATCACTAACATTTACTGTACTTGTTTTGTCAAATACATGTGATTCCATTTATCTCTTCTGCCAGCCAATCATCATATTTTTGAGTTGCTCATAGGTGGTTTATGGAGTCATGAATTTTTCCCTAATATTTCCCATATGTAATTTTAGAGTTCAAAATCTGCTGCTTTTTATATAAAATATACATATGAAAAAATGCACATATGTATTTTGTGTTGTGTATTATATTTTTTGCAGTGTGGGGATTTATCTAAACATCTTGTGCTTGGTAGACAACAGAGTTGCACCAACAGACCCCACATGCTCAAATCTTAGGTGTACAATAAGTGACCTTTAGCAAATGCATATACCTATGTAAACCAAACTCCTATCAAGATAGAGCACATTGATTTCATCTCAGAAAATTCTCTCAGAATCCTTGCAGATTAATTATTTTTCTAATCTCTGGCCTCTGGCCACCATGGTTCTGAAGCTTTTCACCTAGATTCACATCTTCTAGAATTTCAAAGAAGTGAATAAATACAAAATACACTCTTATATTTAAGTCTTCTTCCTGATTATAATGAGATATACCTGTTGTTGGATTTGTCTGTAGTTCAGTCCGTTTTGATGCAAAATGGCATCCTATGGTATGAATATATTATGGATTATTTACCAATTATCCTACTGATAGAAAGCTGGGTCAGTTGTAGTTTGGGGCAAATTTGAATAAAACTCTTATAAACAGTTATACGAAGACTTTTTTTGTGGACATGTATTTTATTTTCTCTTAGGTAATAATGTAGGGTCAGAATTACAGGTTCCTGTGTTTTTAAGGTTTTAAAAGAAAATGCCAGCTGTTTTTCAAAGTGCTTGTAGCATTTACACTGTCATCAACACTTCATGATCCATATTTCCACTCTCACCTGTGGCCGTCAATCCTTTCAAAAATTGAACCATTTTGGTGAATATGTAATAGTATCTCATCAAAGGAGGTCGAATTTGAATTTTTCTGATGATCATTATGTAAGCACTTTCTTAGGTGCTTGTTAGCCATTCACTTACCTCCTTTTATGAGATGTCTTCAAAAAATTTTTCTCAATTTTTAAAATGCATATTCTTTTATGAATTGGAGTAATTCTTAATAAATCCTGGGGATCAGTACTTTCTGATGAATATGTTTTTCACATATTTTTCTTTCTGCATGTAGCTTGACTATTCATTTTATTCATAGTATCTTCTGATGATCAGAATTTTTACATTTTCATGAAGTCTACTTTATTTATTATTTGTAGTTTTTGCTTTCTGTGACTTCTCTTAGAAATGTTTGCCACTCTAAGTCACTAATTTATTCTCTTAAGCTTTCCTCTAATAGCTTTATGCTTTACCTTCTATGTTTAGGTTTATGATAAATTTTGTAATCTTCATGTATCATTTGAAATAGAGGTTGAAGGACATATTTTTTTCCAAATGATATCTATTTGTTTCTCCAGATAAACAGAAACAAAAATTTAGATAAAGATAGATAGATAAATAGGTAGATAGACAGACCAACATTTATTAAGGAATTCACTCACATGATTAAGGCAGCTAAGTATTCCCAAGGTCTGCAGTCAGCAAGCTGGACAACAGTGGTGGTGTTCCAGCCTGAGTTTAAAGGCTTCCTAAGAAGCAGCAGAGTTAATGGTATAGATTCTAGTGTGAAGGCAGCAGTCAAGTCAGTGGATATTCTTACTGCTGGTCCACTTTGTTCTATTTAGGTCTTCAATTGATTGGATAAGGCTAGTCCACATCAGGGAGGACTATCTGCTTTATTCACCCTACCAATTTAAATATTAATCTAATCAAGGAAAACCTTCAGAGACACATCCCAAATAATCTTTGCTGTGTTTGGAAATTCCATGACCCAGGCAAGTTTGCATATAAAATTAACCATTGAACCATTTATTTAAGCTTAATTGTTGAAAAGATTTTTCTCTTCTATTGAACACTTTGGCATCTCTCTTGAAAACCAACTGACCAGGTATGTTCAAGTGAATCTAGTTCTGGGTAAATAAGATAGTTATGTTTCTGTGTACAAAGGCTCATGCTGCTAACTCTTGCTATTGTCTTTACGAAGTTTAATGAGAAATGACAGGTGTGATACTACAAAGGGTTAATTGTCAAGTCAGGTCCACTAACTTCAGAGGTCCTATCTACAGACCAAATTTGAGTCATAATATAAAGCAGAAGGTGGCAGTCATTTTCCTACAAACCATTAGATAAAAAATGTATGGTCTATGTCACAGAGTTTTCTTCATTATGTTGTTGAACAACTTTTTAAGCTCTTGGGCTATTATTTGTTGACCGCTGATTTAAATGACAGAGGTAATCATGAGCCTCAAGGAAAAAATCAGAAATCTATAAACCCCTAATGCAGCTTTCCAGGTCCTTATTTTCTACACCTCGATACCTTACAGCCCTGATTTAACATATGGGATATCTGAGCTGTACATGAATAATTCACAGGAAGGGCACTATTTTGACCACAGAACCTCTCTTTTAATACTCTAGTAATTTTTTACTCTGATAATTATGATGAGTTCCATCAATCAAAATAGTCTAGTGTATCCAGCATATGCTGTTTGCGCACATTTGCTTTCAGAGTTCTAGCAGACTAAGTAGAATAATTCCAACCTAGATAGAAGACATATATTCTTCTAAACATATTTTAGTAAATACCTCCAAGAAGTTTGGTCAGTGTATGTACAAGTAGATTTTTCCAAGGATATTTCTCTGTTTGACCAGATTCCCTCCTCAGGTTTGTCCGAGGTGTGAGAAATGAGTTATAAGACTATCCACCATTAATTCCTTTCCAGTAAAAATATTAGAAGGTTTGCTGTTAGGACTGAGAAAACCTCATGATGGATTCAAATGCAGGAAGACAATGATGTTGGTCAAATCAGAAATTATGAAAATGAGTACAAAACACTTTTAGGATGTGGAAGGGAGAAATAGATGAGATATTAAGTTAGAGAAGGTTTGTTCTTAGAGACTGGACAAAATAAAAGGAAATATAAGAATAAGGACTACTTTGGCGTGGCAAAGTGTGAAAAATATATATTCATTTTCGAACAACAATTTGAAGAATGATAATGAAAATTGAGCATCTCCTACAAAGGAAGAGGTTGAGAAATAAGCAGGGAACTTGAGGAAAATGGAAAGTCTGGAAAAAACACTAGACCTTACATGATAAGCCACAAAAAGTTCTAAAAATTAGCTGCTAGGGTTATTTTATTATAGTAATAAGGTAAGAAAAATAATAATCCCTTAATATCATTGAAAGCCAATAATGAGTGAGAGGTGGCGGGCAAGGCATTTTGCAAATGTTACTGAAAGCTGGGTCCTTGTCTCCATATCCATCCAATAACAAGGACATGGTTTTGAGAAAAAGAAAAAAGTTTTATTGCTTTGCTAGCAAGGGAGAAACACAGGGGACTCTTGTCCCAGTGGCTATGATTCAGCCCCTATTCAGGGGAATAGGGATAGGGGTTTAAAGATGTGACTCAAAGGCTACATTCCACATATTATCCCTCAGAGTTTGTAATTCACTTGTTAATGTGGGATATAGTTATTTCTGAGATCTTCTAGTTCCATCCCCAAAGTCTGAATTACTTGGATCCAGTGGTGGGTGTGTGCTTAAAGACAGATAACTCTGCCTTGAATGAGGAAGAAAGGTAATCCAGTTTCCCCTGAGATTAGGGAGGGGGAGAGATTAGGGAAGAGAAGGGAAAGGAAGAAGGAAAAACACGTTCTTTTAAAAATAAGTCACAATGGCAGAGAAGCAAGGGCTATATTGAAATCATAAAGTGGACCATTGTTACACAAACACTATTGCAAAAGAAAACAAAAATTATGTCATTCATGAATATTAGACACTAAATTCAGTAAGGGGAACATTTCATATGCTATATATTTTTTGAGAACTTCCAAGGTAGGGCATGGATTGAATCTAATTAAACCTAATACAACCAGGTTTGCCTTCAGCATTGAAGCAAATTGCTAGTTCTCTTTGAAATTGGCAGCTTGCATTTTGGGATTATGTTGCATGAAAAATACTTATCTTTGACTAAGAGATTAACAAATTTACATCCCTCATCTCTTTTATGCTTGCTCTAGGACAGAGTCTGGTTAGAATGGCTGATGGGCTCATCCATTCCACTTAGATGATTCTTTTTTTCCTCAACTAAAAGTATTTCATTTTGATTAATATAATACAATTCATGATTCTCACAAAAACTCTAAAGATAATATCTTGGTTTTACAGATTAGGAAATTGAAGCTCAGATACCTTATATAATTTACGAAGGTCAAATAGTTTTGGAGTACCTGAGCTGAGATTATAGCCCAAGTCTCCCCAGATACAAAGTATATTTACAAATTTAGAATGTTATTTATCTCTGACCACCCATTTTAAGATTTAGAGGAAAATAAGAGAAATTGACAACACTTGATAAGGGGAACATGGACACTTAAAATAATATCATTTTTTACAGCGTTCAATATATTGATGAAAGGGCTTGCATACATGCCTGCCTAGGTGGGGAATAAAAAGGAAGAGAAAGTTGAACATATATTGGAAAAATTGAAAAGGGCCAGACACTAATGTTCAATATCTTTCAATACACAATATGGAACTTCTATGTTTCATGCGTTAACTAATCCCTAAGAAATTGACAAAGACTATGGTGTCATGGTTGAACCATAGACTATCACGTCAGTGAAAGTCTGCTTTGGTGAGATAGAGGAAAGGGGATTGTAGAATTGAAAAAACGAGACTTATCCCTGAAGATTATTAGAGTGGTAAATGTTAGATATTGTGGAAATTAGTCACCATTTGGTAGCAAAGGACAGAAACCCTCTAAAGCATGTTTATTTGAATGGAAGTTTTAGTAAAAGGATTTTGAGGAAGCTCATGGGGCCCTATTTTAAGGGAAAACAGGAATGAAAAGTTCTGAAATGTTGGTTGATAATCCTACTATATATGTCCACAGATTTTGATTTTTTTGTGTTCTTCCTGCAGGTAGTCCCTATAGTATATCTAATTTAATACACTAAAATTAATTTCCCTGAGATAGAATATGACTTCTGGTTGATGGGATTTTATAAGTTGATTAAAATACAAAGCTGTGAAACAACTTGTCATCCACATTAAGGATTATACAATATCTTCAAAGTGTTCTGAACTGACAGTTGTGTGGTAAAGGGTGTGATGCTGGAATATTTAGCAATAGTTGCAAATTAAGGAATCAGAGGGAATTAGTTTCTCTTCAGAATGTGTGGGCTACCAAAATACATCATGGGTTTAGCATACTTAAAAAAATCCTAAGCCCTCTTAAATTGAGAATGAGATAAGAAAGGATGACTAAATATATATATTTAATATTGCTTATCTATGGGATTGCTTTATTTTAACACGGTCTGTGCAAAAGAGTGGAAAATATAGGGACAGACAAGAGTGAATGAATGTGTCTTTTTAAGTTCATCTCCTACCTTAAAACCATTCTAAGGGAATAGAAAATATATTTCAAGTCAGAGTTGAGTGTATTTTTTACTAGTGGTTTTCAAAACTTGAAAGAGACTTCAAAGAAATGTAAATACTATGCTCTGCTCTCTCCAGTTCCCCCTAAGGTCAGCTTCTTGGCAGAGTTCTTTTCTGTCAAGACAGTTGTCTTTGCCAGTACTAGTCTACTGGGAGACAATTGTGTATTGGGCAGCTGCCTTTTCAATGAGAGATGTGTCTCTTCTCAAAATCTTTTTCTTGTACCTCCTCAGTCTGAAAAACCAGTCATTTCGCTGTCATTCCATATGCCATGCCATATGCTAATTTGACATGAAGTTGCATTGCAGGCGAGATGATCTCTCCAGGACATCACTCCAGGAGAGAGACAGGACAGGGAGACCACACCGACAACAGACAACAGGGGCAGGTTTACAGCTTTCGTGGAATGGGGCCCACTAGCTATTCATGCCATCCTCATAGTGAAATGATTTGGAGATGGCTAATGAGAGTCCAGGTGTGATCCCTGAATCTAAGCCGTATGCCTGAGTGATAGATGTAATATTCACTTGCACAGAGATTCTTTGTAGAATTTCTCATTTCAAAAGAAAGACTCCCCTGTCTAGTGGGTGACACATTTTATTGCATTGAGATAATTTGATGATACTGTATCCAAAATTTGCTTATTTGGAAAATTTAGGGTAACACTCTGAACTTGTTCCTTTTGAAAGAGGTATAAAATAGATGTCTTTAAAAATGAAAAATGAACATTTCAGAAATCATGCTGATCTTCGTGAAAGTACTGTAGTGAGGCCTCTAGCTTGGGGTAATAATGAATGGTGTTATGGAGAATCCCACATAATGTCTGATGATGGAGAGCCCACTGTAGGAAAAAATAAAAGAAGGCTTCAGGGTCTTACTCTCTGGGTAGAGTTGAAGACTAATTGACTTATAACCATAGAAACAAATAAGATTATAATCCCTGTTTTTTGTTTGTTTGTTTTGTTTCCTCTTGGGATCTGGGATGATGGGGAATATTTGATTTCATAGGATTCAAATAAGATGAGGAGGCTTGTGGTCATTCCTACTATACCAGGTATTAATTCTCTTAGGATTTCTATCACAGTGTGTGTCCTTGAGCTTTTGGCATTAAACACATTTGTACCTGCTCCCCATGCCAATCATGAATTTTATTACAGGAACTGGCATTGGAAGTCATGCTTAATGCTACACACATTATAGTTAGTGCACACTTAATTAAAGCAGAGTGATGATGATAATAGCAATGATGTAATTTCCTTACATTGAAGGAGGAAGAAAGTTGGTTGCAAAGGGGTCCATTGGTTTTGTTGTGTGTGTTTCTACTTCAGGAACTACTCAGTGTATACATACCAAAATTCAATTTTTCTGAGCTCTACCAGGGCTTATAGGCTCTGTGGTTTCAGTGCTGACTAAAGTCTCCAGGGACTAGTGATAAACGGCAATGTCAATTTATTTACTGTAGAATATCCATCTGGCCTTCAGTAGCTTCTCCAGTTTGTCCAGTGGGAACAGTAGCAATCCTCACTGGGAAAATGTTTGCCAGAATTAAACTAGACTGCTCAATAATTTGGCCACCTAAGAGAGAGAAGTTACAAGTTCAGAGTACCTTTAACTCATTCAAATAAGTCATGCCAACATCATGAAAATCATACTGCAACTTCTTAAATAAAATGCTAGAAAATCAGAGTATTGTGTCGTCTTTCTCATGTCACCTGTCCATCTTATCTCTTGTTTGATCCATTTGCTCTTGATCCAGTGATTAATATTTTGTCTTCAAATGTACCCCTTCCTAACTTGTCCTGTGGTTAGTAGACCCTGACACTGAGACATAGGCTCCTCACCCCTGATTCACCAGGTTGTATCTAAGTATTAGCAGAAATAAAGAGCCATTGACTTAATAGAGTCTGAGGTAGACCTATTACTAATAATAGCTCAATCGATTTCAAATTTTCTTTAAGAAGATATACAGAATCCAGAAAATGATACTTAACATCCTGTGTGTACAAATAACTTTTTATGTTTAGATAATGAGAGATTTTTACTCATCAATAAAACATAGTAAAAGAATGCAAAAAGGTTCCCTCCCCTCCCATAGCCCAAAGACAAGTACTGAGTTTATAAAGTAGATGAATTATTTCTGGGAAAAAATTGATCATTTTCTATAACCCTCTATGGGTCAAACCATTGTTTGAATATTTCGCTCATTTCTAAAGTCCTTCTCATTTATTAATTCAAGTGTTAGGTACTATTTTCTCATCAAAGAATTATCTTTATGTAAAAAAGATTTAAAAAGTCAGGTTGCATTGAAGACTGTACATATTATAGAGAAGAAACACAAAACAATGACATTAATAATATTAACAATATCAATGAAAATAGAATCTATTCTTTATTCCTTGGTATCTATCTTGTGTCATGATTTTTCCCCAATCTTTCTATAACTCACTTAAACCTCAGAACAACCACTTCAGTCAATATTATTATCTTCATTTTACAATCATAGAAGTTGAATAAATTGCCTAAATCACACAGCTTTTCAAGTGACAAAGTTGGAATGTTAATTCCTGAAGCTTGCACTCTTATTCATCATATGAGACTTTTAGAGAAAAGTATAATATGATATCATGTAAGAGGTATTAAAAAGATGCTTTGCAAGAGAAGAAGGAACTGATAAGTGGTTCAGGGAATATTTTAGATAGCAGGCATGACAAGAACTTGAAACTTTGAAGTATCTTGAGCCAGAGATAAGACAAGGAGAAGAATGGGGGCGAGGGTAGTCCTTAAAAAGAACCTCAAATAGTTGTTCTGTCTTACTGAACTTTGAGGGAAAGTAAAATGTAAAACTGGAGATTTAGGTAAAAAGCCAGATTCTAAAAGCCTTGAATGTTTTCATAAGTGGTTTGAACTTTATCCTGTCAGCAGTGAGCAACTGCTGAAGAATTTTAAAGCAAGATATATATTATGTATCTGAATATATGTTAACATGAAAGCCTATCCTCCATTTTCACAATTGGAAGATACACATATAGCAAAATACTTTCTTAAATGATGTTTTCCCTTTTTTGGTGAAGTAAATTTATTTTTATTAATTTAGATGCACACTAAAGATATGTACTAACATGTTACATAAAGTAACAAATTAATTTAGAATTGTTGCCCTATTCTGCTTCCTCATTTCACAGCTCAAGTTAGTATCCGGGGCACTGATATCATGCGGTTCACTTGCGATGCTTTTTGATCTGGCTAACACACTTTCATAGAACATGTCACTTTACTTCCATAAGAATTGTTTGATATATAACACATACTGAATTCTTGTTTCAAGCTGTCATTGGACATTATATTCCAAGCAACAAGAACCCCATTTCTAAAAATAATTTATCGTACAGGACAAAATTGGAAGTAGCACTTAGTTTATCTGCAGAATTTACACACTAACATACTCTAATGATTTTATAAATGATCCTAAAAAATCTGCGTGCCATGGAATTGATCATTTGTAACTGTTAGCTCAAAACTTAAGGAAATACCAAATACACCTCTACTTGAGTGCCTACTGTGTACTCTATAGTGTATAAATTCCTCTGTGCATGTTTTCTCACTAAAGCCAAGTTATCTTAGTCCTAGGTGGCATCTAACATGAATCTGTCATACAGAATGCACTTGGTGAATCTTTTATGATTGAACAAGTGATTATAACAGATGTAGTTACCAGTAAGAGCAATTTCTAAAATATTAATGTATGCGTCATTGCATATTTTCATCTGCACTTGGCATTATGTAATACTGCAAGCTAACCTGAAAGCAGTATATGAAAACTTCCAATTTTTACAGCTCTCACTAAACTTGAACCATCAGAAGAGTAGGAAATTACATTTCTTTATTGCTTTAATAGATAATTCCTTACTTCTAGTAATATTAGGCTTATTTCTCTGAGTTTCCTGGCAATCTGAGTTTTCTCTTCTATGAATTTCTTGTTTATATTCTATACTCATTTTTATTTAGTTCTTTTTTCCCTTACCATTAAATTTTAGTGATATATCATCTATGTTGGGTTCAAATTCCTTTCTTGTTATGTGTTTAAAAAAATCTCACCCTAAGCTGTAGCTTGTGTTTGAACTTTGTTGGCATTCATACTTTGAGGCATTCATACTTCAGTACAGACAAATATGTAGAATGTTTCCTTTGTAGAGCCATAAACATTTCAACTAACTCCAGTTATCAGAATTCCTTTGGATGGATGCACAAAGAAATCTAAAAAGAGCCATCAAGTGAATTTTAGATTGAATGATGAAGAATTCCAGATAAAGATGATCAAAAGGGGCTGATACACTTTCATGGAAAAATCCCCAAATGATTTAAATTGGTTTATAGAAAGAAGGGATAGAAATGCAAGGTATTATTAAACAGAAATATTTAAAAATATGCATGGTTCAGAATGTACATATTAGCTATTCCTTTTGGTTACTTTATTGGATTTGGGGGTTCTTGGTAGTTTAAATATCATGTATTTTTTTCAATGTTTCTTGACATTTTCTACAACCCTGGAATTCATTTTTTCTTTTTTAAACAGAACAAACTTAGATTGTGAAATGTCACTTGCTATTACTTTCCTGGAATACATGACTGAGTATAAGGAACATCACTGTGGTGGTGCATGTGATATTCCAGTAGATACTTGAAAATCATCTTGCTTCAAGAGCTTAATACGTTCCTTGTTCCTAGATAAAAGTGGTGGCATTTATTAAAATTCATTTCTTATACAGGGAAAAATTAAAGAACAAAGCATTTGTACTGCCAGGAGGTAAGAGCAAATCTGATGAAAAATGGAAGTATTACTATAATGTCAAATAAGGGTGGTGCTGCTCTTTCCATCACTACTCCAATACCAGAGGCTTTCTTCCATTTGCATCTTCCTTGCTGACTTACAATGAGTCACTTCCTCTGATGATCAAAGTAGTCAGGGATTGGTTGTATAATGGTGATCTTCATTTTAAGACAGGGAAATTGAGGATTCATGTTAACTAACCTGTTCATAGGTAAGGGCCTGTTTGCTTTTTAGCTGAGTACGTCTAGAATTAGTACCTCTGCCTTTGGAATTTTGGTCTAGGTTTGTTTTTGTTTTGTTTTGTTTCCCCCACTTCCTTTGCTAGATCCCTGATCTATATGTTGGGTCTTTGATGCTCCCAAATGGGCTCATTTCTATATTTCTATAATTCAACACATCATGCTGATATAGATGCTGAGAGTGATGAATGGATTCAAAGTGATTTTAAAATAAATATGCAAGTGGTTGACACCATTTCCCTCAAAAAGTGATTTCTAATCCCCTCTACCTGAATGTGGTTCAGCCCTAGTTACCCACTTCTGACTCACAGAATACAGCAGAAGTGATGCTGTATGATTTCCAGGCTAGGTCATAAAAGGCCATATAACTTCCCATTGGCTCTTTTTGAAATACTTATTTTTGGAACGTATTCACCATGTTCTGAGGAAGGCAAACATCACATCAGATAACCCTGTGTCTGGCTCTGACCCCAGATCCAGCCCCAGCAGAGGTCCAAGTTGACAGCCAGCATCAAACACCAAACAGATGTGTGGGAGAATCTTCAAATGATTCTTCCTCTTTGCCTTTGAGACATTCTGGTGGTTTCTGAGAGAAGATATAAGGTGTCTTCAGCAAGCCTAGATCACAGACTCGTTAACAAAATAAAAATTGTTATTGTTTAAAGTCATTAACTTTTGGGGTAGTTTGGCATAGTGAAAAACAAAACAGTTTCACACTTGCCATGTGCTGACACTTTGTTCCGTATTGGGGTGAAAGAGAAGCAAGGAGGGAAGGAAATCAACATTTGCAGACTTCATACCATGCTCTAGTCACTGTGATTTGTGGTACTTCAGTGTACTAAATAATGGTAAATAAGGTAAAATTACTATCTTTATTTAGCAGAGGAGAAGCTGGGGATCAGGACTTTCATTCATTTTGTGTTGGATCCCATAAATGGTAAATAATAGAAATAAGGTACAAATCTACTCATCCTTCTTTTGTTTTTTCAAAGGGTGATTGGATGTGATTTGAGAATCTGAGAATCTTACATACAGAATATGTTTATGAATAGTAAGTAAACCATTTAATAAATGCAATTATAGAGATATGAAAACAGTGCTTCAGGAGAGTGGTATTGGCAATAGAATGATTCTTTGTTCTAACCTCTCTTCCAGAAAAAGAGAAGGTTTCTTTACATTTTACATTGAAGTTTTGAAATATGTGTATTATAACTTGGGTGGAAGGTTATTGACCCTAGATTGGATGATTGGATAGACAATAAGTTTTTTATTCCAGGCAGAAGGTAGAAAAAAGTATTTGTGTGTGTGTGTGTGTGTAAGAAAGAGATTGCATCACATTCTAAAATGTTGAATGTGGAAAATTAGAAAAACAACAACGACAACAAAACCCACAAAACTAAAAGTTTAATTTTGCAGCTCAGAAACAAAAAAAAATCAGATTTGAAAGGGTGAGACTGAGCTGTCAGCAAAAGATAGGAAAATAATGAAAATGGATGAAATTATCTAGTGAACACTGAGGGGAGAGGCCAGAGAATATGAATCTGGGCATGGGAGACCAGATTATTAATTAGGGAACTGACATTAGAAGTCAGTGAGTGAAAGTAAATGATCAATAAATGGTTGACAGAAAGCAGTGAAAAAAGAGAACATTTTTTTTTTTTATCCACAGAAAAGGAAGGAGCTAGTAGCATCATTTGACAGAGTTTAGGTAGAATGAAGGCCAAAATATGGTGTTTGTTTTGGCATTTTTGATATGAATATGAAAGTTAAATTGTAGAAGTCAAGTGGGAGTTTTCAAAGACTGACCCAAGGTAGACTGGATACTGAAAAGGGGCAAAAGGTAGAGAAAAATGTTCAAGGAACAGCAAGTTATTCTTGCGAAGTTCATTCAAACAAGCACCACCACACATATCTATCCCTTCTTTATAACATTTCTAATACTTTTGAGTTTGTGAGAGGTAAGCAGAAGCATGAGCAGATAGTATCAAAAAGTCTGCTGAAATTGGGTTTAATTGGAAAGTAAAAAATCCTGGCAACACATACAGATGACTCTTTAGGAGTTTGCTGAAAATAGGAAGAAAAATAGGAGAGTAGCCCACAGAAGATATGACGTTAAGATCTTTGAAAATTAACATTTATTTATTCTAACATGGTTGATCTTACATGCTATTCTTATATATGTATGTGAACATGTATGTTATGGAGATACAGATAAATACATAACATATATGTTAATGTGTACATATTTGTGCACCTTTTTTGAGATTAGATATCTTGGAAGGAGTCAACAGGTAAGGGTAGGGCACTTTCTGTGGGAGAAAGGGCAGAACTGCTACAGTGATGGTCTTGGCTGTTGACCGGATATCATGGGTAATTGGAGCCATGGGCTTTACCTAGGGGTAAAGACAATTCTTCCAGGAAGTCTATAAGAAAAGGAAAATAGATGTATATACAACAAAGAAGCTGGCAGATGTGGTGGTAGAAATATGTGGAAGTTGATTGCTTTATTTTCCCAGTGAATTTGAAATCATTGAGATAGCCATAGTGAAAAGGCAGAAGGTGGTGTTCAAGATTTGAAAAGAGAGAAAACCTAAAACAGCAAAAGTGTGAGAGCATGGATAGACAGGGAGTGTGGATGAAACGCTGGGCCTCCTTGCTCAGGGACGAGTGTATTTCAGTTAGAATGTGAATGTGAGGACAATCATCAGAGAAAGGTTTAGGATGTGGGAGATTCCCTGATAGTTGGCTGTAATTTCAGATAGTACTTTGGGCTAATTTTGAATTTTGATTAGAAGGTGTAGAGATTCTTACAGAATGAGCATCCTGGTGATTAAGAAATAAATGGTCTAGAGGTGTGATGCTTCCCAGAATATCTGAGAAAATAGGGGAGGAGAACATAACCAGTTTCAGCCTGACCTTCTCCATCAGTCTGTTTTGAGAGGTGTGAGCTTGGTTTGTGAGAGGCAGGGGTCTTTGAAGAGTGACCGGTGACTGGCTTCCTCCTTCCCTTTGGCTGAGTCTGAGCTGAAGGCAGGCACCGCATATGGATGGAGCTTCACTCATCTCCCTTTGGCTCTCAGTGCTCCTGTGTGTTTCTTCCCATCAGATTCCTGCTGCACAATTGTGGCCCTTTGCTTGATGGGTGTCTCTTAACATGGGAAGCATTTGGCCCCATGGAAGACTGTCAGAACTGTAAAGTTGAGTTCCTAGGAGCATCTCTAAACCATGCACACACAAATCTCCATATTCTCTGTCCTCAAGTAAGGCAACTTGGAGGACTTTTCCATGCTGTCTCCCAAAAGGTTCCTGTGGTGAGCAGGATACAGTTGCATTTACAAATAATTTATAAATTTATTAAAAATGTATAACATGCCATGAAAATTACTCATGGAACAAAAGAAGTTAATTCTAAGAGTTAATTATTTTTTTCTTTTTTTAAAGCCAGCCTTAGCAACTTAGCAAGGCCTTAAGCAACTTAGTAAGACCCTGTCTCAAAATAAAAAAAAATAAAAAGGGCTGGGGATGTGGCTCTGTGATTAAGCACCCCTAGGCTCAATCCCTGGCACCCCCCCAGTTTTGCATATTAGAACTATAGGCACAGAATATTTTTAATCTCCTTTGATTCAGATACTATTTATATGCTGTAAGATACAACAGCAAATGTAAAACAGCAACTATCAATACACTAAAAGCAAAAACAACAAAAGACAGATAATTTAATATATCATCCCAAAAATAATTAATAATTAATTAATAGTAATTATGATTTCAATACTTACATAAGCAAATATTGAGAGATAAGTATATGGAAAGAATGGGGAAAAGGTAGAGCTTCTCAAATAAGGCAGCAACCAGAGTAGAAGTCAATAGTTGTTGCCTAAATTGAGGCATGAGGAATGCTTTTATTGATTGTTTTTTAAAGTCATGGAGATATACTAGATAAAACAACCAGCAAAAGCCAAAATGATTGTCTCTGGGAAATAACACTGGGAGGCAGAGCATACGGGGTATGCAGTAATTGCTTTTTTTGAATCAACATACTTGTGTTCTTTCATTTGTAAAAAAAAAAAGATATGTATGTATATTTATGAAAAGATTAAAATACATTTTAAAAACTCCACTGCCATATATAGTCATACCATTCTTAAGCCATATGTATTTGTACCCTGTTCTCACACAGGAAATGAAATTCAAGTAAAACCAATGGTGGAAAAAGGAAATGGGAAAGACATAGGAGGAGGGAAGAAAAAAGTACAAGAAGAGAAAGAGTCAGAAGAGATGAAAATAACAATGCTTTTCATGAGACTATTTATGTCTAGCATTTTTTTTTTAAATTCTTACCTTTCACAAAACTTATTATCCAGTTTGGTCTTTGTTTAATCCCTTTATTTCTTAGGTCCTCAACCAAATGATTCCCTTTGTCAAGGGCAATGCTTTTATTTGTTTGCTGTACACAGAAATTATCAATAAATATTTGGAATAGTGGCTTTTCTCTATTACTCTTACTTTGTCCTGTCTTCTTGTGTTGAGCATTTCTAGGATGGAGAAACCTCTCTGATTGTTCTACATTGTGTTGAAATCCAAGCACCTTTGCTTGATACAGCTGTCTCAAACTGTGCTCTTTCTCGTGGAAGCCAGTTCAGTGCAACAATTACATTCAGCTTTTTTTTTTCTTTCTTTCTCCCCTGTCATCCCTTTTTGAGCCACTTAATATCTCGCAAGTTTTAATGTCTCTTCTTCCTGTAAGAAATCTTCCCAATTATTGTTAAATGACGATATATATGGGGAAACATTTCATAGTAATCAAGAGAGATTACTGAAGTGCTAATGCCCTCTTAGACTAATTAATGCACTTAGTTTAAAAACACATGATGATACTTTTAATACCTAACTGGTGTTTTAAACGTTGTCTACCATGCAGAATTATTGTTAGTTCCAACAGATCTACAAGCAGAATTTTCACATTACCAATAAAAGGACAGAAGAGATTTTCCTTTCTCCTCCTTCCTTTTCTCTCTCCCTTGTTTCCTTTCTTTATCTTTCTTCTGTTTCAGCTTTCAGAACTAATAAGAATATCAGCATCTCTAAATGCATATGAGGAATGCTAATATGCATTACTAATAAAAGGACACTTTTGTAATTAATAAATGAGCATTTATCTAGAGAAAGAAGCCAGATTTTTTTAAGAGAGAGAGAGAGAGAGAGAGAGAGAGAGAGAGAGAGAGAGAGAGAGAGAGGGAGAATTTTAATATTTATTTTTTAGTTTTCGGCGGACACAACATCTTTGTTTGTATGTGGTGCTGAGGATGGAACTCGGGCCGCACACATGCCAGGCGAGCGCACTACGGCTTGAGCCACATCCCCAGCCCAAGAAGCCAGATTTTTAATCTACATTTTTGTTTTTAAT
Organism: Marmota marmota marmota; assembly: GCF_001458135.2. Classification (NCBI taxonomy): domain Eukaryota; kingdom Metazoa; phylum Chordata; class Mammalia; order Rodentia; family Sciuridae; genus Marmota; species Marmota marmota. The sequence goes on from NW_026000057.1 coordinate 27,175,836, forward strand.
TGTAAACAGACATTATTGAAAGTTAAAAAGCTGACTTTTTCAAAATGTTGTCTAAAATTGTGTCCATATATACACATTATTTTCTTGTTCTTTTCAAACCTTTCCTTTCCTTTCTTACATCATTTTAATTACTTTTAAAGTGTACAACTCAGTGACATTAAATCTATTTCCCAGTATGTACAATCATCACCACTACAAATTTCCTTAACTTCTTCATCATCTCCAGCAAGTACTCTATATCCACTAAATGGTAACTTGATTTTTCTCTTAAAATATCAAAAATCCTAATATAAATATATAAAGTTCTGGGAATTTTAAAGTAGTTTACATGAAATGAAAAGTGCAGAAACTGAATTTAATCAAAGTAGTTTTTTTTTTAATTTTCAGAATTGAAACACATACATTCCAGCTACATAAAGATCTTTGTTTGCTTTTATCTTTAGGCATTTTTCTAAATAGAAGAACACTGGCTTTAGCTATCCATCTTTCATTTGTAGCAGCAATTGCCATCACAATGGTGTCATAGAAGTCCTATGCAGTAGCCCCAATCACTGTAGCTCATGTGTTTGTCAATTAGAAGTATTTTTTTCCCACTGACCTTTCAACAGTAGTCTTTAAAAGATATATTGGAGCAAGTGGATATTCTCATTGAAGAGGACACAGATGTGGAATTGCAAAGAAATATAAATTATTTTCTAATTGGAAAGACAGTCTGTCTCTAGTCAAGATATGATTTAGAAAGCTGCTTCCTGTGTCCAGTCATGCTGAATGGTGTGTATGATGATGCTTGAATCATATCCACTATTGCACAAGGACAGTATGTCCTTTCAAAATAGTCTGTGAATGGCCACTTTATGAAACAGAATAAATTGACTACATTTTTACCTGAGGTCAGATATATTTGAGAAGGAATTTCAGAATCAAAAGTTCTTTTCATGATGAGTTCAGGTTTTCCTGAATCCTATTTGGACTTCATATGTAAATTATAAGACTGCTAAACTTCATTAACTGAATATGGTTTTATGTTAGTGCACTATGTGATTGAGTATATCAAGAGAGCTAATGAAAGCTAGACCACTCCACCACTGAAAATTATTCATTTGCATGAACATTTGTAATGCCTATCTTTATTTCATCCTGAGTGAAAATAAATTATTCTCATTCCCTACCATTAAAAAAAGTCACAAATTGTGGCTGGTGCCTTGGCACATGCCTATAATCCAAGTGGCTCAGGAGATTCAGGATGATGAGGCAGGAAGATCACAACTTTAAAGTCAGACTCAGCAAAAGTGAGTCACTAAGTAACTCAGTGAGACCCTGTCTCTAAATAAAACACAAAATAGGGCTGGGATGTGGCTCAGTGATTGAGTGTCCCTGAGTTCAATCCCCAGTATAAAAAAAAAAATCACAAATTGTATCCAATGTAAATGATAAAAGAATGATTTGATGAAAATATTTTCATATAAAAACTAATATTAGATGTAATCATTCATTGATGAAAATATAATATATATGTATTTTATATTTATAATTATGCATAAATGTTGTCTAAATACATAATTAGTAATGTATATTTTTAAAAACAAACATAGTACTTAGATTTGAAACTTTTGTGATTTTTGTGAAATTTACATGTGTAATACTAATATAAATGATTACTGTAAGGTGTTTTTTTAAATTTTTAAATTTAGTGATTTTTGTAAACAGTAATGCAGTGGCTATTTCAATGAGTACTTGAAAATAAGAGCCACAAGGTAACATACAGCCTATTAGTACCATAGGATTTTACAGTATCTATATATATATGCCTTACAGATGTTATATAATTTATAAAGAAACCTTATCTACTTCTATAGAATTAGGTGCCATTATTTGAAAATAAAATACGATTGAACTTAATTTAATTCTTTCGATTTTGCATTTTGGAAAGCACAAAACAGCTCTTGACTTTTGCAGTTCAACACATTAGCATCTCTTGCAGTTGAATGAATACATTTTCAATAAGAAACCAATGAATTATGGAGTCTTTTCAATGGTGACTTACAATAAGCAGTAATTCACAAAATTTATATTCTTTAGAATCTATTTCCCTCTTGTAGAAATGTGGGTTGGTTGACATCTTCTACAGCCTGCTTAATCTTTTGTAAATATTTGCAAGTCTGAATCATTGGTATAGATTTTGTTGCTACTCATGAAGAAAAAAAAAAGACCTCACAGAAGAGGAAGGGAGAAATTTGAAAGACAAGAAAAGGGAAAACATGCAAAAACTAAACAACAGAGAAAATAGGCCATTTTGTCTTGATAATTCAGCTAATGCTTTGAAATTGATCATTGAAAGGATATTTTTTGAATGTAGATAGCTGAGATGTGTGTGTGTGTGTGTGTGTGTGTGTGTGTGTTTTAAATTTAACAAGTCTTTTGGAATCAAAGGAACTATTGAAGGCACGCCTAGGCATTAACTTCAGCAAATTCCCCAAATTATGCAACTTGTAATGTCACAAATTCCTGATGCTCACCCCTTCAGTGAGCCTTAATAGCTTATTTTGATCAAATATGTGAGAATATTCGACATATCATTTGAGAAGTCAAATTCAGTTTATCTAATGCCCATATTTTCTAATCAGAGGGAATTTTGTTATCTATTGTGTGAAAGAATTTCATTACCCAATCAGAATAGACCTCCTGGTACATTATCCAGTTTAAGTTCACTTGGTTGTTATTACATTAACAATCTAAATTATCATTAAAACTTCACGTGCTTATTCCCTAGTAAGAATGCCTTAAGGGCATAAATCTAGTTGATTGTTTTATACGGTGCCTCTTTTCTTCATCCTGGAAATCTTCCCAAAGCATTTCCTTTCCCACCATTGACTCCCCTTTAGGTGGTTAAAAAGGAAAATCGGATCATGCTGCTTTCTGCTGTAACACTGTTGAAAAGCTCCTCATTTTCTTCAGACTTACAGTTACAGTCCCCACTGTGGCCTAATGAAGAAAAAAGTAAAACAAACAAACAAACAAACAAACAAAAAAACCAAACAAATACCACCAATACCACAACCAATAAAACCTTTCTAATTTCATGCAGGTAATTGTGTATTCTCATTTCCTCGCTCTTTACTTTCTGTCTCTCCTACAGGAATCAAGCTCTGTCATTCAGGGACTTTTTCCTTCCTTTGTATTGTTTTATTTTCTGACATATCAGTAGAGCTAATAAATGTTACATTTTCCATAAATATTTATTTACTGTCTGACCAACAGAATAAACAAACAAATGAATAGAAAATGTCAAGCAATCACTTAAATGACTGAATTAAGTAAAAGTAGCAGGAGTCAAGAACTCCAAGAAAATGGTTAGACACTTTACAAATGTATCTGCAGTAGTACTAAAAGTCTGATTCTATGGGGCAGTAATCCTAATGTTTGCATATTTTGCATGAAAACTCATCCTTGATTTGTAATTTTTACTTCTGTAGATTAAAAATATTCTGTCACATGTGGTGTTCCTTCTCAAGGACAACACAACCTCTTGGAAGAAAACTCAGGCTCCCAATGTAACACTGTTTTTGCCACATCAGAAAATTGTGGGGAAATAAATAACTTGGGCTTCATCATTATGATAGCTAATGGCTTCAGGGATGACCCCAAAGCAGACAATATGGTCCAAACGTCGTCTCCATCTGTGTCTCTGCTGTCAAGGGAAATCGGTTTATATCATTTCTTATTTCTTTCTTGGTACAAATGACAAGTACCCCATGCCTTGTTCAGCCCCCAACTTCAATGACTGGTGAAAGATGATGTACTGTGAATTGATAAGTGAAACTAACTTTCCTTTAGAGCTACAAAACTAACAGAAGTCCTCTGCCTCCACAAATTGGACTCTGGGTGTTTGCGTGTGTGTACACAGAAACATGTGTGTGATTTCCTCTGGAAAACTGTCAGAATAACACAAAATGTTGTTTTCTTCATGATTCAGAAATGATTTAGAAAACAGGAAGACAGTGCACAGATAGCAATGATGGATTAATGGTGTGTCATAAAGGTATTCTGTCATGAAAAATACCTTAAAGATCTTTCCTAGAGCTGGCGATTGCCTCCAGAAAATTGTAGACAAAAATCTGTACAAAGACCTTACACAATTTGTGCCTCTTTTTTTCCTTCAGTGTAAAATTTCAGAGTATTTTCAAGCTCTGATTCTGCAGTTAGATACATGGCCTGAACTATTTCTAAATAAAATCATTATTACCAGCATTGCCAACTAGCCACTTAAATCCTCAGTTGTGCATGATACTGAAAGCTACAGAGCAATTATGGCTCCGACTACTTAAAAAAGCACAATAAGACAAATGGATAAAATTATACTTGCATATAATAAAATGACAGTACAAATTCTTAGTTATAACTAGTATGGAAGGCAGAATTAAAGTTTAATTTTTGGTCTTTCTTTTGTGTATTGACATGTTTACCTTGGATTGGACATGGCTGGAATCATAATAAAGCCAACATGCATAATAATGTCCAATAATTATAATAATATTTATTCTTTCATAGTGTTCAGTTGACACATGATATGCATTTTGCTTGACTTTAATGAGTAAGCACAATGACCATCAGAGAAAGAGAAAAATGGAGATAAAGAAAAGATAAAGAAAAATGGAGATAAAATGGAGATAAAAAATCTGTTTTAAGAAATCTGTTTAAGAAGAAGTAACAGTCTTCATTTCCAGGTATAAAAAACATGTAGCAGTAAACACCTTTAGAAAAAATAGAAAGTTTGAAGGAAATACCAGGCAGTTATAACGACACATGGATAGTAATACTTGGTAACATGTTTTGTTTTTTGTTTTTGGTACTGGGGATTTAACTCAAGGGCACTTGATCACTGACCCACATCCCCAGCCCTATTTTGTATTTTATTTAGAGATAGGGTCTCAATGAGTTGCTTAGCACCTCACTTTTACTGAGGCTGGCTTTGAACTCACAGTCCTCCTGCTTTAGCCTCCTAAGTTTCTGGGATTACAGGTGTGTGCCACCATGCCTAGCATTTAACATGTTTTTTACTCAAATAATGCTAGATAAGTAGCCAAGTAGAGAGTGAATACAGGTTTATACCAATCATGAATATGCCTCAGTCTCCTTTATTAGGAGTACTTATTAGGAATAATTCTTATTAGGAGTAAGGGATGAATTTCATTACATTGCCATCTTAGAAAGAGCCCTCTGGAACAATCTTCACCAGAAGTTTCTATCCTATGAACCTTGAATGATAGAATGAAGGTGTGGCGGTGAGGTTGAGGGGCCATCTACAGCCAACATAGTCTGGACTAAATTGGCATATCACTATTTTGGTATGATGTCCATGGCCTATTTGACAATTCCTCGTGTAAGTGTGGGAATACAAACAGGAAGTGTTTAAATTATATATTCCTTATCACACTTCTATTTAGTAACAAGTTACTTTCCAAATATCTACTAAACCAAATATGCCAAGATGAGTACATATATTACTGGATCTCTAGAAAATGACAGAGGAGCTTTTGAATATTATGTGTGAGCCATTAAAATTTCTCAAATTTTTATTACACTTTATTTCTAACATGTTTAGTTGAAAATACCTCTGATCAAGTGTAGGCAGCCACATGGGTTAAATTCAAATTTTCTCTCAAAACTTAAACTTGAATTTGCTATAAACCATATAGTCATAAAGATTTAGGGCCCTGGGTTTCTTTCTCTCTTTCTTTTTTTGTTTTTTAGTGGGATTGGCATAGATGTCACTCAAAACAATTTTTTTTAAAGAGAGAGAGAGAGAGAGAGAGAGAGAATTTTAATATTTATGTTTTTCTAGTTTTCGCGGACACAACATCTTTCTTTGTATGTGGTGCTGAGGATCGAACAAGGCCTGCATGCATGCCAGGCTAGCGCGCTACCACTTGAGCCACATCCCCAGCCCCAAAACAATTTTTTTTAAATGTAGAAATTCATAACTTATGAATGTATTTACTACCTGCAAATATATATAATATATATGAATATGTATATATTATATATATATATATTTATATAACTTTATATGGGGTGCTTGTGTAGGTATTTTCAAAAGTATATTATTTAGAGACAGCAGTTTTCTACAGATGCAGTAGTAGTCTATTCTGATTTCTCTAGGTTAGCTATGAACACAAATCAAAAAATATTAATATTGAGACAGGAAATGCAATTACTTTCCCATTCTAAATTAATACTGCTACCATGCATGAATCATATCCCTGAAACTATATTTTGTAATGTACTTTCTGCTGAATGAAAAATTTAGAGTAAATACCTACTCTGCTCTATAGAAATGGCAAAAATTCTAATATATGGATTTCATTAGATGTGCATTCAGAACTCCTTTTATGCTGCAAACAATTGCTAGAAAACAATGCACTGTGCTATTTGCCAACACAACAGAAAATATATGGCAGAATTATTAGAGCACAGAAGTTTTGACCTATTTAACATAGTATGTCAGGGCTTATGGATATTACATGTACTTGGAATGTTTTTGATTGTTCTAAAAGGGCCTTTGCATTATTACTTTTAATAATAGAACAATAATAATTATTGTGTGTTAACAAATGGATAAAGGGGTAGAACAAAGATGGAATAAATAAGATACATAATTGCTGTTTGAAGTTTTTGTTGGTGTCATTTAAATATAAATCTGAATCTAGTAAGGAAAGATGAAATAGCTTAGGTGAGTTATCATACACAAGGAACAATAGACGTTATTTTCCATTCAGTTGGATTTGGTTTGTGATGGGAAAGCAGCTTGAAAGAAACAAGCTGAAGTGCAAGGAATGTCCAAACATATTTCAGAGATTATGTTTGTCTATCAAGGAACAGAATGATGCTGTCATGGGTTTGTCAAAATAAATACAGAGATACCATTACTTTCCCTGTCTTCTCTGGTACATTTCAGCTGCCCGTAAGTGGAAATGATTTTCCTATTTCCAGATACTTAATCTTCCTTGTGTGCTTTCTTTACAGTTGTTGTCTGGTATACAATATGTGGTACAAACAGACTTGTCACTATTTACTACTCCACAGAAATTGAAACAGGAAGTTTTTTTGTTTTGTTTTTATAATTCTTTGTGAGAAACTCTTTGAATTATTCATTAAAAATTAGGAAAATATTTTAAACTTTTGAAAGTTGAACACTTTTAAAAATGAGATATGTATGTTGTCTAGCTCAGTGGTAAAGCAGATTTTCAGTGTGATACATAGAAGATTTAAACAGAGACTAAAAGATCCACTAAAAATATATTTGTATTCCATTTATAGTAAAGAAGCATATAATTATTTTTAAAAAGTGAATTTGAAATAGCAATTATAAAAAACCCAAATATTTTTATGTGCACAGTGATTTTTGAGTCATATTATGTATGTCATACATTCATAATCAGTGTTTTCTTTTGCTCTTTTCTTTCATTTTTTTTTTTTTTTTTTTTT
>NW_026000057.1:27183340-27187335 GCF_001458135.2 Marmota marmota marmota
TTATTTTTTTTTTTTTTTTGGTGAGTGTGTGTGTGTGTGTGTGTGCGCGCCAAAAGTTTAGACCAATGAATCTCAACAATATTCATTTCTTTATGGCAACATTTAACAGTATCATCCAAGCTTTGTCTTACATACTTTTAGTAATTTTACCTTCTCAAAAAACAAAACAAAATCATCTCTATGTTGGTCTTGAGATTAAATTGACAAGCTAATTAAATTTTCTTTTTTCTCTGAGAAATTTCAGTCTTTCCAATTTGAGTCAATTCAAGTATGAACACAATTGCTATTTTAGTCAGGAGAATACAGTCATATTCACTAAATACCTGGCAGGGGTCAGCCATCAGCTTAAGGGCAAACTGCAGGTGGTAGGAGACATTGGCTTTTGTAGTAGCTCATTAGGTCTTAAGTGAATCTGAAAAAAGTATCATAAATTCAGAAAATTCTACAGGCATCGTTCAGATAAAACTTTGCATTTCATTTATACCAATGATCACAAAAAACGTTTTTATATATGGCTCTTATTCTTATTTATTCTTGCATATTTTTATTGCATTTTTTAAAGCACATTTAATTCCATTTATGGTTCAACTAGAATAACAGGGACCAATATATTTTCCTATCTGAAATAACCAAAAGCTAATATATGTAAAACAAAGGTTTGCATGCAGGCATTGAAGATTAGTGACCTCAGAAATCTAAAAAAAACAAAGGAACCAAGCCCTATGATTTCCCTTCTTACTGTCTTCAGAGAGTTTTCAATGTGTTTCAGGAAGGAGCAATCAGAAAGGATTAGAAAATAGCAGAGCCCAGCAAGCACTTAGAACCAGCAATATTGCCTGACCCACTGATTGAAAAATTTCACAATTCATGGAGAATTGGGTAGAGTCTTCTGAATGACAAACCATACACTAAATGCTCTTCTGGACTTCTATAAAATGTAAAATAAAGACTCCAAAGGGTCAAAATTTTACAGGTGAATCAACTGCATTCAAGGAAAAGAAGAAGAAGAAGGAGAAGGAGAAGGAGAAGGAGAAGAAGAAGAAGTTTGTGTATAGGAATACAAAAATATCAAGTATTCAAAAAGTAAAATTTACATTTGATATCCGATCATAAGTAATCTTTTGCTGCACAGTGAATGTTTGTTTTCTCCAAATGCATGTGCTCAAATCCTAACTCCACAAAATGATCGACTGTTTTAAGAGAGAGGATTTTGGAGAAATGGCTAAAACAAGAAGGCAGAAGCACTCTTGAAGGGATTAGTGCCCTTGTGAAAGAGATCTGAGGGGGCTTGTTTACCCCTTCTACCATGCACTGATATACTGAGAAGGTGTCAGATAAATCAAAGAGCAGGGTGATTTTGAAAATAAAGAAAAATACTCCCAACTGATTTATAATTTAGAACTCAAAAGTTAATATGACTTTTCATATCCAAATCAGGCCAAGTTTCAGGCATGGCGAAGGAACATTCTTGCTCCTTAAATAAGGTGCCATCAGGGAAGAGCATTTGTGAAACATTCTGATCATTCATAGCCATATGTAAAGGCAATTGGAATGAACAATGAAGGTAAGATTGCTTGTTGCCCTCAGGGCCTAACAATTTATATGGAAGTCCTTTATTAGATGTATTATCATTGTATGCTTATTTACATATCTGTACCTTGTGTTTGATACATAATCAAATACCAGAAGTTTAATGTATTCCAATATCAGTCTCTCAGAATGGAATCATTACCTGGTCATGGAAAAATTATTATTTAGCTAAAAACATGTTTTTCTGCCAAAAAATGCCCAATGCTTTTATCAACTGGGCTAATTAATATCATGCACTTTCAAAGTTGAAAAAAACCCTATATTTTCAAAAAGCATTTTTATTCCACTTATGTGACTCTCTTGGTCTCAAATCTTCATGTTTATAATGGTCTACTAATATCCTAATTAATGTATTGATATATACATTTTTGTTTTCTGATTTCTAAAAATAAATATGGAGATATTATAGACATTTGGATTAAACAGAAACATGATTTATCTTCTCAAACCTAATTAAGCAAAAATAATCAGATTCATACTGAGAAAGACCATAACCAGAGAAATCTCACTTTTTTCCAAGCTTGTCTCATTTTTTTCATAATAAATAATCCTCCAACTTATTTCTCACTCCTATTGTAATCTATTCTGAATACTATTTCTTTGTTTTAATAGACAAGTGTTTAACCAACAAAAAACCATTTGGTTCATTTATTTCACTGGTGAATGTTCATTTGTTGGTTAAAATTGTTTACATTTAAGAATTTATCATTTTTTTTCCCAGGAGAAATTGATCATCTCTAAAAAATAATTTTTTGAAGGAAGAAATCATAAGACAAAATGTAATTCTTTAAATTGAGTGACAGGAACCTTGGTTAGTGGCAAATTACTTCACATAAAAATAAAAGACATAGTAATAATAGCTTTTTTTTTGGAGTGTTTTGATATTTACCAAGCAATTTCACATAAATTATGTCATTTAATCTTCACAACAGAGCTATATGCTAAATCTGATTCTTTGGATGTGCAAGTCAATATGTGGAAAATGAAGTAAATTTCTTTCTTCTATTTATTATTGGCTCAATGTTTTATTTTGCAAAGGATTTAGAATGGCAAGTACAATTATTTACTGAACCCTCACTAGTAAGTGACACAGCTGGGATTTCAACTCAGGTTTTCTACTCCAGGTCATTGTTTGAGATTGACAAAGTATATTGAAATGTTTGCTTTGAACAAATAGCTTACCAGTGATAATCCCGGCAACTCAGACTTTTGGTGCAGTTAACTATGTGGGAAATCTGGCTGTTAATGGGCACTAGAAAGTGTGCCGAAAGCATATGCAGTCTGATTTGGCTGATTTGGGCCCATGGGAGAAAAATAAGATAATGTGACTATGAAAAGGTTATGATCACAGGGCGGTGGTCAACTCCATTTCACTTAGCATTGGCAATGAATTGAAATCACCAAGGATTCAGATATCAAGGATTATTATTTTTTTACATGACGATATTTGTTCCTGCACCAACTATTGCTGTCTCTTCAAAATGTGCTATACCTATTTCCTCCAAAATGCTTGTCAAATCAATCTAGTTATTTCAGATAGTTTTCATTATCTTTCCTGGAGGGCATATGGTTGTTAAATCACCAAGTCCAAAATAGAACAAAAAGTCACTTAATGTTAGAATTCGTGGTTTCTATTAGACAAATGAAACATCCAGTAAAAACAGCAATGTGTCTCGAAAACATTGTGTGCCACATTATAAAAAATAATCAGCATCCTGAATTTGCATTGATCATTGTTTTCTTATAAGTTTTTAACATTTTTTTATTTTCTAGAAAAATGACATTTCTCCATGAATACCTTATTTTAAAATTTCAGAAAAATATGAAATGCAATGCACTCTTTTATGAAGTCATACATTCTAAGAATTCAGTAATATATGTATGAATATTCATATATATATATATATATATATATATATATTCACAAATATATTTGACTATTGAAGTGAAAAAGGAAGTAGAATTTCTTTGATAAAAAAGTCATCATAGGGCTGGGGATGTGGCTCAAGGGGTAACGTGCTCGCCTGGCATGCGTGGGGCGCTGTGTTCGATCTTCAGCACCACATAAAATAAAATAAAGGTGTCCATAGAAAACTGAAAAATAAATATTAAAAAATTCTTTCTTTCTCTCCTTCTCACTTCTCTCTCTCTCTGTCTAAAAAAAAAAAAAAAAAATTAGAAAAAAAAAGTTATCTTATGCTGGGCATGGTGGTGCAGGCCTATAATCCCAGCAGCTCCGGAGCCTGAGGCAGGAAGATTGTGAGTTCAAAGCCAGCCTCAGCAACATAGTAAGAACCTAAGCAACTCAGTAAGACCTTGTCTCTAAATAAAATATTTTAAAAGAGCTGAAGATGTGGCTCAGTGGTTAAGCACCTCTAGGGTTCAATCGCTGGTACCCCCCCCCC
>NW_026000057.1:27191920-27218495 GCF_001458135.2 Marmota marmota marmota
GGGCTCCTAGCCCTGGGCCAGGGCAGTTCCGGGAGCCGGAACTCAGCCGCTCCGTGTTCGGTGTATGCTCCGATAAGAGCAGGCTCCAAGAAGCAGCCTCTGCAGGCTCCCCAGCCCTGGGCCAGGGTGGTTCCGGGAGCCGGAACTCGGCCGCCCCGCGCTCATGCTCGCTCGGATAAGAGCAGGCCTTAAGAAGCACCCAGGCACTGAGCCCGAGCAATCTGTCTGCAAGCCGCAGGCGAATGGCAGCCTGAAATTACCTGTTCTATGGCTGAATGAGCTGCAGTCAGTCGAAAACAGGGATGGTGACGTCAGCTTTCCAACATGGTGGCCGCTGGCCTCCTCTGTGGTCTGACCGGTGTGGAGAACCGAGATGGACCGCTTCCTTCCCCCGTTTCAAACCCAGAATTCAGCCCTGAGTACGGTGCTTGCACGGCTGGCAGAAACTACAGCGCTGTATCCCTGCGTCACTATCTCCTCGTTTCCCAGCGCGCGCTGCAGACTCTAGCCGTGGGGCGATTTGCTGAATAAGCAGTGTTACCCTCCGTGCGACAAACCTCTTGCGTTTGAGTCCCCGTAGCCGATCCTCGTGCAATGGAAATCCTTCCTCCAGGTTCCGGAGCACCCCACTATTGCTGGAAATTCCTAACAAGATAGCCTTTAGGCGTCCTGACTTCATCATACTCCCACACAGTGAAGCAGCACACGCGGGCAATGCACTCCCCTCGCCACCATCTTCCTTCTCGTATTTTTAATTTAGGACTCTGTAATCCCAGCGGCTCAGGAGGCTGAGAGAGGAGGATCTCTAATTCAAAGCCAGCCTCAGCAACAGTGAGGTGCTAAGCAAATCGGTGAGACAATAAAATACTAAATAGGCTGGAGATGTGGCTCAGTGGTCAAGTGCCCCTGTGTTTTTACCTCGTAGTTCTGGAGGCTGGGCAGCCCCAAATTGAGGGAACACATCTGATGAAGGCCTTTTGCATGTCATCTCACAGTGGGAGGCAGAAGGAAATACATGCAAGAGCTAAAAGTTATTTTTGATAAGAAAATTTAATGATAATCTCACATGAATCCAGGAAATACTTTTCAACTTTTTATGGAAAAAAATTGCAGAAAATTATTTTCTGTACAAAATAGGCAATTATTTAATTTTAAACATTCTTGGCCTTTTAAATCACTTACTCTTTAAGCAAATACATGGTGTGGTTTTACAAATGAAATTATAATGGGGAATTTCATTCTCCTCAAGAGTTAGCACATGAATACCAATCATAAAAAGTTTCTATATAGTCTGCATTGTTTCTATATGCTAAGCACTGAATTGGGCTTTAATCAAAATGAGTCTATTTCTCACCTAATGGTAATAACAGTAATTACACTGGGAAAGACAAGGTGGAAATGTCCTCTGGATAGGATAAATAAAAGATGCAGAAACTCATCCTTGAACTAATTGAAAGGTAAATACTTAAGAATATCTTTCCAGCAGAACTATGCAGAGTCATTATACACAGATACACATACACAAAGTGTGCCTTTTGGATTGGAGAATTAGCTGTCATCTATTTGCTTCTTGTGTAAAATAGTCCTCTCTTATCTGTAGGGGATACATTCCAAGACCCCATAGGATGCCTGAAACCTCCTGTTGTACCCAACCCTATATGTACATGCCTATGATAAAGTTTTATTTAAAAATAAGGCACAATAAGAGGTTAATATCAATAATAAAATAGAAGAGTTATAATACTATACTATAATGAAGATTAGGTGAAATGGTCTCTCCGAAGAGAATAAAACAGGGCTGGGTTTTGGCATTTGCCTATGTGTGCAAAACCCTGGGTTTGAGTCCCCATACTTAAAAAAAAAGTGAAGGCAAGTGTATATTAATGTTTTTGAACCATGGTTGAGTGTGGGTAATTCAAACCTCAGAGAAAAGCAAAACTATGGGTTCAAGGGACAACTATGTTATAATTAAACAAAATCACAATGAAGATTTCCTGAGGAAAAAAGAAGGTCACTATTATTGGAGCTAGTCAGTGTTTTAATATCATGGCTATAATCACTTGCTGTCTTACACTTTAATATAGAGTTCTTTCTAAGTAAAAGGTTTCAGGTGGTATGAAATCATAAGGCTATAATATGATCTGTTTAATTTCAACAAACATTTTAAATTATATTCTCAGGGAAAGGGAATGTTATTGAACAACTGGTTTCAGATAATTTATGACAAAATTTGTAAACTTTAAACAAACATATCCAAGGCTGAAATCTAAAAGTTTCCTTTCCTTCTTTGGTTTTAGACAATCAGAAAATCTTTACTGATCTTTTCCTACATCCTGATGTAAATCATTACTGAGGGATTTAAAACTATCAAGCAGAGAAACACTGGCAAAAGCAAGAAGGTGTAGTGTGAGGAAGATGTTTAAAGAAAACACAGAGGAAAAGGCTTTTGAGAAAGAGCAGAAATATTTGGCAGGTAATACACCAACCTGGAAGATTCTGTCTCCCCTGAGTTCTTCTCACCCCATCATCTGGGTCAGGAAGATGACTATTCACTGAATTCAGGGCGTACTTTACTTCTTCAGGAAGTAGGGGCAGGAGTAGCTTAGGACCTGTCTTATTAAAGGCCATTCCTCCTTAGTGCATGATTTTTCCTTGGTTCAGGACATCAACGTATTGATTTTCCTGTGATGCACTGGGCATTCCTAGTCAGTTATTGCTGGCACCACCCAGTCTTCTCAGTGCTTCATTATCATGCCTCAGTCTCAGCTATTGTCCCCTTCTCTACCTACATGGGTATCTTCAGTGATCTCATCTAGCTTCACATCTTTCAATACTATATATATATATATATATATATATATATATATATGCCGATGACTCCTTTTTTTTCGGGATTGAACTCAGGGGCACTCATCCAACGAGTCACATCTCCAGTTCTGTTTTGTATTTATTTAGAGACAGGGTCTCACTGAGTTGCTTAGCCCCTCACCATTTCCTAGGCTGGCTTTGAACTGGTATTATATGCATGAGTTGCTGCTCCTGGCTATGTGGATGACTCTCAACTTGTTACTTATACTTCTCAACTCCTTTACTTATACCTCTCAACTCTTTGCTCACAGACTCATCTCCACCAGTTTTTCTGCTTCTTCTGTTATGGTTTGGATATAAAGTTTCCCCCCAAAGCTCCTGTGAATGAAAGAATATTCAGAGGTAGAACAATTAGATTATGAAAGTTGTAATCTAATCAGTCCATCCTAGCTTGAATGAACAGGCTGGGTGGGAACTGCAGGAAGGTGGGAAGTGGCTAGAGGAGGTGGATCACTAGGTGCTGCCCTGGAAGAGTACATCTTCCCTGTGATTCCCTTTCCCTTCTCCTTCTCTGCTTTCTGATCCTGCCAGAGCTGAGTAGCTTTTCTTCTCTGGGCCCTTCGGTCATTATATGCTACCTCATCTTGAGCCTAGAGTAATGGAATTGGCCATCTATGGACTGAACTTCTGAAACCATCAGCCAAAATAAACTTCTCCTCTTCCTTGTTGTTCTTGTCATGTATTTTGGTCACAGTGATGCATAAGCTTACTAAAACAAACACTCCTACCTTGATTCAAAGTGTATCAGCTTTATTCTGAATTATGTAGTAGCTTTCTAACATATATCCTAATTTGACCCCAACAAATTCCCTTCATGGCCCCACATTTTATATTCAACCCAGACATCAGATAAGCTTTGAAATATGCAAATTATATAATATTTCTTCTCCATTCAAAACCCTACTAGCCTGTCCCATTTCACTTAATGTAGGAGATAAATTCCTCATGATGACCTCTATGGTGTGGGTACCTTTCATCTGTCTGTTATAACTCCTACTCCCTCTTTCACTTCATTTCAGCATATTAGCCTCCATCCAGTTCCAGGAATATTCCAGGCAACTACTACTTTATGGCCTTCCTCTGGTTCTCAGTCTGAAAAGCTCTTCTCTTAAATATCCTTTTGAATATGGGCTAAATCTTACATAGTTTTCAAGTTTTCCCCACAGCTTACTTGCTTTTTCCTTATTCAATAGTACAACTTCTCCACCAACTCATATTTCCAGCTCTATGTTTATGTTTTATGTTTCCCATACCCCTTTCCATTTCCTTACACACTATATAATTTACATCCTTATGATGTTTATGGTTTATCTATCACTTCTCACTGGAATGTAAGCCAATCAAGAGCAGATATCTTTTGTCAATGCCGCATCTCCAGAGAGTATAGAGCAGTGCCTTGCATCTGGTAGACCTCCATAAATATTTGTTAAATGAACAAAAATGAAGAGAGAGAGGTAGGGAGATGTGAACATCCGCATACTTATAAATGCTTTCCCACTGCAGCAAAGAAAACAAAGGAGATATTGCAGATAATGCGTGCGTGCGTGTGTGTGTACGTAACAACTACATTCTTGTAATTGCACTTAGATATAAAAAATAGCTTTACTAACTTTTATACAGTTGATAAAGACTGTGAAATTAGAAGACAAGTTTACATTTTTAAAGAATAAATTTCAAACCATTATGGAAATGAACAATTGATATCTCAGTCAGGGGACCTACCTAAGTTGGGAGCAGAAGCAAAAATGTGTGGCGTACAGGAGATAGAAACAGAAGAAAACAAAGGATGTAAGCAGCATGATGAAAAAGAAGAGCACATATCCTAGAATTACAATTGAGATGGCTACAGTTACTCTCCAATAAGGGACACCCTGGTATTTTTTGAGCGGCAGAACATCTAGGCCTAATAGCATAATTTCTGGAGCCAGTCAGCCTGGCTCAGCTACTTATGAGATCTGTGATCTTGACAAGTAATTTCACTTGTCTGTCTTAGTTTCTTCATTGTTAGAGTGAGAATGACAGCAGCAGACCCACCTCATAGGGTTGTTGCCAGGATTCAAAGAGTCTGTCTGTGTCAGACACCTAGAATATTATCTGGCACTCAGTGGAGGCCACACGAGTATTCATTACTTGCAGTAAGCAGAGTGACAGTTGTCTTGTGGAGTGCGGCATACTACAGTGACATCCCCATTGTGGCTCCAGAGGAACCTCTGCATGGAGCTCCAGATCCACAAATTCAGGGCTATTCACAAGTCACTTCCTATTATTCCAGCCAGAGACACTGTGAAAGGAAGCAAGGTGGACTAAGCAACTTGGGAAACACTACATACAACAGGTTCTTCTTTAGTAGATTCATATATACAAGCATCTGCTCATTTTAATGCTAAGGAAATACAAATAATGGTTTAATGAAACAATTTACCACGGTTATTTGGTTGTGGAAACTTTACTTATAAAATATCTACTAACATTCTGAGGAAACTGACAAGTTATTGATTTTGTAATATATTGGTACCTCCAACACTGTGTTTGTTACACCTAATTCATGCTGATTTTGGTCATACACTGCCATCTGAAAAATGTCTGTCAATTTTGTTATCTCAGTCATATAGAAGTGCTAGCATAATAATCTCTTCAATATGCTCTCACTGTTAAATAGTATAAATCAAAATGTATTTATAAATAAAAATAAAGCCATAAATAGATATTGGATTGCAATGATCAATACAACTTTACAAATAATACTGAAGCATTGAGGCAAAGCTTTAGTTACATTCAGATGACTAATTTTTAGCCTTAGATGCTAATTCAAACAAATATCATGCAATTGGATCACAGGAAAGAGAAAAATGTAATGTTAACAAAATATAGGATCTATACCATTTAAAGTGATATTGAAGTTATATTCTGAAATGTAAAGAAATTGTTCATGAAGCATTCAAGGGAAAACAATACTTTTACATGACAGACTTTCACCTTATTAAATTAAAATTAGTGCCCATCATTTGGCCTTTATATTCAACCACCTGTCACTCTCCCTTTCACTCTCCATCACTTCAGCCTCCTGGCTGCCTCTTGAATGCAATGGACCTGGTTCTGCTAACAGGATACTGGTGTTGCTTCCATTTCCGCAGATCTGTCTTCTTCCCACACCCCCATAGATCCCTCTCTCATCCACTGCAGGCTTGGCTCAAATGGCCTCTTGTCAGTGTGGCCTCCTGTAATTAATATTGCTCCTGTACTTTCCATTTGTCTTCTACTACTTTGATTTTTTTTTACAGAGCTTTCAGTAAATTTTCTCATATTACATATTTTATCTCCTATTTCCTGAATTTCTCCTTTAATCTATAAGCTATTAAAGGGCAAATATTCTTGTCAATTTTGTTTACTACTGTATCCCTTGGGATTTATACAGTGCCTGACACATGGGAGGTAACTGAAAACTTGGTGAATAAATGAATAAGTGTTAATAGTGAATAAATAAATATGATTCGCCAAATCAATTTCTTTTTCATATTTCTCACAACTTCATGGTGCCGTTTGCTCATCTATCCTATAGGGACTTCAGGCTAGGTTCTTTCTCTCTGTGAGGGCTCCCATCTAAGAATGCATGTGAAAAGTCAGGAATGCACAGTGAGTCAGTCTCTCTCTCTCTCTCTCTCATACATCTCCAGTCGTTCATGGGAAGTGATGTCCACCATCCTAAATGTCCCCATACTGACCCTTTTCTATGGCTACTACTGCTGACTTAGTTCAGGTTCTGATGATGTTTTATTCAGAATTTTATAATAGCTTCTTTTATGTCTCCCTTACTCATTCTCCCTACAGCTCTCATCCCTTCTATTATATATAACTGATATTCAGTCACATATCAGGTCAGGGCTCTTCCTTTATCAAAATTCTTCCATGATATCCTGTTGTCCATAAAAGTGAAGGTAAAAACCCTAAACTTTTAAAAATAGCATTCAGTTTCCAAATTCATTTTTTCTTTCATATTCCTGTTCTCAGTCATTCAGAATTATGTACAGTTCCCTGAAACCATTCAGTCTGTGTATTTGCATGTACAATTCTCTCTGAATAGGATGCACTTTCTTTCCCATGTGGCCTAATGCCTCTCTCTGACCCACACCATGTAGCTGTTGTGTGAACCCTGCTTGAAATCCATTAGTGACAGGCTTTCCCCTCTGTCTTTCTCTATCATAATTTCAGCACTGTCCGTGCTAATGTCATTAATGTTTTGAATACTCCCAGTAGTCTGGGAAACCCCAAAAGGCAAAAGGCCTTTTGTGTTCTTATTTTTATAAATATTTTAACTTTCTTATTTTTAGGAATATTTTAACTTTCTGTTGCATTATTTAATGCTTCATATAAAATAACCTAAGAATTGACTGTATAAAGAATATTTGAGGGCAAACCAGACTGTTTATTTGATGAGTTTAACTTCTCTCCATTTGGTAAACTCTTTATTTTTCTGCAAGTTTCTTTTAGTGCTGTATACATGCTAATTCTCCTTTTGTTCTTCGATAATATTCATGAAAAGTCTTGTTTCCTTCAAAGCTAATTTAAAAAAAATAATTAATACTTTCACAACAAAACAACTTTTTCCCCCCTTTCTAATCAGTAAAGAACAGATGAGAAGTGGAATGATTGAACACCATTCATAATTAAGTACCCTACTTTTCATTTTATACCTGATTTGATTTCATTAACACTGTAATATTTTTGGTGTAAGTTTCAGTTAATTTCATTACATATTTAAGGCTTTTACATGCATGTATCACAATTTTCTCCCCAATACAGCAATATTTAGGGTTATCATTTGGATGAAAGGTGTCCCCCAAAAGCTCATGTGTGAGATAATTCAAGAAGTTTCAGAGGAGAAAGGATTGGGTTGTGAGAGTCTTAAACCAATTAGTGAATTAATTCTCTGATAGGGATTAACTGAGTGGTAACAGAAGTGGTAGGGTGTGTCTGGAGGAGGTTTTCCAAATGGAGAGAAGTTAAACTGATCAAATATGACATGAATAAAATTGGGGGTGTGCCTTTGGGGTATATATTTGAATCTGGCAAGTGGAGACCTCTCTCTGCTCTCTGATCGTCATGTGAGCCGCTTCCCTCCTCCACACTCTTCTGCTGTGATGTTCAGCCTCACCCGAAGTCCTTGGGGAATGGAGCCAGCCTTGTATGGACTATGATCTCTGAAACCATGATCCCCTAAATAAATTGTTCCTTGTCTTCAATTGTTCTGGCCTGGTCATTTAGTCACAGCAGTGAAAAAGCTGACTAACACAATTAGTCACAGGGAGTCGGAGTTTTCCCTTTTGTCATTCCAGCCACAAATCCAGGTACCTTCAGAACTTTGTTTGCAGTGTTCTTTGGTGAGACCACAGAGAACTCTAGTTGCACAAAGATCAATTGAAGGGACAGATTTTTTTTTTTCTGATATGTGGAAAACATGGTCTTAATATTATTCTGACTCTGATTTTTATCCGTCCTCAGAGACCATTTCATTTAGATCCATGTAACGTGGTAGTAATGAAAAGTGCCACTTATATCCCCTGCAGCAAAGGGTATAATGGCTGTGGACTCAGCTGCTGCTGGCCTCCCTGGATCCACCTTTGCATTTGAGAGGAAGCCCTGATTCCCATGACCTGTTCAGTCAATGGCTAAAAGCGCAGTAGTATTAATGCAGGCTTATCAAGTGAGATACAGGATCCTACCATGGAAAACTAGCTTAATGACTCACCCTGTGTCTAACCAAACCTTATTTGCAACTGCGCTGGAATCTGAAACCTTTCCTATCCAATCTTCCCTTCCTTGCCTCTCTGATTTCATAGGCATAGACTTGCACTGTGGATGAAATCTCCCTCTTCCTTCCCCTGTTCAGTCCCCAATACATATTAGACACATTTAATTCCCTCTTGATATTTGCTTCTCAGCAGACTCAAACCATGCATATCTCAAGAAGAATTTGCCCTTTTTACTGTCACAGAAAGACTGCTAAGTAAAAGTAGCGAGAGAACACAATAGGATAAGATCTATGTAATATTTTGTCAAGGTGATTTGATACTTTCAGATTCTAATTCATTCATTTACTAATCTATTTAACTCTTCTTGAATGACTATAATACATATAAATCTTCAAGAGACCTTGGATAAAAAGTGAAAACTCTTTTCTATCTTTTCATTTCTAAATCTAATTCTTATTCTTATGATACCTTTCAGCAGTATTGAACTGCTATCTTCATGTATCTATTATAGTCTTTTATTTCTGAACACTTACATTCAACCAGTTTTCCTGCTTAAATAACTCTTTCCACTGCTCCTCTACCTAAATGTGGCATCTCATCTTTCCAGCCTCTGTGTACTTATCACTTCCTGTCTAGCCTCCAGGTGTCAGTTTAAATTCCACCCGCTTTAAGAAGACTATGAGATTCTTTCAAGTGGATTAAAATGTGCATGAGTTGCCAAGTATGCAGATTTTAAGTGTCCAGGACAGTAAAATGCAAGTATTAAAATTTAAAGAGAACTTTAACTGGGATATGGTTGTAGTAAATACTATTTCTTGTGTTGTCTTTTATTGTTGTTGTCATTCATTCATTCATTCATTCATTCATCTATTCATTCATTTTGTACCAGGGATTGAACCCTGGAGCACTTAACCTCTGAGCCACATCCCTAGCCCTTTTTAATATTTTATTTAGAGACAGGTTCTCACTGAGTTGCTTAAGGCTTCTCTAAGTTGCTGAGGCTGGATTTGAATTTGCAATCCTTCTACCTCAGCCTACTGATTTGCTGGAATTACAGGCGTGCACCACCATGCCCAGCTACAGTTATTTTTGTGAAATATATTTAAGAACATTCATGCAGCTGCAGATGCTCTGTCCCATCCACTCCTGATCACCATTAACTTTTCCTGATAGCAGCATGTGGATTCAGCGCATACTTGTCTTCCTGTGAAACTCTAAGTTCTCTGATCACAGCAACAGGCACCTTTTATGTTTGAATCCCCAGTGCCATGACATTCACTAGATAATTATCTGTTTAATGAATGAAGAAGATCCCAGCTAATTGAGGAGACATATACATGTCCAGATAGTTATAATTCATTTAGACGAATTATTTAATGGAATGAAAATTACTTGTTGTTCACAAAAAGCAACTCCATCTATCCAAGGGAGTCAGGGAAGGGATCTCAAGTTCTTTGTTGCTGCATCTCTCTTCCAGAGGAGAATGGCGTTCAAGGTGAAAGAGTGCTTTTTCTCACCCCCTACATGTCTTATTATTTCAATTATCTTTGAAATATGTGAATCTAAATGCTATAATTAATTGAGTGAATTACATTAGAAAATTTGTGAAATGAAAGGTTATTTATGTTTAAGTTTTGTATATCCATTTCCTAATAATTCCTAATCAGGTTGTACGGGGTTCTTTAAGCATTTGTTTTGCAAATGGAAAGAAAATCTAACATTTTTAGCGTAACCATTCATCTATTTATTTTGGAATGGAAAACTTATAACCCTAATATCTTAAAACATTTGTTTAGCCCAAACTACTCACTCAAAGTTACATCTCAATGATTCAATGAATATTTGTGTGTGTGTGTGTGTGTGTGTCTGTGTGTGATGTTATTCTTCCAACTCTAGAGTTTTGTACTGTCCACAGCCCAGTTGTGCTAGGAGAGTGAAACATGTTGCTGAGAGACCAATAGAGACTCCTGGAGATCGGGATATGAGACATACTGTTTATTTAAAAATGCTTCTGGACAAAGTCCAGTAGTGAAGGGCTGGACAGGTGCTTCACCAGAAAGCCAGTGCTGAATGGCTGGTCAAGTGCTGAATGGCTGGTCAAGTACAGAGTTTTCACATGGTAACTTTTCGCTTTGCCAGAGAATAGCACCTCTGTCCTTTTCAAATTTGTCCAATGGTAGCTGACTGGACTAGCATGTCCCTCTCCCTGATTTCTTGTTCTGTATCATTACCACAAGGAGAGGTTTTATAGGTTAGGTTACTATGTTATAGGAGTGGTGACATCATTAACTTAGCTTGCTTGTCCCATTGTATGACTTGGGACAACTTGATGTGTATGTAGGAAAGCGGCTTTCTCCAGATAGTACTAAATAACCCCAATTCCCAGGATATGTGAGACAAAGCCAGTGAACTTGTGATGATATTTATGTCAACATTCTGGCCCAGATTTCCTCCCATTGTTCCCTTAAATTGGCTAGGTTCTAGGCAAAGGACAGAGGCATTTCAGGACATGGTATTTTATTGTCTTCCATGTCTCTAGATATGACACATGTACACTCTATAAATCTGTGCAGTGATGTGAAATATTAATAATATACATTAAAATGAACCATTTTCCTTTCTGAGATTATTTTTAATTAATGGATGTCAATTTATTTGTTCAGTGTCCAAATCAATATATAATTATTTCACATGTTATATATCTGAATTATATAAACACTGTTGAATATAGAATTAGTCAGATTCTCTTACTGTGCATATATCCTAGTCATCTTTTAAATAATCTCCTCACACTGAAAGAATGGTGAATCACTGACATAGTTTTTTCATGACCTACTTCAAGCAATAATGATGGCCTATTGCTGTAATATGTGTTGCTTAGAATTTTAAAGATAGAACAGCCTAAAAAGGATGCAGAAGAGTTGCAGCATATGCTGCTCTTTCCATATTTAGTCTTAACTTTGCCTTTTAAAATAAGTTAAATGGCTGGGAGTATCTGGATGCAACATCCAGGGCAGATCCTCTTGGGAAACATGAAGGTATGAGGCACCATGATGGCTGGGTTGCTGGGGAGTGGCTCCCGGAAAAGTGCAGTCGAAACTCTGCCATCCATTGCTCTGAGACACCAAATTCAGATCCCGGCTGACATTCCTAATGGCATTTAGGCCTGTGACAAATCTGATTTATTTGGGTGTTCCTCCTCTGCTTCCATAAAGGAACTGCTGATGTGGTGACATATTAGTCATCATGTCTCCAGAGCAGATTCTTCTGCTGGGTAGTGGAACCTCTGTTCAGCAGGACTATAAATTTCTTTCAGAACCAATGTCATGTTTCTGTTTTGCGTGAAGACTCTGTTAGGTCCTCTGTCAAGCAAATCCTGCAACATCCATTTTCTCAAAGTCGAGATGTCTGGCTAGACAACAATTTAGTTAATTAAGGGGAAGGCTTCACAAAATGCTGATTGAGTGAGGAAGGAGGGGCTGGACTGTGTCAGGAAACAGTGGGGCTTGCAATTTCACAATTTAAGTAAAATTAGAATTGAAATGTATCATTAAGTATTATTGCCCCAGTAACATCTAAAGCAGTGTTCTGGTCTTTTCTCCCTTAAAATCTAATGACTGTACAACCCAAACTCCATTCTCTCTGGTAATGCTTTTCTTAACAGTTTTATCTGTGGAGGTGTTTTCTTGTAGAGTCCAGCAGTTGCTTTTAGACTACTAGGAGTTAAACTGCTAAACACTAGGTTTTATTTTATTTTATTTTTTTAATCTAAGTATCATCATTTGTTATTCCCCATGCCATTATCAGAGCCATATCTTCCAGGACATTTCTAGCATACTTGCTGGTGTTAACCACACAGAATCCTGTCTTTTCGCCCTGCCCTACCCCTCCTCCTTCTTCTCCTTTTCCTTTTCTTTATTCCTTTTCCTCTAGTTAGTGGAAAATTTATTCATAATGTTTCTTCTTATTTTGACATGCCAAATGCTAAACCAAAATATTAAAAATAACACCAGCATCAGCATAAACCCTTTCCTTGGCCTGCCCTTTATGGCTGATAGACTGAGGCACACATAATTACAGTCACCATTAAGTGAACACATCTAGGACAGGACATATTACAATGCTTTCTTGTTTCCTCATATTCAACTCCTAATTATTTTTCTTTCAATGAATTTAATGCATTTAAAATGGAGTAAATCGTCTCAGCGATGTGAAAAGTTCATTGTGGTCTACCTTTTGTACCCAGGGTATGTCTAAATTTCTTTATAATGGAAAATTCTCAGCCACACTAAAGCTCATGTATTCTTTATCTTGGCAAATATCCATTAGATAAAAGCATTAAAGGAAATTATTATGTAGCACTCTTTCTAATTAATAGAATCATAGGGATTCCCTTTTGACTAATAACTATCAAAATTATTGTATTCATATTATGTAATAAACTTATTTTTCAATATCTTAATATCATCAGAATAAAAAAAATAAATTGATGTTATTCAATTTTGGAGCATTCATCCCAATAACATATTAATAATTTGCTGTTATAAGTGAAGATATTTGGTGTTAGGTCTATAAAGCATTTATTAGAGTACCTAACATAAAATAAATATTAAGTATATTTTATTTTATGAGTCACTAAAATTATTTTATGAACATAGATGACTCATCTTTGTTAACAATTATCAATGCTTGATTCTTACAATCAATGATATCTTTCAGTTTTGGACAGGTATAAGTGGAATTTACTTAAATAAGACCGAATAGGCTTATTTCAAGCATCATGCTATAAGCTGCACCACTTAGCTGGTCTGCCTGCTCTGTTCCAAGGTTGATGATTACAATTAAACTTTTAGTAAAGTTGATTCCTTGCTTCTTCTTAATATATTCATACTTGACCGAATTGCTAAAAACTTAGCAATTAAAAAACAAAGAGGTTATTTAAAAAGAGCTAACTCTGCTATGAAATGAATAATGTATGGTTTTAAAAAAACCTGTTGCTCAGTTTCTTTGCCAGGATTTAGTATTGTATAGTTTTTTTTTTTAAAGCCATTCTAAAAGATGTGTACTAGTATATTTTTGTGATTCTAATTCCTGTTTTGAAATTATGAATAATTTTGATTATTTTACAGTTTATTTGCCAACATTCTTTTGTTTGGTGAAGTGTCTGCTCTAATCCTTTGCCCATTTTTCAACTGGGTCATTGGTTTTCTTACTGTGGCATTTCAAATCATCTTTATATATTCTTAATATATCATTTGCAAATATTTTTCTCCCAGTTTATGGGTTGTTTCCTTCTCTTAAGACACATTTGCACAGCAAAATATTTTAATTTGATAAAGAAAACAGTCTTTTTAAAAATAGTGCTCATATTTTTGTTGTAATATATAAAAATTCATTGCCAAACCTAAGGTTCCATAGAATATGTCCATTATCTTCTTTTAGATTACAATAGTTACATATTTACCTTTATATCTATGACTCATTGATCCACTTTGAGCTAATTTTATATAAGGTGTTCAGATATGAGTCAACATTAACTATTTTTTGTAGTATGGATATACAAATATCTTAACACTATTTGTTGAAGAGGCTGTATTTTCTTTAGATTTGATTGATTTTTCAACCTTCTCAAAAGTCATTCAACAATAGCTAAGCATGGTGGTGCTTGCCTTCAATCCAGTGACTCGGGAGACTGAGGCCTGGGAATCATAAGTTCAAAGCCAGCAAGGCCCTAAGCAACTTAAGGAGACTCTGTCTCTGAAAAACACACACACACACACACACACACACACAAAACTGGGGATATGGCTCAGTGGTTAAACACTCCTGGGTTCAATCCCCAGTAATCCCCCTCCCCCTGAAAAAAGAAGTCAATTGATGGCATTTACATGGGTCAGTATCTGGACTCTCTATTATACCATTGATCTATCTGTCTGTTCTAATAGTCTTAAAAATCATGTGGTGAGAGTTTTTCTACCTTTATTCTATTTTAGAACTCTTTTGGCTGTTTCACATAGTTTTATCTTACATATGAATTTTTTTTAAAGAGAGAGAGAATTTTTCTTAATATTCATTTTTTAGTTCTCGGTGGACACAACATCTTTGTTTGTATGTGGTGCTGAGGATTGAACCCGGGCCGCACACATGCCAGGCGAGTGGGCCACCGCTTGAGCCACATCCCCAGCCCTTCCATATGAATTTTAAAATAAGCTTATCTATCTCTACAAATTGTTTGCTTGGATTTTGAATGAGATTGTATTCAATCTATACATTTGGGGAGAATTGGAGAGAGTTGTTATTTTAAGAACATTAAGTCTTCCAAACCATGAATACTATATATGTTTTTATTTATTATATGTTCTTTGATATCTTACATGACTGTTTTATACTTTCCATACTACATATTCTGCACATATTTTATTCATTGCTACTAGAATTGTAAAATGGTCCAGCTACTTTGAAAATTACTTTGACAGTTTCTTATAAAGTTCAATACACATTTACCATACAAACCAGCAATCCTGTTCCTTCATATTAATTCTGTGAATTAGAAATTTATATTTTAACAAAAGCCTGTCTGGAGATATTTATAGCAACTTTAATCTGAAAACCAGAAACTAAAAACAATCAAGGTGTTTTGAACCTGTGAATGATAAATAAACTGTGAATGTCTATATAATGGACTACTACTTAGTAATAAAAAGAATCAGGAATTGATTGAGACACTCCAGAGGAATGCTAAATGAAGGATGCCAGAACTCCCAAACCACAAATTTTATAGTACCATTCAGTTGATGTACTGAATAGCAAAAAAAAAAAAAAAAAAAAATAGGAATGGAAAAAAATAGGAATGGAAAATAGTTTATTAATTTATAAGGGTTGGGGTAAAAGGAAGCACTAACTAAATATGGTCAGTACAAGTGAATTTTTGAATGACAGGGCTGTGCTTTAAAAGACCTTGTTTGGATATTTATCAAAACAATTAGAACTGTTCACCACAAAATGAGAACTTTGGTGTATGCAAATTTTAAGAAAATCAGGATTTTGGAGGATCCTAGAAATTAATGCATACTTTAACTGCATAAATATATAATATAATTACTCTCAAATAAATGGGTACAAAGGACCTGGTGAATGTAATTTGGAAATGGTGTTCAGCTGAATATAATATGGATATAGACACAAAGTTACCACTGTATATATACTATTCCTGTTAAGAAATTTGATTCTCAAAGGTCTGTGAATTAGCAAATGTGAAACAATTTTATATGTATACTAGGTTTGAATCTGTATGTAAATAAATGACACATAAAGGGATTCAAGTCAGGGGAAGGCTAGGATAAACTTGGTGATAATGAATTAGAATTGGAGATTTAATATATGTATGTTTATTTTAATATTGATCCTGATAGGTAGAATACAGATAAATAATGATAAGTATGTATAGTTGGTTAGTATACAAATATATATTCCCTATATCTTTCTGAAAGGACCTAATAACAGTGACACCTCAATACCAAAGAGGACACCAAACTAGATAGTTGTTAAGTATCAGCTGTCTGTAAAAGAAAACAGAGGCTCTTGGATAAATGGCCAGTTTTTTAATTATGCAAGGAAAATACAAGATAGACCTAAAGCATGTTGAGTGACAGTTAATAATGGAGTTTAAAAACTTTTTAAAAAGTGAGGCATATAAAATGGTATAGGTGTCAACCTGAAAGAGCTTCTAAAGCCAAAGTTGGAGTCATTTGAGGATAAAGGAAGAAATAAACAATAATGACAATAAAAACAAACAATAGTAATAGATTACAACTTAAGAATAAAATGATGGCTCAATAGTTCATATTTATCAATATGAATGATTGACTAAATAAGAGAAAAAAGCAAATATTTCTTATAGTATTTCAAATAACAAATTTCAAATTATGAAATATATAGAAACATAATAGATGAGTGCTAAATTTAGAGGATTAAAAGAGGAGCAGCTGAATATTTGCAATCTATAGTGTATCTGCTGATAAATGCCTATTGTGGTTGTTTAAATATTTTTTTCTATAATTTTTGGCATTCTTCTTTCAAAGAATGAAGCTTAATTCCCTTTCTTTGAGAGATGGTAGGGGTTGGCTTTAGTGACTCACTTCTGAAGAATAAAGTATGGAAAGAGAAAAAAATACTAAGTTTATAGTAGAGAAACTTGGTATACACCACCATGACCAAGAGACCCAAATTAATCAGAGTAATAATTAACACTGGAATGATGTACCCCTGTAAAAAACAATTGGAAGGGCAGGTCACCTCTGTAGCCTTCTTCTCTCAAATTTACACTCTCAATCTAATCATGAGAAGCATCAGATAAATATGCATTATGAGATAGTCTATAAAATACCTTATAAGAACTCTTGTAACAATATCAAGGTCTTGAAAGACAAAGATGGTCAAGAGACTGTCCAAAAATGAATGAAAATATAGAAACATGAAAACTAAATACAGTGGAGTATTCTTGAACAGAAAATTAACATAAATGAAAAGACTGATGGAATCTTAATAAACTCTGTAATTGGATTAAAAATTTTGTACTATTGGTTTCTTAATTTTGATAAATTCACCATGGTATTATTATCATGTTATTATCAGTGGAACCTGGATGAAGGGTATAAATAATTTTCTATAATGTTTTTGTGTCTTTAGACCACACACATGGATGTCAGGGAGTATATGAACAGAGAGAGAGGGACCAATAGGCTAATGCCTGACCCATGGGCCAAGGACTTATCCAAACAGCTTGTCCATAAAGAGTTTTTATTGGTGGCTTTAAAACAAGCAGGCATGAGTTGCAGGAGGTCATTGTGTGAATAAGAGGTAGTCACTGTGGCATATCTGCACCATCCATGTGAAGCATGAGGGTCAGCAGGGCTAGTCAAGTAGGCTGTGTCTAGGTGTTCCATAGGGAGGTGATTCCCAAAATCAATCCATGTAAGGTATATGGCTGGAATATTCACATTCGGAACTAGGTGGAAAGGGAGAACTGGAATTGTCAAGGTAACTGAGTTCTGCTTCTTGTGTGAGAAAATTCAACTTATATTCATAACAGAGACCAAGGTAATATATTATACAAATTCATTACATATCACAGGTAATTGCTAAATAATTATTTCCCATATAGAAATTTGAAATTTTGTGTCATTATTGCATAAACAAAATTAAAAGATAAATATAAACCAAAAGGTCAACTGTCAGACATTGGCCCAAGTGTATATTTCTACTTGACACTTGTAAAAATATACAAGTATGTCAAAAGAAAAATTAGCAAAGACCATGGTATGGATTAAGTTATTTCCCTCTAAAATTCACGTGTTAAATTCCTAATGCACAGTAATATATTTCAATTTTTCTTTTGGAGTTACCATTTTCATAGATGATCAAGTTAGGATGAAATCCTTAGAGTAGGATGGAACCTAATCCAATATAACTTGTGTTCTTATAAAAAGTGTTGGAGAGCATCAGCAAAAGCAAGGTGCTAAGCAACTTAGTGAGACCCTGTCTCTACATAAAATACAAAATAGAGCTAGGGATGTGGCTCAGTGGTTAAGTGCCCCTGAGTTCAATCCCTGGTACCCTCCCGAATAATAAAAAAATAAAAAATAAATAAATAGATAGATAAGCTGGAGGTCTGGGATGCATTTCAGTGGCTGAGTGCTTGGCTGAGGCCCTGGGTGCAATCCCTATCACTGCAAAGGAAAGACAATAAGGTTAAACATAAGTCCCACACACAAGAGGGAATGTGAGGTGAGGACACAGAGTAAATGCCACTTGCATATTGACATTACACTGCACAAGCCAAGGCACTACCAGAAGTTAGAAGAGAGACCTCAGATAGATTCCTGTTTTCACCTTCACAAAGAGGAAGTCCCTGCTGATGCACTGATTTGGACTTCTACCCTCCAGAACTATGAGACAAAACATTTTTTATTGTTCAGGTTTGTGGTATTTTTCTATATAAATCCCAGCAAACAAATAGCAAAAATGGTGATACAAATGAACAGTAAAACATGAAAACATGTTTACTATGCTTTCTATTTAATAATTTAAGTTAAGAAAGCAAAATATAATTTTCAACAATGATTTTTAAAATAATAGTGAGGATAGGTTAAAATGGCCATTCCTTTCGACTGCCAGAGGCAGTGTAAATTGTTAGATTTAATACATGTAAGGATACATTTAATGTATTATGGTACTTAGCACAATGATTGGTATATTGTAAGAACACAATATGTGATAGCTATAATGAATGGTGTAATTATATATCTGCATTAAAATTATATATGCCATATAATGATAGCAATAGTAATAAAGTATCTCTGGAGAGAAACTTGGCAACATGTGTCAAAGGCATTAATGCATATACTTTTAGGTCTATCTATTCCACTCCGGAAAATGTATCTTCTCCAACAGAGAAAGAATAGGAATGAGATGATGGAGGAAATATGAAAGACATAAAATTATAGGGTGATAGAGGCATGAGGGATATTTGGGTTGATGAGAATAGGGAGTGTATTTTATTTGCATTTTCTGGTAATCCTCTCTTCTGAAGAGAATTTTGAGGATAAATCCCAGTGAGAGACAGAAATCAGCCACAGATCTATAAGTAAAGATCTGTGGACTCCAATCAGTAGGACCGATTAGAGTGAGGAACCAAAGGAGAAGTGAATTACTCTGCATTCTACCAAATTATGTGGGGAGACCAAGCGCATTGCACAGATATGTCACTGTGCTCCAACACATCCCACCCCCGCGCACACACACACACACCATTGTTATCTTAATAATCATTTCCATCATTTACTAATGCAATATCTTTGAATACTCTTAGTCTTTTACTTGTTAAGAGAACTCTAAGCTTCAATCTACCAGTCTTCCAGCATACTGAAAAAAAAGATCTTAAAAAATCTTAGTCTCCATTGAGGGAAGAAAGTCTCCTGAGTTTTGCAAAAGAAAAGAGTAAAGCAATTAATTTTACCCATAGAAGTTCAAAAAATAGCATGACAGAAGATATAATTTTTGACCTGGGTTTCAAGGAATAACTAGGAATTACTCAAAAAAAAATTAAAATAGAAGTCATCCCAGACAGAGTAAGCCATAATATAAAATTCCAGAAACTTTTCAAGAATGTTTTGGGAATGGAGGAGAGAGAAAAGCAGGTGAAAGGAGACTGTGAATAGGGAATAAATAGAAATCAGAGTTGTGAAGTACCCATGAGAACAGCTACTGAATGATTTTATAGAATACAATAATAAAATGTTGTAAAAGGATCAGGGAATATATGGACATTATTTTCCAAGTTTTTTAAATACTGTTTGATTATGAAATTCAGAAAACTTTCAGGTTCTTTTTTATTGGTTCTTTTTAGTTATACATAACAATAGAATTAATTTTGACATAATTATTCTAGCATGGAATAGATCTTGTTCTAATTCAAACCCCAGTAACTCTCCTTCCTTTTCCCTCTCCCCGCCACTTGCTCCCTTCCCTCTATTAATCTTTCTGCCCTTAACCCATACTTTAAAAAATAATTTCTTGTGGATGTACCTAATGGTGAGATTCACTGTGATATGTACATATATGTACATAAGAAATTACATCATATTCATTCTGATATTTTTCCTATTCCTGTCCTCCCTCCCTTCACTTCCTTCCCTTTTGTCTAATACAACGAACTTTTATTCCTTCACCCCTTATTGTGGATTGGCTTCCACATATCAGAGAAAATATTCTACCTTTGTTGTTTTGGGATTGGCTTATTTCACTTAGCACGACAGTCTCCAGATTCATCCATTTATCACCAAATGTCATAAAGTCATTATTCTTAAGGGTTGAGTAATACTTCATTGTGTACATATACCACATTTACTTTAACTTGTCATCTGTTGAAGGGTACCTAGGTTTGCTCCATAGCTTAGCTATTGTGAATTGTGCTGCCATAAACATTGATGTGGCTGTGTCACTGTAGAAAGTTGATTTTAAATCCCTTGGATATATACCAAGGAGTGAGATAGCTGAGTCAAAGTTTCTAAATATAACATTGTTGTGTATTGCTAAAGAAAGGTCTCTGATGAAGTTCCTCTTTCATCAAAAAGTATAGCACTTAATATTTTCAATAAAGGCATATTAGTCCTTTTTATGTTTCTATGACAGAATAACTGAAACTGGATAATGTATATTGAACAGAATCTGTTTGGCTAGCCATTCTGGAGCTGAGAAATTCAATGTCAAGGTACCTGGTGAGGTCCTTCTGTTGCATCATAATGTAGCAATGGTTAAAAAAGAGGGAAAGGAGAGAGGGAAGGAGGCCAAACTCCACCTTTTTTTCCAATACACTCCTGCAATAATGACATTAATCCATCCATGATGGCAGAACCCTTATGCCTAATTACCTCTTAAAGACCCTGCTTTTAATGGTAACTAAGTTTCAACATGTTTGAAGAGAACACACCTCCCCAAACACATACCATTCTCACAAATATTTAAACCATAGTATTCTACCCTTTCACACATACATTCATGCCTTCCTAATAGATCCCAAGCCTTAACTCACCTAGAGTCCCTGAAAAGACCAAAATCCAGAGTATCATCTGAGTGAGATATGGGTGAGACTCAAGACATGATTTATTCTGAGGCAAATTCCACATCACTTGTGAGCCTGTGAAATTAAACAAGTTGTCTGTTTCCAAAATGAAGAGGTAGTACAAGCATAGGACATACAGAGTGATTCCTGAAGGTACAAATAGGTGACAAGAAAGAGGTGACTCTTCTCAAGTATATCCAAACCCAACAAGGTGAACAACATTAAATCGTAAGACTATGGAATAATCTTTGACTCCATTTGCCGCCTTCACTGGGATGAGGCTTGGGTTCCCAAGACCTTGGGCCACCTCACCCACATATCCCTACTCAGCCTTGTCCTACTGTGGACTCTCAGTGGGGAACTCCACCTCTCCAGCAGGTTTCTGCCTGGGTTGCCAGGTCCTCCCATATCCTTTGACATCTAGTGAAAGCAGCCATACCTCCATAGCTCCAGCATTTTGTGTAATGCAAAATAGCCCCATGAAGAGGGCACCAAGGTTTATGGCAGGCACTCTTCAGAGGAGTGGCAAGAGGTGCACCTGGATGTTTCTTAGGGTCATGGCTGGAGGAGCTGAAGCTTGCTACATCTCAATTAGAGGAACAGGAACTTGTGGAGGCTCAGGGCATGGAGTATAAATTTTCTTTATGTGCCTTGTGCCACTCTCTTGGACTTCTGTTCTGTATTATATTAGAATCTCATCATTTGGAGAGATTTGTCTGGTGGAATTTGCAAAAACACAGAGGTATTATGATCTATTTGAACAGAAATAAACTTATGATGTCGATTAAAAGGCTGTGAGATATTTACGAGACATGGTAAATGCCAGTTCAATTAAAATAAGCTTTATATGTTAGATAGTGAGGATTGATTAGAAGTTTTTGAGCAGAATATAGAAACAGATGGATAAATGAGGAAGAATTGAGATCCATGGAGTCCATTTAAAAGGTCATCTTAATTGGTCTGACTTAAGTGATAATATCAGAAGACAGGCGGGTGCCCTCAAGACTGAATAGAGATGAGACAAAAGCTATGAAGGAATTGTCATATTTTCTATCATGTTAGAGGCAGAAAAATGCCCTGTTCTTCTAGTGTGAGACATTTTAAAGAAACACACATCTCTAAAATAGGAGGTAATGATCTTCCAATATAAAATATCCATTGCATGCTTACATACTTCTGAAGACAGTAAAACATGGCAGTATGTCTATGTTTAAAGATCATTTGAGACCCTTGAGTAACATTGTTCTGAGGTTAAGAATATCAATGAAAGAAGTCTAAAGTAACTTTAATATGAAATCCAGCATCATGAAGTGAACAAATTTGTAAACCCCAAGTTTGCAGATTCATAATTTTTTCAGTATTAAAATAAGATATATAGAGTCAAAGGGCATCTGAAATCATTCATTCATTTATTCAATTACTTTATTCAGCAGCTACTTTGTTTCCCTGTTGAACTGATCCATGCATGTTACTGACCAATGATTGCTTAAGGGCTGGTATTCAAACAGAAAAAGCAATTAAGAAGAAAAAAAATACATTTTGATAGATTTCATGATGATATGACAGCCCTGAATTGGAAGAACATGAGCAGGGGTATCCATCTTTATGTTAGTAAGAAAACCTGGGCTCCAAAAGATTAATTGCTTATTACCTATTGCTCTTTGGAAATCTGGTTTAAGAAAGTATCTTTTTCATTTTTAGATCTCTTCCTAGATGTTTGTAGGAGGAAAAAAAAAATCTTTTCTTTCAACAAGGATCAAAGCCCTAAGTCCCAAAATAAAGCAGCATTTCTAGCATTGGTTTAAGAACCATGTTGATGTATAGAAGTCATAACTCCTTCCTATAACTGCTATAATAAAGTATATATATTTAAAAATCTATGATGCAGGCTAGCTGCAAACAAACTCTAAATACTATTTAAGTAGCTTATGTACATGTCAAAGGATCTCAAATTTAGTTGAGAATATCAAGATCATTCCATCTTACTGAATTTCTTAATGTTGAATTCACCTTATTTACTGAGGAACTATTTGAAAGATGAGTCAAAGCACTATCTGAAGGAGGAAGACATTGTTCTTGATTGTGGCGAACTCACCAGTTAGTGAATCCTTCTCACCGTTTTGCAAACCTTCTTGGTCCACATGCTTTATCTTCATTCTTTCCTTGCTTTTCTTAATTCTTGTATTTTTGCATCTTTTTCCTTCTCCCTTTTTCATTTCTAGAAAATCATCTAAGTATTTCTTTCAGGTACATTCAGCAAGTACTTGCTTTGAGGTTCCCCAAGCAGAGTTGATAGGAACATCAGTTGAGTAAAATTCCCTTGGGTGGGAGGAGATGTGTGGAGGGTTCTGAAAAGCCTTTGTGGAAGCAGTGAATCTGCCTTCTTTTATCAAATATTAAGTAAATGTGAAAGAAGCCCTGGGATGCTTATGTGCTTTTTGATAGTGCGTTCTTCAGAAGATGGAGAGAAGAAACAAGGGAGGTAGTATCTTTCACAAGACTCACTGAAGTTCAGATCTCTTTATTATTACTCAGCAAGTCTTAGAAATCTTGAGACATCTAGAGGAATTAGGTCTCAATGAATTTGTAACTTAGGCAATCCAAGTGCTTTATGGGTGCACTTCCTGAACCCCATCACTACTGAACTCTATACCAGCTAGAAAAAAACTTTTTAGAAATTTCTGCTTTCCGATTATTCCCCAAAGTGAAACTGTGCTTGGGACTCTTTTTCTATTTCCCTTCCCAAAGCACTAGTCAGATGAGCCTTTTGGCATTCAATCTTCCTAATTATAAAAAAAGTATTTCTTCCTTTTTCATCTGAGTGGCAGCCTGAAACCTGCATTAACTCTCCTGTCCTTTAAACACCCATATCTCTTAACAGCTGTCCATCATATCATTGATCCATTTTATTTTATGACATTTCCTCATTTCCACTATACTTCTTGAGTGTTAGTCAGGTGGAAATTGAAGCTATCACAACAGTGAACTGTGAAGAATGCTTTTGCATTGTCTGTTATCATCATTCTTGCTTGGTAGTATATAATGGCTACAACACACCATGTTAATTTCATTGTTTCTTAAAGTGTGTTACATTGAAAAGGTTTAGCTTGGAGTGACTAGGCAGGAATT
The DNA here is from genome assembly GCF_001458135.2 of Marmota marmota marmota. Taxonomy (NCBI): domain Eukaryota; kingdom Metazoa; phylum Chordata; class Mammalia; order Rodentia; family Sciuridae; genus Marmota; species Marmota marmota. The sequence goes on from NW_026000057.1 coordinate 27,216,290, forward strand.
CACTTCTTTGACATTCCCAAAACTATGAAAATGTAGGCTCTTGCTTCCAAAGTTAGTATAGGTTTCAGTTTTCAATGAGCATTTAATTTAAAGATCTGAGAATTTGGTCATAATGAAAAAGAAATCTCAAGTTCCTTGCTGGTTGCACAGTTTGCAAACAATGAACCAAAAACATCAAGGAGTATGTCGGAGAATCCAAGACAATCTCTCCTAACCATAACTTTACAGGAAAGCATTTGAGAACACCAAGCACAGAAATGAGCTTTATTTCAACTTCAGAATTATAAGCTTAATTGACTGCTGAACGATTAGTGTCTTCTAGTCAACATGAAGAAAAAAAAATCAAGAAATACGATTGTTTTAAAATAGTGCATTTTCCCACTACACCATAACATAAAGACCACTCTGATTTCATCTAAAACTATGACTTCTCATTGCAATTTATCACACATATCTTTTGGTGTATTTGTTTGGGGCATCGGTTTTCCATAATAACTCTGTGAAGCCTAAGCTTGCCCTATTTCATACTTTAGGCAACTCTTGGGCAGCAGAGTCAAGCTTCAGAAATGTCAGGCATAATGAGAAGGTGACAACTACTAGTGGCAATTGTTCTTCTACTGTTCTCTGAAAAGCAAGCACTCAGGAATTGTAATGTCCACATCTTTGGTGGTGGTGTAGTTGGAAGTAATCAAATACTGCGAATTTAATACAAAAGGGCATCTAATAAGCATATAGTAAATTGGAAATTTATTGTTTGCCTTGAAAAACATGCATTAAATAGAAAGGGCAAGGCATTTTTCATCTGTATAACATAGATGCAGACTAAATAATCAAAAATTGTTCAGAGTATGCCTAAATAGGTTATTTACTTGTGACTAACCAGGCCACAAACCCCTCTCTAGTACATCAATTGTTATACTCACCAATGGCTTCAGAATAGCTTTTCAGAAGAAAATTTTATATTAGTTGTGTGCATCTATTTTAAGTAGATTCCAATTTCCAAAATGTTAAGTGAGGCAGCAGAGAATTGAAGAACTGCTATGTGATGGCTGGTACCAGGAACATACCCAGATCTCAAGGAATCTCTGTATGCGATTTTCTTTACTTCTTGAAAATGACCGGAATATAACCAATATTACAAAGCATACAGCAAAAAGAATCAAGATTTATATTCTTGACATTCAAAAAATATAATGAAGGATAAAAAACTTCTCAAAAAGTTTACAGTTTCTTCAGTGTAGGTAATTCATCTATTAAATGCTTAGTCTGAGCTAGGCTTTTCTTCTTACGTGGTCTTGGATTTAATTCTCATAGCCATTTCCTGAAGTTGAACTATAGAGAGTTAAAGTAATATGTCCAAGATAAAAAGTAAAACGGAAATAATTGGCAAAACCAGAATTTTATATCAGAAATGTAAGCCTTCACACACTAACTTCTTTTATTCATCTTACTCAATGATGTTTTAAAAATTACATATTTTATTTAAATAAGTTTTTAAGAAGATAGAGATGTTGAAGAATAACAATCTTCAAATTAGAATTTTAACAACTCATTTGGTATATGATTTTTGGATTTAAAATACTCAATAAAGAGAAGAGAAGGAAGATGGCGGCGAGGGGAGTGCATTGCCCCCGTGTGCTGCTTCACTGTGTGGGAGTATGACAAGTCAGGACGGCTAAAGGATATCTTGTTAGGAATTTCCAGCAATAGTGGGGTGCTCCGGAACCTGGAGGAAGGATTTCCATCGCACGAGGATTGGCTACGGGGACTCAAACGCGAGAGGTTTGTCGCACGGAGGGTAACACTGCTTATTCAGCAAATCGCCCCGCGGCTAGAGTCTGCAGCGCGCGCTGGGATAGAGACGCAGGGTTACAGCGCTGCAGTTTCTGCCAGCCGCGCAAGCACCGTACTCAGGGCTGAATTCTGGGTTCGAGACGGGGGAAGGAAGCGGTCCATCTCGGTTCTCCACACCGGTCAGACCACAGAGGAGGCCAGCAGCCACCATGTTGGAAAGCTGACGTCACCATCCCTGTTTTCGACTGACCGCAGCTCATTCAGCCATAGATCAGGTAATTTCAGGCTGCAATTCGCCTGCGGCTTGCAGACAGATTGCTAGGGTTCAGCGCCTGGGTGCTTCTTAGAACCTGATCTTATCGGAGCGAACACCGAGCGCAGGGCGGCCGAGTTCCGGCTCCCGGAACCGTCC
>NW_026000057.1:27221162-27317939 GCF_001458135.2 Marmota marmota marmota
TGTAAATCAATGGATGTGTAACTGATGTGATTCTGCAATCTGTGTATGGGGTGAAGGTGGGAGTTCATAACCCACTTGAATCAAAGTGTGGAATATGATATGTCAAGAAATTTGTAATGTTTTGAACAACCCACAATAAAAAATTAAAAAATAAAAAAATAATAAAAAAAAATACTCAATAAAGTGAAAAATAGAATGCAAAACCTGAAAATACTGGTTTGGGATATCAAATGCCAAAATTTCCCACAACCCTAAAGAACATTATTAAGAATTTTAAGAGTAAAAGTAACAAGAGAAATTGAGAACAAATCCAAGGAATATACAGTAGGCATTCTGAAGGCAATAGGCCATTAAAAGAAGCATAAAAACCAGAACAAAGTTGAGTTTTTAAGTCACACCTGCTCAGTGCCAAGTATGGTTAATGAAAAGAGGAAAGAAAAGAGGGCCACAGTTTGATCTAGAAACAGCAAAGTATGAGCCTCAGTTGTCACAGTGGTCAGACTGCATTTTACCTCTCAGACAGGCACTCCTGTATCTCTAACTTCTAGGAAGAGTGTTGTCTGGGGAGAAAGGATTTACAGCAACCCATTTTGAAACAGCTTCCAATCCCAGGGTTTCTGCAGACTTTCAGATTATTTTTAAAAAGTTACCCCTGACTAATAACCCTGTTTATAGACCCCAAGCAACCAATCATAGGTAGCTCAGCACAAGGCGAGACCCTCAGCACCAATCTAAATTTGTTCAGAACACCTGTATAACTACAGGACTAACTGAAAAAGTTTCAAAACAAGTCACTTCACCTCAACCTACTGTCTCTTATTGGCCCTTAAAAACAAACAAAACAAAACAAAACAAAACAAAACAAAACAAAACAAAACAAAACAAAACAAAACAGTACTTTTGACCCTTTAGGGAACACTTGTTTGATTTCTAACAGAACCCATGTCCCCTAGTGCAGAAATCAATTCTGTACACAAATAAAATTGAGCTTTAATTTTATTCTAACTTTGATTATGATTTCTTTGTTTACAAAGCAGATCTAGCCCAGAGAAATTTTATCAACTTCAAGGCCCAGGTGAAAGGCATGTAAGATTCAGGAGAGCAAAGGAAAGTGAGTAGATCTTGTCTTACACATTTCATCTGCAGCAATGTAGTCTGGAAGATGGAGCAATTCTCTGAACAAAAAACTCCTTACATTGTCAAGATTAAAGAAAGAACAGAAAAAGGAAAAAGGAAAGCTAGCAGGCTAGCTAGCTATGCACACATGCACACACACATACAAACACAAGCAATCATATGTGCAGACATATTCAGAGACTGTGCACCCTGAGTCAATTGGGAAAGAAAATTACTCGAAGAAAATAATACTATAGTTTAATGAAAAATACATTAGGAAAACAATATCTTAAGTAGAAGGTTGTTTACTAAGAAAGCAAGGTTAAAATTGTATCCAGTAAAATTCATAGATAATCTAAATTGATGAGCACAATGAAACAAAACTGTTGATATAAGAAGGATTCTATAAGGAAGGAAAAAATTTAAAATTTAAATGTGTATTTAATTAAAAACTTGAGTTCATGTGGGTAGGAAAAACAAGTGAGGAATTAGATGTTTCCAGAATATTTTTTTAAGTGGGGAAAATAACTTGTATGTTGCTGGTTTTGGTATATTGTAAATGAACATATGCTTAAACATGACCTTTGAAAAGAGGAAGACAGGATGACTAAATGATTACATTTTGCCCAGAGATGCAAATGTATATCCAGAGATTATCAGATACTGGTTTATGAATATTTCCTTTCTATTTGTACATTATTTTCTTTGTCTTCTGTCACATAAGCACTGTTCCTTCTCAGTTGTCAATAGTCTACAGTGACTCCTACCTTTTCAGCCTTCCTTGGAACACTGATTGAGAACTATCCAAACACATGTATCCCAAATTACAGTTCCTAAGACCCCCCCAAAAATCATTTTACTTTTGAAAAATAATGATGATGACAAACACTGGGGAAAATATACATATATTCAGAGTGACTTCAAATCATGGACCTGAGAAAAAGCAAATTATTCAATCAAGTAAAAGACAAAAGAAAAAATGGCCAAAAAAGCATTTAGAGTAATAAAAAATTAAACAGCATATAAAGACTAAACTCTGACATAACTATTCTATGTAGATATATGAATATAAAACAGTGAGTCCAACCATACTATACATCCACAAGAAATTAATTAAAAAAAAAACTATGGGAAAATGGCAGAAAGATCAATAGAGGGAAGGGAGTGATGGTGGAGGAAGAAAAGGGGAAGGAAAGGTACTGAGGACTGAATTAGAGCAACATATATTCCATGTATTGTAAAATTATGCCGAAATGGATTCTACTGTCATGTGTAACAAAAAGAACCATTAAAAAAGATGTTGTATTCAACAGAACAACAACAAAAACCACACATTTTACTGTTATTTACTATTAGAATAACTAAATATGTTACAAGTCTGTTGAAAAACTAAGCCTTTAGCTGAATTACAAATTTCTAGCTCTATTCTGATTGCCAAAGAAATGACACCTTTTTGAAAATAATAAAGGAAGGTATAAACAAAGAGACAGTCAGAATGTAAATTGAAATGAAATGCTCTGATCTTATGATGAGGGAGCATTACTATTTGTTGAGTGTTTATTATGTTGCAAAAAACTCATTTGTGAGAAAGGCTTTATTATTCTTTATAAATGAGTAAGAATCACAAAGTATATGCAATTTATCCATTGACTAGTACTCATATGAATAAAATTTCAATACAAGATTTGGCTTAATTTTTAAATGTTATCTACCACACCAAATTTCATAACCAAAGAAAATATAAAATATATGGTTAAGCACATAAACACACTTAAAATGAACAAATTGTTATGAATAAAGTTGACTACCTATTGCTAACCTTTAAAAATTTACAATCCCAGATAGCTAACATTCACTATAAAGATATTTTAATCAGATACCTTATCATAATGATCTAGTGGTTCAAAAGAATGAAGTTGAATATATGTAAAAATATATGTAAAAATATCTAAAATATGTAAAAATGTTATTTGTGATTTGATTGGAGTTATATGTAGGTAAAAATCTGAATATCTATGTAATAATGGTGTTGGGAAACTGATCACACATTTGGAAAAATACAAAATTATATGCAAACATCTCAACATTTAAATAAATACATTTGTATTGAGAGTTTAAAATGTAAATTAGTGAAATACGGATTCAATGTAAGTCCCATTAAAATTCCAGTGATGTTCTTCACAGAACAAGAAAAAGCAATTATAAAATTCATTTGGAAAACTAAGACACCCTGAATAGCCAAAGCAATCTTTATCAAGAAAAGCAAAGCTTGGGGCATCATAATAACAGACCTCAAAATGTACTACAGAGCTATGATAACAAAACTAGCATGGTACTGGCATAAAACAGGCATGAAGAATAATGGAATAGAGTTTAAGATTCAGAGACAAACTCACAAAAATACGGCTATCTGCTACTATACAAAGATGTCAAAAACATATGCTGGAAAAAAAAAAAACAGCATTTTTAACAAATGGCCCTGGAAAAAAAAAATGGAAGTCCACATATAGTAGAATGAAATTTAATGCCTATCTCCCAGTTGCAGAAAACAACTCAAAATGGATCAAAAACCTAGAAATTAGAGCAAAAAATCTGCACCAACTAGAAGAAAATATGATCCCAACACTGCAACATGTTGGCTTAGGTACTAACTTCTTTACAAGACTCAAGTGCAAGAAGTAAAATGAAAAATCAATAAGTGGAATGGCTTCAAATTAAAAAGTTTCTTTAAAGCAAAGGAAACGAGCATAAGAGGGAGACAAAAGAATTGGAGAAAATCTTTGCCACCTTAGATTCTTTAGATTGGGCATTAATATCCAGGATATACAGGAACTCAAAAACTTAACATTAAAAAAAAATAACACAATCAATAAATGGGCAAAGGAACTAAACAGATACTTCTCAAAAGAAAAAATACAATACAATCAGTTAACAAATATATGAAAACATGGTCAACATCTCTAGCAATTAGAGAAATGCAAAATAAAACTACACTGAGATTTTATCTCACTCCATTTAGAATGGAAATTATCAAAAATACAAGTAACAATAAATGCTGACAAAAATGTGGTGAAAAAGATACACCCATACATTGCTGGTGGGACTATAAATTCATGCAACCACTTTTGTAAGCAGTATGAGATTCCTCAAAAAACTAGAAATGGAACTTCCATAGGACCTAGCTATCCCACTTCTTGCTTTATATCCAAAGGATTTTAAATCAGCATACTACAGTAACACAGCCACATCAGTGTTTACAGTATCACAATTCACAAGCTATGGAGCAAATGTAGGTGCCCTTCCACAGATGAATTGATAAAGAAAATGTGGTATATGTACACAATGGAGTATTACTGAGCCATAAAGAAGAATGACTTTACTGTATTTGTCAGCAAATGGATGGATCTGGAGACTTATCATGCTAAGTGAAATAAATAAATCCCCCCAAACCAAAGTTTGAATGTTTTCTCTAATATGAAAAATTTAATCCAAAATAAGTCTGTGTTGGATTAAAAAAAATAGAAGAAGGGAAGAGGAATGATGTACAGAAAGAAGACAGTGGAATAAATCAAACCTAACTATCCTATTTACATATATGATTTCATCACAGTGAATCTCACCATCATATACATCCACAAGACACTAATTACAAAAAAAAAAACAATAAATAAATAGCAGAAAGATAAATAAGTAGAATAAAATGGGAAGGAAACAGAAGGTTGGAGGAACAGGGAAGTACTGGGGACTGAAATTAAATATATAATTAAAAATATAATTAAAACAAATTGTATCCCATGATTTTATAATTATGTCAAAATAAATCCTATTTTCATGTATAACTAAAATAAATGAAAATGTTATAACAGAAAAAGTGTGCTACCAAAAATAGTAAAATAAACAAAATAAGCAAGATTTAAATGAAATATAAAAGTATTTTCATAATTTGGGAGTAGACAAGATCTTCTTATTCCAAGCGCTGGTGATTGAAAAAAAAAATAAACTAATCTCATTGCACCGAAAGTTTGAAGTTTGCAAGGGACAAATATAGACTTGGAGAAAACATTGATAACTTATTGAACAGAAAACATGTTCCTACTTCTCTTGAAAATGATTTCTAAATTTTTAAGAAAAGTATATTAAAAAAAAGAGCTAAGGATATGTTCATGGAATTTAGAGAAAAAGAAACATGAAAGTCCTATAAACTTGTGAATTCCCATTTATTCTCCCTAGCAGGCTATGTTTCAGAAGCACAAGCCACAAGTGGAACACAGATTCTTACATTGAGTAGTCCACCTTGCTTTGGATTTAATGCTCTGTGACCATTATATTAGAATTTTATAATTTCATTTTTGAACTTGGATTCTGCATGTGAACTCTAACGTGACAGTGATGTATGCACCCAGAACTTGGAGCCTGGGCTCAGTTGAGTTCTGCCTCAGACTGCCTCTTCCTGCCATCTACCTAGGGTGAAATCTTCCCTTCCTTTCTTGGAGCAGAGATCAGCTTGTGTGGGCAGGGAAGGCCCCTGTTTTGCTGTTGCCCTCTTTGGGGCAGAGGACCTACACATGTATGCTGAAAAATGGTGCCCTCGGTGATCTCTGGGGTAGGGGACAAGGAAGTGTTCACCTCCTTGGCTGACTACATTGCTGCACATCCAACCGTCTACTTAGAAGGGCTCTCTTGCCCACCTGCATCCAGGTACCAGGTGTACCCACTTATGAAGGTTTTGGGTCCTTGGAAGTCACCCATCTGCCACAGGTTACAGTGCAGGTGGAAAGGGGAGACTGTTTCTGTGTAGTGACCAGGGCCTTATGTTTTCTGTTTTACTGGGGCCAACAAATCATGTAGCCTACTGTATTAGCCAGGGTTCCCTAAAGAATCGGATTATAGAATGCATATGTATATAATTAAAAGAGGGGATTTACAAGATTAGTTTAAGAGTATTATTAAAAATCCCACAATGGCTGCCTGTAGGTTGGAAAGCCAAGAAAACCAGCAGGTTTTTTTTTTTTTTAATATAAAAAGCTGGAATTTTTAGAACTAGAGGGGAAAATAATGCAGCCTCAATTCAAGACTGACAGTCTGGAAGATCTCTCCAAAGATCCTTGTGTGAATTTGAGTTCAAAGCCTTAATAATCTTGAGACCAATGGCTCTGGGCAAAGATTCCCCATTTTCCTGAGTTTAGATCTAGCCCTTGATATTGTTCACTGATACCAACCTTCCAGTCCTACCTTTTAATTCTGGAACAATATTTCAGAATCTTGCCAGAGAATAGCTATTTTAGGCAGGTGCAGAAAAAATAATATTCTTCATCATAGAGTCAGGAGAAATAAAATATCCTTATAAATTCATCTCTGAGTTCAAAAGTGTAATGCATGTTTCTTACACTTGTTTAATATCTTTTTCTGCATTGTTTAGTGTTTAGCTAAATATGGAGATAAGAACACCAGTTACACCACCCATTATAATCAGAGCAAGCATGTCTTACATTGAAAATGTTATACAAATAAAGCCTGTTGCTGTTGTAATTATATATAACTTGAGGACATTGAAATGAATATACTGCATCTATCTCCTCTATCCTACTCTGAGCTTAGCACAATGCTTGTCTCATGACTAATTTTAAATAAATGCTTAAATTTGGTTGCTGATGTAAATTTTGACATCATCTTTAATAAAAGCACGCACTGAAGGCAGAGCCATGTTTTATTATCCACCTTGCCTATTGCCCTTGCCTTAAACCCAATCACAAACCAGTTGTAAAATAATATAAAATTTGAAAGCATGGGAACAAAGACAGTGAGGACATCCTCAGATGCTGATGCAGAAAAAATGGAGCATAATCAGAACCATAAGAATTCAGTGGGATGTCCCCACTACATGTCATGCCATCCATGAAAAGGTTAGTAACCCCAAATTCCTTATATCAGGTGCAATCTTTAGTAGTGTTTTCAAAGAAAGCAAAGCTATCTGTATGCACAGAAATAATGTTTACATAGATACTGATTCTCTATGCATATCCAGTCTTACTTGAAACAGGAGTGGGGGAGTGGGTTTATAATCTGCCTTGTTGATGTTTGCCTATTTCTTTGGTGTTGAGCTAGTATCCTCTGACATGGTGTTGAGCTACTATCCTCTGATTTGTGGATCTGTTAAAACACTTCTTTCCATTAGATGTGTAAATCATGCTTCTGCATTCTGTTCTATTAAGCTCTGACTCACTATGCTTATTCACTTACCCTCAATCCTTCTTCCTCTTTTCTCCATTAGGTATTAACTGGAACCTGCTTTCTAATTCTGAGCAACTTAAGAGTGTAGTTAATCTTCTTATGAGCTAAATGTAAAATGACAAAATATCCTTTTAGCACTCCAATTATTCCAGCATAATTTCTGAAGTAAGAAAAAAATTCCACAGTGCATTTAATTAATGTACAACTACAAGTGGGTTAGATTAAGTGCATACACAACTCTCCCCCCACAGAAAAAAAAAATCTAAAGATGTTATCACACTATTTTTAAGACAGAGAAAAGAGTTCTATGAATTCCCCCCGCCCTTCCAGGTGTTCTCAAATATGGACTGGTACATACTTTTTAAAAGTTAAGAATGAAACTCAATTATTTCATCATTCTACACTTTCTCCCCCCAATTCTCTCACATTCTTCAGGATTCCACTCCCCTTTCCCTTGCTAAGCTTCGTTTTGTCTCCTCTGTTTGTTGTATAATCTCAGAAAATACAATTTTGTCTAATTTTATTCACAGTGTGTTTATCAAATAAAGAATCTTCTGGAAAATTTTTGTAAAATTTTATTGCTATACCAATTTTATATATTCATACACTAAGTATTGGGCATTTTATTGATATACTAAGCCACTGTTTACTGTCTTGAATTTGGAGCTTGATTATTTTCCCAAGATACCAAACATCATAACACTGCTAATTGATTTACAAAATTTTTAATATTTGCTTAATTGTAGTTATAATCATTGTCCCATTTGAAAAGATGTTTGCTACTTTAGTCAAATTTGAATTATTTAGGATTATATATAAGTACTCATCTCCAGTAATTCTACATTTGGATCTAATTTGCATTCTATTTATGCTATTATGAAAGTAAGAGCAAATAAGGAAAAAATGGATTTTAAAAAATTTATATGTATCATTTAAACACTTAGATTCATTTAAAGTAAATATAATACTTGTGATTTTTAGTATATTTATATTTAGTGAAACTCTTAAGTTAGTGAAAGAGTTAACATACATGGTGAAATCTCTAATATTCTGAAAATAATTTCTCTAGTACGATTCTATAAAAAAACAATGCTAAGTTTATAATTTAAAACTTCTTATATTATCAGAAGTACCATAAACATAAAAGGTCATGATACCAAGAATTCAAATTATATTTAAGGAACATTAGCCTTTGTGAAAATATATCATTATGCAAAAACTATCTGAATAGAACCTTGAACTAAAGGTTTTCATTCCGAAGTTAAATGATAGCATTCTTTCCTAGATTTTCCATAAAGCTTAGGGAATTTTATAAAATAACATTGTGTCAAAATAATATTCATGTTGATAATGGGAATAAAATAACAACATTAAAAATGGAAGAGTTATAAAGTATCAACCTAAATATCATGTAGAATGAGTCCTAAGGGTTTTCTCTCATCTAAAGAAATAGAAGGCATTCCCTCTAAAATCTGGAACAAGACAGGGATGCCCTCTTTCACCACTTCTGTTCAACATAGTTCTCGAAACGCTGGCCAGAGCAATTAGACAGACAAAAGAAATTAAAGGCATAAAAATAGGAAAAGAAGAACTTAAATTATCACTATTTGCAGATGATATGATTCTATACCTAGCAGACCCAAAAGGCTCTACAAAGAAACTATTAGAGCTAATAAATGAATTCAGCAAAGTGGCAGGATATAAAATCAACATGCATAAATCAAAGGCATTCCTGTATATCAGCGACAAATCCTCTGAAATGGAAATGAGGACAACCACTCCGTTCACAATATCTTCAAAAAAAATAAATACTTGGGAATCAACGTAACAAAAGAGGTGAAAGACTTATACAATGAAAACTATAGAACCCTAAAGAGAGAAATAGAAGAAGATCTTAGAAGATGGAAAAATATACCCTGTTCATGGATAGGCAGAACCAACATCATCAAAATGGCGATATTACCAATAGTTCTCTATAGGTTTAATGCAATGCCAATCAAAATCCCAACGGCATNATGTGGTATTTATACACAATGGAGTATTACTCTGCATTAAAAAATGACAAAATCATAGAATTTGCAGGGAAATGGATGGCACTAGAGCAGATTATGCTAAGTGAAGCTAGCCAATCCCTAAAAAACAAATGTCTAATGTCTTCTTTGATATAAGGAGAGTAACTAAGAACAGAGTAGGGACGAAGAGCATGAGAAGAAGATTAACATTAAACAGAGATGAGAGGTGGGAGGGAAAGGGAGAGAAAAGGGAAATTGCATGGAAATGGAAGGAGACCCTCAGGGTTATACAAAACAACATACAAGAGGATATGAGGGGAAAGGGAAAAATAATACAAGGGGGAGAAATGAAGGTCAGTAGAGGGGGTAGAGAGAGAAGAGGGGAGGGGAGGGGAGGGGGGATAGTAGAGGATAGGAAAGGTAGCAGAACACGACAGTCACTAGTATGGCAATATGTAAATCAATGGATGTATAATTGATGTGATTCTGCAATCTGTATATGGGCTAAAAATGGGAGTTCATAACCCACTTGAAGCAAAGTGTGAAAGATGATATATCAAGAACTATGTAATGTTTTGAACAACCAACAATTTAAAAAAAATAAAAATTAAAAAAAAAATAAAGAAATTTCCTGCACCCTTATCTTGTGTATTTTCTAATGTCAGCCCTAAGTCTTTCATTTACTTTTCTAAAATGCTATGGAAGAAAAGCTTATTTATTTCCTTTCTGCATTCTAGTGGACTATTTTTCATTTCCCAATGAAAAATACTGAAAATATTCAAAATATCAAATACTTAATTTAAGAGGTAATTTGAATGAGCTATTCTGTAGCTTATTAGTTGCAAACTCGAGTTTGAAAAAAAATTTTCTGATTCTATGTTCAAAAATTTCTTGAGCACATTTTTTAAACCTAATTAAGTAATTTTATATAGCTCTGATTATCAGTCAAATAAACATGTCACTCTTATTTATTGACCATCCATAAAGTACAGGAAAATTGTGAGAGTCCCCTGATATGTAGAAAGCTACTTGAAGTTAAAAAGCCTTAGGAGTTTCTTTGTGTCCTTGACAGGTGTCTACTAAAATCCGATTATTCAATAGAAGTGAATATGCTGTGTCACTGCGTTTTAAACTAATAGGGATAGAAAGAAGAAGAGGTAATGGAAAGAAATGATTCAAAAAAACACCTGTACAGAAGAAGGTCTGTGTCAAGGAGCTTTGGCAGGGAACCAAGAGGAAATCTACAAGGGCTTGTTGATTCAAGGCTTTCCAGATTCAGAAGTTGATGTTAATTCGTGTATTCATTCAGTCAACAACGACTTATTGAATGCCTACTTTGTGACAGGAGCTCTGCCCTCATGCCCTCTATTCCCCACTCAGCCTCCTCCTGAGCCCCACCATCCATTGTCTTGTGTAATTTTCACCTAGACAAATGCATTCTGACAATCTTATTGCATTTATTTCTCTCAGATACAACACGTCTGTTTTTGCTTCTATTAGTTGTAGGAGATATATTTGATATTAAAGAAAGGAAAGGTCTATATGTTTAAAAATCCATCTGAAGGAACATAGCATTGTCAAAAGGAGAATCAGATAAGAAAAAAATAACTCCACACATGCGTGTGCACACACATACACACACACAAATCTCTGAAGGTTTTTGGTTATCGATAATCACAGTTATATTGTACCATTATTTAGACTGGAGAATGCCAGTTTTTCTAGTAACCCATTGTGTTCAATTTTGTATTGGATTCCAATAGGAATGAAAATTCCGTCATTTTCCACTTTTGCTATCTGTGGAGTTAAAAGTGATTACAATACAACATGAGCTAAAATTCCCCTCCAAAAAATCATTTTTTCACCATGGTTTTATTATGCTTTGTATTTTGTTATGCATCTGCTAGATCTGTTAAATGTGTCATATATGTTAGAGATATCAAAGAAGCCAACCCAAGAATAAATTAGTTTAAAAATCAGGATTGATTACTAATAAAATTCTTGTCTCTAAAGTATACTGTGATTTTTGCAACATGTTTGTTATATGTACTACATGTAACTGTTAAGAGTGATGATCTAGTACTATATAATTTTCTTAAAGGGAAAAATGTGTATAAAGGCTGAATATTAACAAACTATTGGAACACTAACAGTTAAAACTACATGTATCCCTTCTAAAACCTTACTATGCTATAATTGAATGCATGTAAAAGTTAGCCTTGGTGAATCTGGGATAAAATTGAAAAGATATGAATCAGAAATACAATAACAATGCACTGTCATCATGCAACATTTGCAGTGTGTCTTAGACAAAGCTTTGTTTTTTAGACAAACTATTTCATTTGATCTTTATAAAATATTTTGTTATTAGTTTCATTTTATGTATAAGAAAACTTCAATTTTCAAGATCCAAAGTTGTTATCCAGCCAGTAAATTGTAGATTCAGGATAAAATGTACTTGTGTCTGATCTGGAGTCTTCTTTCTTTCTTAATCACTTTATTCCATTCTACTAAGTTTATTTAACAAATTCAAATCTAAAAGATGGAAAATGTAATTTACAAGCAACAAGACCCCTGTGTCTATAATAATTATCAATTATTGAAAAATGATATCATAGGATCTTTAGTTGGATGACTCTTTCCAAATCTCATAAGACCAAGCATCTCAGCAGAGAACAGAGATCTGTATTTACCCTGCAGATCAGGAAGGGAGAGATATACTAGTCAGAACATTTTCTGAGTAGAAGCAACTGCTTACTCTATGTAGTGTTTTGGGGAAACACAGAGTTCATCCAGATGTTGTCAATCAATAGAATGGGTTTTACACTGGTTCTGATGTCTATTATGATGCAACATTAGTTTATCATAGGAATGTGTGAATATTTAACCTCAATTCCAGTTAAAATTGAAAATTATATTCTAGTCTGGGGAACATTTTGGTTAATTTTTGTAAAAGACTAGTAATATTCCAATTGTGCTACTTGTATTATATTTTTAAAAATGTTAAATCAGTATGAGAACATTTAAATCTATTATTATTTGTTATTTGCCAACCATTTTTCAAAGTCAGCTCCAGCTATTTCCCATTGTAGCTATATTGTCTCTTTTGTCTTAAAATTTAAGAATGCATTATGGTGGTCTGCTCAGAACATCTCCCTCTATGAAAGAGTAGTATTTAATAGTAATATTTAAATAACACCTTTCTCATAAAAAGTTATTCTTTTTAATCATATCCAAAGGAAATTATGCCAAAGCATTAAAAAGATTTTCTAAACAAAAATAATTCTTTTTAAAGAAGTTATTGGAAAAGCTTTAGCCAGTATCTTCTTTCTTAATTTTTTTTTGGAGTAACTTTATTGTATCATCATCTTTCTACCTTTCTTTCATGCATATTCATTTCAGATTATCTCTAACTGTATCAGTGACATAATAAGTGAACAAGTGAATATGAATATTCATATACACATATTTAAGAGTTTGAATGGAGCTTCTGGAGTCAGAATGTCTGTATCAAATCTTGGCTCCATTTACTCAAATGGGTGACCTTGGGCATGTTCCTTCATAACTCTGGACACCAATTCACTCTTCTGTGAAACAGAGATTTTCAGAAAGTATCTCCTGGAGTGACCAAGAGAAATGAACAAAGTAGTATGGAAATATTAGAATTGTACCTGCTAAAAAAAGAATCATGTATAAGCGTTAATACTAATAGTTGCATTATTATTGCTGCTATTAGATCACTACTATTCAGATTTTATACAAATTAAGTTATTGTAAGAGCCAATTTTCAAGTTTTACAACTTAAATAAATTAAAGTGTATTTGTTAAGCAAATACTATATTGTGTATAACAGTGAATTTAATCCAAGGACAGTAATAAAAATGTTATGTTTGCTAATAATTAAGGAATTAATACAAATGTTATAAGGTAGAGATTCAGTTTTACATTATTTTTGATGTTTGGCCATTCTGTGTCAGCAGTACTTCATTTATCTAGTTCAAAATCCTATTTATTTGACCCTAAGTAACCAAAGCAATTTTAAGAAAAAAAATCTGGAATCATAACACTGACCAGATACCCAAACCTACTACAAAGTTATTTAAAAAAAACAGAAAGAAAAAAAACACTATCGGCACAAAAACAAAGATCCCCAAAATATATCCATCTGTCCACTGATCTTTTACAATGGTGACAAGAAGACAACAATGGGAAAAGGAGTGTCTCTTCAGGAAACAGATGAAAGTGGAGGACATGCTAAGTAAAATAAGCTAGGCACAAAAGGAAAAATACTGCATGATGTCACTTACATGTGGAATCTAAAGAAAACAAACTGATAGAAATAGTAGAATGGTGGGCTGGTGTGTGGATGAGAGATGCTGGAGAAAAGACAAAATTTAAGTAAGATGGAGGAATCACTTCTAGAGGTCTATTGTATAAATTTGGTGATTACACTTAATGATAATGCACTACATACTTAAACAATTGCTATGAATATACATTTTAAGTGTTCTTACCACAAAAGGTTTTAAGTATGTGAAGCAATGGATATGTTAATTAGCTTGATTTATTCATTCCACCATGTATCCATATATCAAAACAAATTGTACCCCATAAGTGTTTACAATAAAAAGACATGTAAATATCCTATTTATCTGATTTTAATTGCTTGATATACTGTAATCCCTTGAATCTTTTCCCAAAATTTATTAGTTAGTCTCAGGTAGTATTTGTCATTTAAAATAGAAAATATATAAATAAATAGAGCAATATAACTAAATGCAATTCTCCCTCAAAATCACTTTCGTGATTCCATTTGGATCTCCAAATACATTATCTTTCAGAGAGCTGACATATATATTCCATAAACTTATTTCATATGAGCAACGATGCATGGTCTTATCATGTATTTAGATAACATTTTATGACCTTTTGAGTTTGAATAGATTGTTTCTCATAGACCTTTCTTACCAGTTTTATTTTTAAATTTTAAAGTTTGTATGTTGACTGTTTAGTTAGCTTTGTGTCAATGTAACAAAATCCTGGATACAAACAACTTACAGTAAAGAAAGATTTATTTTGGCTAATGGTGATTTCAGAGGTTTCAGTCCATAGTCACTTTAATCTGTCCTTTGGGCCTACAAAGCACAGCACGTGGCATGAGTGCCTGACAGAGGAGGTGTGTTCACCTCATGGACGCTGAAAGGCAAAAGAGAGAGGAAGGGTCAGGTCCTTTCACGGGAGCACTCCCAGTGACCCAACTTTCTTCCACTAGAACCCACCTCCAACAGGTTCCATAACTTCCCAATAGCTCCAGAGGCAGGTGAATAAGCCTTTAACATATGGACCTTTGGGGACACTTGGAATCCAAACTATAGCATGAACTTATTATTGGGAGGTCTTTCCCTTCTCTTTCTCTAGGAAAGATGCTAATACTATTACTACTAGGGAAGAGGCACTGTGTGCATAAAATGTACTGCTAAACATTGATATATGGAGGAAAACAATACTGAGATTTTAATAGTTGGCCCAATTTTACAGAAACACTAGTTGATTCAAACATAATGCTTACATTGGGGCTGGGGATGTTGATCAGTTGGTAGAGTGCTTGCCTTGCATACACAAGGCCCTGGTTCAATCCCCAGTACCACACACACACACACACAAAAAAAAAAAAAAAGAGAGAGAGAGAGAGAGAGAGAGAAAGAAAAAGAAAAAAAAAAAACAAATATAATGCTTATTTTTACTATCACATAGCAGAATTGTGTTTAACTCATTCACCAAATCAAACACCGAACTTATGTCATTTGATCCGATTAAATGAAGCCGGTTAGTACAGTTTGTATTTTTAAACATCACTTTTTTTCTTCAATCAGATTATTAAATATGACCTTGTCTTTTAGTTTTAGAGAGGGGGAAGGTAGTTGGGATTGAACCCAGGTCCTTGCATGATAGACAAGTGCTCTACCATTGAATATACACTGTGCATGCCCCATTCTTTTCATTATTACTTTTTTCATTTGAGAAAGTGGTGGCTCACTAAATTGTCCAGGCACATTTTTAAAAAACTTTTCTCCCTTCCCTCCCTTTGTTCTTTTGTTCATTCTTTTCTCTTTCTCTTTTTTTCTCTCTCTCCCTCCCTCCCTCTTTTTTTTTTCTTCCCTGCAGATCTGGGAACTGAACCCCAGGACCTCACATTGCTCGGCAAGTGCTCTGCCATTAATATACACACACATTCCCATATACAACCATACCTAAAGACAGGGAAATAGGAAAATTTCTTCTCAAGCATTTTGTGCTTTAGATTTCTCATAACAATACCTTCTCCTAATTATACTTTATTTTCACAATTTTCTGAGATGACTTTTAATTAATTACATAAATACACAGTGGTTAGTACCCTGTACTAAAGCTTAACTGTGTCCCAGCAGATTATAGGAGTGAATAAACCAGACATGGTTTATGACTTCATAAATCTGAGTCTATGGTAGAAAATAGTACTCTTTGTAAAATGCTAGTGAAACTGCCTCTATACACTTAAGGTGCCTTGTGGATTGACAAAATGTTCTTGTCTAATCAACTGATGATAATACATTTATCATCAGTTACCAAGTATCATCAGGTACCAAGAATTGAACTCAGGGGCACTCAACCACTGAGCCATATCCCCAGCCCTTTTTAGTATTTTATTTAGAGACAGGGTCTTACTGAGCTGCTTAGTGCCTTGCTGTTGCTGAGGTTGACTTTGAACTCTTAATCCTCCTGCCTCAGCCTCCTGAGCTGCTAGGATAATATTTAATAAAAATGAAACTACCACTCAATAATAAAAATAAGCTAATTTGGTCACTTTGAAAAAAGTCTCTGCCTGTGAAGCCTTGTTCATTTGTTTGATCATCAAGATTATTTTATTTTACTCTTTTTCATGATTAATCTAAATACTTAAAAGTAGGCAGTTCTTAGAAGAAGAATTTCAGCAGAGATGACAGATGTTTTAACACCTATATCAATTTCTGGAAGATGTTTTTGATGTTACCAATAGTGTTACCTTTATGAACAGAAGGAATCACTTCTTCAAACACAAATGTTTTGTTTGAAATGTATTACCTCGAGGCATTTGGTTAGAGTATATGCATTGTTAGTATTTTCCTATGGTATTATCATATTATATCTATTGCAGGTAAACTGAAGAAAAATTTTATCTCCTAACAAGTTAGCCATAAGCAATCCACCTAGATAGGAAGAGGATGAAAATCTCAAACTGCTTTTCTAATCATATATTTTATTAAGAAACTAAATATTTTATCAACACAAAGTCAGTAGTTTATTGTAATAAATAAATTCATAATTTTCAGGCAATGATTGATTTTATGGGGTAAAATTTATACAACAAATCAGATATCTCTAGAATAGCTATTATCTTTGTTTAGATATGACATAACAGTAAAAGTGTTGTATTACAGAAAAGTTTATTTTCAAAATTTGACATGAAAAAAAAAGACACTGGCAAAAATAACCATAGGGTAAACATTTAAAGGATAACACCACATAACTTTAGAAAGATAATGTGGAATCAAAGATTTCATTGGAGATTTTATACCCAGTATTACATATAAGATAGCTCATTTTATAGAAATCTGTTACCCTGCTAGGGTTTGTATTTTCTCTCCTGCTCAAATCTCTTGTTATTTCCACCATCTGTTTTTAAAAGAGCAATATACCTGTCTAGCCTCCAGCTATTTTGCCTGTGACTCCAGAAATCAGATGAAACATTCAATAACTTGACAGAAATAGCAGCTCTTTCTGTTGCACATCCCCCTCCCCCTCTGCACAAGCAGCATCTTAGCTTCCTAAATGTGAGAACAGTAAGCCTGTTTTCTTAGGCTTTGTCATGTCAACCTAACAGTATTTTAGTGAAATGATTTTGAATTAATAGGTGGTTCAGGTCCAGGCAGATGACAGGATATACCTTTTGATTCTTAGTGCTAGGCACAGAGGTTGGCTTAGTTTGTAGGATATAAATTAAGCTAAAGACATTAGGATTTTAATTATATAAAATATGTGGATAATTCTAGGGGCAGTGAGCACTTACAACAAAAAGAATATCTAGAACATTCTAATCCTATTTAAATTCCCTTTTAAATAAGAAACGAATAGGCTTTTTATTCACAATGTAAATTTTAATTCTACTTTGATTACATTAACTTACTATGAGAAAGAATTCAAACCAATTCTACAAATTATGTTTTTTTATTTGAAGAAGCATTCATCATTTTAGAAATTTGGGTAAGCAAAAAAAATGTGGGAAGCAAGGTATGATGGGAATAAAATTAAGTTGACCTTCAATATTTCTTGACCTTCTTAAATTCCTTTCCCTCTTAGTATGGGTAGAGCCATTGAATATGATGACATAATTTCTGTGATTATCACATGAACACTTCAAAAGCAGGGCATTTCACCAGCTATAAATAAAAGTGTAAATCAGAAAGAACAGAAGCATGAGAAAAATTGCACAATGGTGGCTGGCTGTGAAGAATGCAGAGAACCTGACATAGCCTGGAGAAGTTGGAAGCAATGTCTGGCTGCCATCAAGGAAACAAGAACTCCAGTTATATAACACAAGGGACTGGATACTACCAACGCCCAAAATGAATCCTCCTCCCCAGCTTCTCCAGATGAGAATGCAGCTTGGTAAACATTTGGATTTTACCTTTGTTAGACTCTATACAGAGCATCTACTGCACTGTGCCCAGATTACATTTAAAATAGTTGCTTAATATTTGGGCCTTGGCACAGATAGTTTATATAATTGTTTCTCTGATATTGCATGCTTAGATCACTCAGGGTGTATGTGTTTCTAGTTAAGAGTGTAGTCTCTGAAGGCAAATTGCTTAAATTCGTGTTTTAACCACATTACACCCTTGCTATGTAAGTCTGGAAAATCACTTTGAGTTTCCTTTTGCTTCAGTTTCCATAAATACAAAGCAGCTTTAACAGTAGCATTTATAATGTGTCTTGTGTGGATTAAGTGAGTTAACACATATAAAATACTTAGAGGAATTCCTAATATATGGGAAAGCCTTTAAAAAATGTTACCCTTTTATATTGTATCTCATATTCTTGTTTTTTAACAATTATTATGACAAATAATTGCATTCGAATTATAATAGCAAATAAGGGGAGTGAATCAAGTCATTGTACATGGTATGAGCAAAACGTCCACACTGTAATTGAAGGAAAATGAAAATAGTTAAAATCTTTTATTGATAATGGGAGGAAAAAATTTGTGAAAATGGCAAGTGGTATTCTGCCTGCAAACTTAAAACTTGGATAGAATTTGAGCTTAAGCTTCATCCAAATTGAAACTTACTTAGTATAGAATTTCTTAATTCCATGGCTTGAACAACTTCTTAACTCATTTGCCTCCTCTGAATTATTTGAAATTATCATAAGCCATTAGGAAAAAAAGAGAAATATATATCTAAAAATGTAAAAAAAAAAGTGCTACATATGCTGCTACAAAATTATAAGTCCCTATAGAGTGCCAACTGCAGATAAAAACATGAGTCTCCTAAGGACTAAAAAGAGCACTTACTGTCTCAGCACACCCGATAACTAGACCAGTATTCTCAACCTGGAATTCTATGAAAGTATAGATTTTCACTCAGTAGATCTGGGCTGAGACCCACACATTTGTAAAAGGCCGCAAGTAAGGCACACACTGTTGCTCACAGATCACACTTTGAAGACAAGAAGTCAGAGCATCATTATAAGTGACCAGAACTAGAGGGTCATGTGGCCTGTTTGCTATAGTCAGAAGATTTTCATTCAGTTTGGTTTCTGTAAGAGTTTGTCCAAATTTCTTGGAAGGAGAAAACAAACATTCAAAGTGTGTGTTAGTAAGTACAATTTCTAATAACCCCAAGACACTATGACTTTTATATTCAATTTCAATCATAGCATAGAGTAGTTTCAAAACCAACATGAAGACCTTGCTCATCACATCAAAATTCAATTCTTTTACCTAGCTGGTAACTTAAACATCACATGTGGAGTGTAGGTAGGCTACCTGGAGAATGTCTTTGTCATAAATGTATGAATTGACAAATTTAGTATCCATGGACACTCAAAATACAACATTGACTCAGAGCCTGTGGTAAATCTTGGGCCACAGCCAATTATACTGGGGAACCTGCTATAGAGGCATGTTTTCACTGGCTTTGCTTTTAAACCTATTTTATTTACAGCATAAATTGAAATTACTAGGCAGTAATAAGCTTTATCTTTTTAATTTCCCTTTTTTTAAGTTCCCGTCATGATTTTGCTCTCTAAAAGCTTTTCCTTTTTGTTTGATTAATTAAGCAAATTTATACACCCATTTACAAGGCATTTCCCCAAGTGTTACTGGAAAAACTAAACATACATTTTATACTGCACGTTAAGAAGGCTTGAATTATAAAGGATCCATCTAAATGATACATAAAATTTCCCCTCTACAATTAATATGCACACAAAGAAAACTACAGCTCGCAGGTTAGCCCTGAATTAAAGTGCTTTCACCGGATCCATCATTTTCCTAGCACCAATCTCTGTCTCACTCTTTGCTCTTAGATAATTAAACAGAGCTCCTATTAGGGTTAATTTCATTAAATGAACTAAGTATTTTCACTTTGTCTCTAATCTGGTGACAACTTATATAAGGGAATGGAAAGTGAGGTAAATTTAGTTTGTTGCAGTTTAACTTTATGAACAAAGAGAACACCACAGCAGTGTATTACCAGAATCTGCTTCCCTTTTTTCATATTTAGATGCTCCTAATCTGAGTAAGGAAAGCATTTAAGATGAATGGTTTAATGTTCTTTCTTTTTTAAAGGACAGAATGGAATGATGAGACAAGGTTTAAGAGTTGATTCTTCATTTTCAGTCCTAAAAGAGAAAACAAGCCACTGAAAAAGGGCTTTGAAAGAAAGAAAGCAACAACGATGTTATCATAGGAATTGGCAACAGACCTAGGAATCAGAAACTCATGTAGAGTCAACAACTGTCCCCTTTGTTCGTGGCAACAACTTTAAGATGATCTCTTGCTGCTTCACACTGCTACAAAGCTAATACAGTCAGAAAAAGCCAGCAGCAACCTGCTTCTCTAAAATCTGTAGTTTTGCCCAAAAGAATTGAACTAGAACTTAGTTTTTTTTTTTTTTTTTTTAAGTTTCACTTTCTACAGAAGTCATGGGAATGGCCATGGGTGTTGTGTCAGGACCTCCCATGCACATGAATTTGGAGCAGCCAAAGAAGTCCTGTATGAACTGTTTGCTTTGCAGTATATTGAGATGTAGGTTTGAAATGCCTGACTTACACAATCTTCGTAGAAAAATATTTGTCATTTCCAAACTTGCAGTCCTAAGTGATTTTGAGTATTTAGAAGAAATAGCTAAGATGCTCTGGAAATAGAGTAACGTGACCTGGCACAGGCTGCCTGAAGCCTGACCTGCCTGGGTGTTCCATCTCCCCCTGCATTCACTGTTATTCTTCACAATTACCACCACCTGTACCACAGTGCCTGAGCATGTCCACTTTATCCAGGTGTGCTCTCTGGGTTTTCTTCTACTAGAGACACAACTAAAAAATAAACGTCTCTTTAGAAAGTGTAGATACACTTTATGAGAAGGAAAGTGTTTTCAGAGTGATTTAGTTCATTCAGGTGCCAATTCCCTAATCAAAAGAGAAAGGTCAGGTTCATAAGGTGAGAGTTCAGCTTAACAGAGAAACTATTAAAAATCAAGCATTCTGGAATGGAATAAGTGTTTGAGTACCAGGTAGTTTTGGAGAAGGCAGAGCATGGAAGATTTTTCCAAAACAATTATTTTCCTATTTCAAAACAGAACCTAAAACTTATATTAGAGCCAGGAAGAGTACCACTACTCTTTCCTACCCCCTTCCACAATTTCTTCCTAACTCTGTCTCTTTCCTTCTCTGAAACTCTTTTTTCATATCTTTACCTCTTCTTTTTTCCACCCTGCACCTTTTCTCTCCTCCCTTTCCTCTGCCTAATTCTTCTCCCCATTGATATCTCAGATTAACTCCTAAATTTATACTTCTAGTTACTATGGGTTCAGTAGTCTTGGTAAACATCTAATCACTTAATGAAGTGCTTGTATGGAAAGCATTTCTATGTGCGTACCATCAGCCCAGGTATGCACCTGTCGAACTCAGAAGCTTCTCAAGGCACAGAGGGCCCTTCCTTCTGCTACTGTACTCACCTAAAGAGCAAGAGTCAGGATTTGCTGGAATCCTGTGGAGCATTTGCTGCTTCCCCTTAAAGAACAACAATAACAACAACAAAATGCAAATACACAATCAGGGAGTGTATATCTATTTAATAAATAAAAATAAACTACTGGAAGCTTATAGATTCAGATCCCTTTTTCCTTCAAAGATTTTGTAGGAAATGAATCAAAAATATTTTCATAGGAAGATACCCTGATTGCAACTTCATTTCTGTTCTCCACCTTGAACATTCTATAAATAATCACAGCTCTCAGAGGTCAGGTAAGTGAGGAACCCTGAAGCTTAAGCTTCTTTAGCTTCATGGCAAATCTACCTCTGTTCATCTCATCTACATCCTTTCAGAATAAACTTGTGGGTTTTCTCCTTTTTTAAAGCTGACAAAAACTGTATGTCTTCATTATATACAATATGATGTTTGTTCTGGCATATGTATTCATTGAAAAATGCCTAAATGTGATTAATTCTTATTCTTTACCTCATATACTTAATCATTTGTTTGTGGTGAGGACATTTAAAGTGATTCTTTTAGAAAATCTCAAGAATATATTTCTATTAACTATGGTTTCTGTGTTGTACAATAGATCTCTCAAACGTTTTCCTCATAACTAAAATTTTATGTCCTTTGAAAAACATTTCCCCAACATCCTCCTCTCTTATTTAACAGAATTAAAAAATAGACATTTTGCAGACATAGGTTCTTTAGGTCAAAACATAATGTTAAAACTTAAAAAACAAAAGCATTTCTTACTGCTCTATTGATTGTTAAGAAAATTCTCTATTTGTATGCAGTAATGAAAAAAATATAATTACCATGTAATTTTAGTGCTTTGCTGGTGCTTAAATACTGTCCATTTTATATCTCTATATGGTTTTCTATATTTATCTATTGTAATTTTAACAATGTCTATTCAATTAATAAGGTAATTGTGATATGATGCATATTAACAAGTCAATGCAAATCCAATCCAGTTGTGTTCCTTGATTTTCCTTTTTAAAGTGGTTGAGAATTTGGAGGATGAACTGAACTATACATTTCCTTCAAAACCTTTCCAACAACTCAAAACTACTTTAGTGATTTGAAAAAGAAAGCCTTTAATACCATGTATCACATTTATTATTTTAGTGGCAAGTTTTCACACTTCATCATTGAACCAAGAATTCTGTCATCTTGTGAAAAGATAGCAAAATTGCCTACACTGGTGAGATTTGTAAATTGGAGCCGAGTGTGAAGGTAACATGATGAGAAAAGCACATTAACCCACCTAGAGTTCAATACGAGATTAACACTCCAGCCAAGATGTGTGTGAAAGGTTGCTAACACAACTGAAGATTCAAAATTTAAGACAAGGAGGTTTATATTACTCAGTTACATGCTAAAAACAATTTTTGAAAATGAGAATCATATCTCTGGATTTAAGGTAATTCTAAATACACTTCAAAATAAAACAGAATTTATCCTAAATTAGATTCATTAATCTACTCAAAGAACCCAATATTTTTATGCCTTTTCCTTAAAAAAGGATATTAGGGATGTTTAAGGTAAAACACAAGAAGCTTGCTGAACAATGGAAGAGGGAGAAAGCCTTGAAGGTGACCATAGCTCTCAGTCTATGGCTCCCCATATATATCTTCATGCCCGAGGACTCACAGAGCGTTCAGCTGCAGAAAAGCTTTCCCAAAGTAGCTTAGGTACAAGTTATCTATGACTCCCAACTGTGGGTTCTTCACTCATCTGGCACTGTTTCCTTTTCATTGGAAATAAAACAATGTAAATACTTGTACACTTCTTTAAAAAAAAACAAACCTGTATTTTTTGGTAACAGTTCTAAATTCTCAGCAAAACTTAGCAGTAGGTATAGAGATTTCTTAAATACATCCTGATTCACAAATGCTTGTCTTCCCTATTATCAATATCCCCAACCAGAGTGGGGCATTGGTTATAACTGGTGAACCTACATAGACACAGCATTATCACCTAAGTTCATACTTTACATTAGGGTTTACTCTTTTTACAGTAAAAATTTATTTGGACCTGTACCTACCAGTATGAGTAGTTTCACTGCCCTAAAGATTCTCTGTGCTCCACCTATTGATCTCTCCCTTCCTTCTAACCTCTGGGACCACTGATTTGACTATCGCCACAGTTTTAGCTTTCCAGAATATCATATACGAAATCCTACTTCATGTAACCTTTTCAGAGTGGCTTCTTTATTAATTATGTCCATTTAAGTTTCTTACACATCTTTTCATCTTGAAAGCTTATTTCTTTTTAGTCATAAGCAATATTCTGTTATCTAGATGTAAAACAGTTTATTTATCCATTTACAATCTGAAGGACATCTTGATTACTTCCATGTTTTGACAATTATGAATAAAGCTGCTATAAACATCTGTTTTCAATTCCTTTTAGTATATATTAAGGCGTGTGGTTGTCAGATATTATGGTAAGTCTATGCTTGATTTTGTGAGAAATTGTCAGACTGTCTTCCAGTGTGGCTGTACCACTTTGCCAGGATTTATTGGTAGTAATGTTTTGAATTTGACCATTCTAATAAGCATGCAATGGTATTTCATGGTTACCTTAATTTGCCTTTTCACAATAACATATAATGGGAAACATCATTTCACCTGAATATCTGGCATTCCTATGTCTTCTCTGGTAATGTTTCTGTTTAAAGGTTTGGGACATTTTTTTAATTGGCTTGTTTTCTTGTTCAGTCTTTAGAGTTCTTTTTGTATTTTGAAAAGTGGTCCTTTATCAGCTATATCTTTTGAAAATGATTTCTTCTAGTCTGTGTTCTATTTTTATTTTGCTCACATCATTAATTATAGACATTACGTTTTTAAGTTAAATGAACTAGCATATAAATTTTGTCTTGCATGGATCATGCCTTTGGTGTCAATTCAAAAAGGTCATTGCCATACTCAAGATCATCTAGGTTTTCTTCTGTGTTATCTTCATAAATGTCATAGTGTTACATTTTACATTTAGGTCTATGATTCATTTTGAGTTACTTGTTGTGAAGTATATAAAGTCTATGTCTGAATTCACTTTGCTGCATGTGAGTATCCATTTCATCTAGCACCATTTGTTGGAAAAAAATTATATTTGATACATTACATTGCTTTTTCTCTTTTCTGGAAGATAAAGTTGATTAAATGTGTGTACACCTATATCTGAGATCTCTATTTTTCCATAGAACTATTTGTTTATTCTTCCAGTACTTTGCTGTCTTAATTATTGTTATCCACAGACTTGAAGTTTGGTATTGTATATCCTCTAATTTTGTTCTTCCCCTTCAGTATTGGGTTGACTATTCTGGGTCCTTTTTTTCTCTTCATACTTTGATATCAGATTGCTTATGTCCACAAAATACTTTCTTAGTTTTGATTAGGATTTCATTGAATCTGTAGATCAAGTTAGATAAAGCTGATATATTGGCATTATTGAATGTTCTTATACATGAAAATGGAGTGTCTTGTTTTTTTAATATCCTTTTTGATATCTTTCATCATTTTTGTGCATTTCCTCACATATGTATCTTTCACAAATTTTGCTAGATTTATACCCTTATCTTTTTCTTGAATATTGATGTAAATAGTATTGTTTTTAATATCAAATTATACTTATTCATTGCAGGTATATAGGAAATATAGGAAAGTTGTTGATAAAGCTTGTAAGCTACAAACTTATTAAGCTCTTTATTAAAGCAATTGTTCAGAAGATTTTTGGTCAATTCTTTCAAATATCCCATATAGGCAAAAATGCCATCTGCAAACAAAGATAAATTTATTTCTTCCTTTTCAATATGTCTGACTTTTCTCTCCTTTTCTTCTCTTATTGCATTAGCTAGTGCTTCCACAATATTGAAAAACAAATAGATAGAGGTTCTTATTTATTTATATATTTATTTAGTGGAAAAGCTTCAGAATTTCTTTCCATTCATATTATCTAAATTACAGGATTTCTGTTGATATTCTTTACCAAGTTGAGAAATTTCCCCTCTATTCTTATTCCTAAATTACTGTTTATTTTTGTTTGGTTTTTTCTTTATCTTTTGTTTTAGATTTTGTAAAATGCTTTTTCTTCGTGTACTGATAGGACTATGGATTTCATTTTTTGCTAATTGATGTAGTAAATTAAAATAAATGAGTTTTGAATGTTGAATTAGTTTTGCATACCTAGCATAAATCCCACTTGGTCATGGTGTATAGCTCTTTTTATACATTTTTCAGTTTGATTTGCTAATTTGCTAATATTGTGTTGAAGATTTGAACTATTGGACTGTGGGTTGTATTTTCTGTCATGCCTTTGTCTGATTTTAGTAATAGCTTAGTGTTGCAACCATTGAATGAGTTGAGAAGAATTGTGTCCATCTTTTATGTGACCTCCAAGCCTTGTTCCATCAATTCTGTCTTACTATCTTTAATAAGTAGTAGATGATACTTTTTAAATGTTTACTATGTGTTAGACCCTATCTTAAAGGTTTATATTTAATTTCCTCAATATTTTATTTAGTTTTCCTGATATATGTTTGATTGAAGGTTGCTTTTACCCCTATTTTTGGATGTAGAAAGTGACCCACCTCTTCCTTTCTCCCCCTCTTCCTCCTCCTCCCCTCCTCCTCCTCCTCCTCCTCCTTTTCCTCCTTCTCCTTCTTCTTCCTCCTCATCTTCTTCTCCCCCTCCTCCTCCTCATTCCTCTTTGGTTCTTTTTAGTTATACATGACAGCAGCATCCATTTTGATATAATTATACAAGCATAGAATATATCTTCTTCTAGTTAGGATACCATGGATGGTGGGATTCACTGTGTTGCTTTTTACTGTCTTTCCTAATCCCATCCCCGACCTTCCTTCCACTCCCCATTGTCTAATCTACTGAACCTCTATTCTTCCCCTCAACCCATTCCCTTATTATGAGTTAGTTTCAATATACCAGAGAAAACAATTGACCTTTTGGGGACTGGCTTATTTCACTTAGCATGATAGTCCAGATCCATCCATTTGATGATAAATTTCATAAAGTCATTCTTTATGGCTAAGACATAGTCTCATATAACACATTTTCTTTATCCATTCATCTGTTGAAGGGCATTTAGGTTGGTTCCATAGCTTAGCTATTGTGAATTAAACAGCTGTGAATATTGATGTGGCTGCATCACTGTAGTATGCTGATTTTTAATCTTTTGGATATATAACAAGGAATGTGATAACTGGATTAAATGGTGGTTCCATTCCATGTTTTCTGAAGAATCTCCATACTTCTTTTCAGAGTAGTTCTACCAATTTTCAGTCCCACCAGCAATGTATAAGTGTAGCTTTTTCCCCACATACTTGCCAACATTTATTGTTACTTGTATTATTGAAATTAAGGTGTTGGTGAGGGGTTTCACTCTCATTGGTGGACCAAATGTTGGAGGTTCCAATCAAAACTCACTTAAGTTGTTGTCACAGTTCAGTTCCACAGAGTAATAAGGTTGAGGGTTTGAGTTTCTTATTAACACATCTTTTAACCGTGACTAATCAGTGGTGTATTGTGTGAAAGCTGATCTCTGAATAATACTACATGACTATTATTATTATTATCATTAATCTAATACTTATTGAGCATTTTGTGTGTGCCAAGCATGTATTTAAATACAGTGTATGTTTTGATTCATTTAATTATCACAGAAATCCCATAAGTAGTATCATTTCGTGGATGTTATAGGCAATATAGCAAACTTAACAATACTATATTCATTAAATAAATTACTTATTCTCTCACATTTGTAAATGTGAGAGGAAGGGTTGTGAGAAAGTTAGCAGTGTGTAGGCTTCCAAAAGAAATTTGTAAGCATACACTCCATTCTTTATCCAATTCCACTAAACTTTGCATCATTAATAAAAATCAAGACAGTCATTAGTACTCATAAATACTAGCCTGATCCCCAGTATTTTACTATAACAATCTTGGGGAAGATTATTGATTCATGAATAGAGATATACTATAATAAAATAAATGAGATAAAATAAAGGTGAAATAAGAGTAGCAAGCCTGAGTATATTTTGGGAGCATGACTGAATCTTCTGTTTATTCAGAAGGAGACTGACATGTTCCTTGGGCCCTTCCACTGAACAAGTTACTGAAAATAGGATCTGACTGTAGTCTAGTCATTTTCTATCAGCATTTCCTAATCTTGTGTTCAGCTATCATCACATTCATTATTGAAAAGATGCCAAGACACTGGAATATTCTCATTTGAGGCCAAAAGCTAGATGCAAGAGGAAATGAGCTGCAGAAATCACTTACTTTGATTATTGAAGAAAGGGGAATGGGTTTTGCAATAATTTGTCAACCACCTCAAGAATATGAACATCGCATGTGCTAATATGAATTGTCTAACTTGGATAATCAAGTGGATATGGTACAGACTCTAGGGAAGCTATTATGGGCATAACCTTTCTAAGCTTCAGTGTCCTCATTTCTGAAGATAAAGTTAGGGTTGGAAGTACAGCTCACTGGTTGGATGATTGTCCAGCATGTGTGGGGCCCTGGGTTCAGTCCCTAGCACTGCAAAAATAAATAAATACATGAATAAAGATGAGTAAGCACTTACTTAATATTAAATATTAAGTTATTAAAAAAATTAAAAGTTAATATGAAAAGAACACCTCAGATATAGGCAGAATAAAAGAGATTAATAAATTACATTTATTATATTGTTTTATAATATTGTTATGAAAATTAAATAAGATTTATATATGTTTTATATAGTGCTTAGCTTGATAAAAATATTTATTACTATAATATTAATTTATTATTGTTTATTTTAATTACAATATTGTAACACATTTTTCTAAGTGCTGGCTTTATGGCCAAGGTATATGCAAAGCACAGAAGAACTTAACCAGTAAGATCTTGGAAAATAAATGTATTGGGTAGGTTACTGCACATGTTCCTGAAAATTTGGCGTTTTCCAAGGGATATTGAGAAGCAACTTTAATCATGGCTATTGAGTTATTGTAGGGAAATGGAACATAGGCAAACTTTTCTTTAAGACATAGTTTCAGATCTTCTTAAATAAAATAAAATATATCCTAAAATATGTAAATCATAATCAATTAAAATATAAGGACACATTACTTACATTAGTGAAATTTGGAGGTTTTGAAGATCAACACTGGATAGCCAATTTGTTATATCTTAGATATTATTTGGTACCAATTCATAAGAATTTTATGACCAAAGTTAAAAATCACTGGGATATGTCATGATTCCATTTAAAGAGAGGTAGATGGATGATAATACATGTCACCAATGACATTATATTTATATTGTTGGAACTTACTTGATGAAACACTCAGTTAATTCTCTAATAAGCTTCATCTTGGAGCACGAAGGAAATTGTTTAAGCATGGAAAAATTCGTTATTATTCAGCAGATATTGCAACCTATGAAATAATTGATGTTATTGACGTTGTTTCTTCATATGGTTAACAAGATGGATGAATA
This sequence comes from Marmota marmota marmota, assembly GCF_001458135.2. Classification (NCBI taxonomy): domain Eukaryota; kingdom Metazoa; phylum Chordata; class Mammalia; order Rodentia; family Sciuridae; genus Marmota; species Marmota marmota. Next base: position 27,250,301 of record NW_026000057.1, read on the forward strand.
TAAGGAGAAAAAAAACCACGATGAAGTACTCAACAATTTTATGTATTGCATATTAATGGTAGATTCTTCTTGTTTGTCTAAGAATGAAACATGGACACATGCTCTTCCTTGGTTTCAGGCTTAATATATGCCTGGTTCTCACTCACCACAACAAGTTAATCAAAAACATTAAAGGCAACTGACCTATTCCTTGTTATTCTTCTGATGAAGAATATAATGAGCTTAGTGTAGGTAGTAAGAAGGAGAAAGGGAAGTAAGGACGTAAATGAACCAAATTGGGCCCTCTTTTAGTATGTCAGAGTTGACTGAATATTAGTCTGATAAACATGGTTTGTTCCATAAATCTTCATAGTAGTTAAAACGTTTTATCACAGTTTATTAGGCTGTGATAAAATGTATAGTTCAGTAGATGTCCTCATATATTCTGGAAATTACCAGCACCCATTTATATGGAACCTGTACTACTAGTTTTAATTAACTGAAATCATCTGCTTGGAATTATGCTCTCAATTTAGCTCACATTTCAATCTCCATAAATTCTTTCTCAGTGCTTTACTCTGTAGAATGCAAATGGGTCCCATGCCAGTCCCCAGGAATATCTAAATGGCATCAAGCAATGGCAGGATGTAGAGCATTCAGCAATCAGATAGCCCTGGTGGAATGCCATATTAAGTTAACTTTGTTATGTTGATTTAACCTGAAAAATAAACAAAATTTTCATTTACATTTAATTTCCACTTCTAGTTTCCTGAATAGTATTATTATTTGAATATAAGGTAGTTGAGTTGATTAAAGGAAATTAGATTTTCTCCATATAGGTCTAAAATACAATTTCACTCTTTTTATGAAATGGTAGGTAAAATGATAGTTTATACTTAAAATATTATTGAATGTTATCCTTCAATATAGTATATAAGGCATTTGTCTAAAAAATAGAAAATAGTATTATTCATGTAATTTTTTGACCATACCAGCATTTTTATAGTTTATTTAAAAAATTATCTCTAACAGTTAAAAATTAAATATTGCTAAATCTCAACATTTAAATTCTAAATGAAAGAATGTCAAATGATAAGCATGTTAAATTACATATGGAAATGATAATTATAAAGTATGTTTAAAAATTGCATATTCCTAGCTTTCAGAGGAGTATACTGGGGTACAGTAAGCCAAGATGCTTAAACTGTCAAAAAAAAAAAAAGAAAAGAAAAAAAAAACCTTTAAAATTTACTGAGCTAAGTTTACAATTGATGACAAGGTGGCAAGGTGGTTGTTTGCTTCTTTCTGTAGTACGTGCCCCTTCTATCAGATTGACATTCAAATCATGCATATAATTTTTTGCTGGTTTTAATTTTGCATATAGCCTGAGAAAGTCAGAGTTTAGTGGTTTTTTCCTAAGGTGTCCCTGAATGGATATTGTCTGTTTCCATTGTGACTATTGTCATTCCATGGATAGTTCTCTGCAAACAGTAGGTGCTTAATAAATATTTTTGGTTAATTATGTAATTAAATTCGTAGTACATATTCCTATTTCTTTTGCTCCTTGGCAAACAGACTAACAGAATGCAATGAGCTAATTTGCATCACATGGGTAAGCACAGAGAGTGTTTAATTCAGTCTAATGTTCTTTCCAAATGGTTCAATATTTCCTTGAATTGAGTCTCTTCCCTTGATCAAGCAGAATGAGTAAGATGCTCTCTGGGAATAAAGTGTTCATCCATGTGATGAAAATTAACTCCTTCAGAGCGCTAGGGAGTTAATGGTAAATTATTTCTTTTATGGTACCAAAATGAATCAAATTGCCAATTAATCATTTCTCAGGGTATGCCAAAATACAAGCTGGGCAGTTTTTAAAAACTGTCCTGGGAAGACACTCTTGCCTTCTTCCTAGCTTGCCACCTTGCTGGGGCTATAAGTCTTTTCCCTTCTCTTCTGCTTTTTTCTTTACCCATGTCAAGCCCATTCTTTAGAAACATGCAGAATTAAGGGTGTGAATATTTTTAGACAATGTGGCCTGTAACATCAGTTGGTTGACGATTCAATAGCAGTCCTTCTTGTCGTGCTGACGGAGTCCTGATTTTGTTCCAGTGTCAAAATCTTTTCCAAGTGGCTTAGGTAACCTGATGGCTTGAAGCAATGGTTGGCTTGTTCCCTTTCTTAAAGATTGGTTTAGGGGTGGTATAAGTCCCAATATGACCTATGGGATTTGAGGAGAAGTATTTTCCAGGAGGAAACTTGATTTCAAATTATAGCCTTGGTGAAACTTTCCTCACTGACAAATCAGGATACAATAAGCCAACAGCCTCTCTTCTGTCACAAGGAATGTGGATCTTCAACTGAAATCACCATTTTGTCACTGAAGAAGGAAACAAGCTCAGGATGAGGCAAAGATTGAGACCACAGAGTGGAGATATGGAAGAAGTTGCCTTCGAAGACATTTACTGTCAGCCTTGGCTCTAACTAGCAAAAGGAGTTAATGGATGTGTGAAGAAACTCTGGCATATTTTAGAATCAAGTTATTCCTTATTGATTACACAATTTGAGGGAAAGTTGTCTGCTAATTGTAGACAAGTGAAACACCTCCTCTGGGCCAATCTTAAGCCACAGGACATAGATAATTTTTTAAATAAGATCTGAGAAGGACTCAAGAATGATCTGTTCTTGTCAAAACAATATTCTAAATAAAGATGGGGGTCTCAATTCAAAGATATTCCATTAAGTTATTTCTTACCATTCTACACGTGTAAGGAAAGAGCATGGTAGGAAAATATTTAATATCTCTATTTATTAGAAATTATTTATTTATTCCTGAACAAAGTATGATTTTCTCCTTCTTAAATATAAAAGAATGTATTTATTTTTCTAAATTTGGTAGTAGATCCAATGATCTCTTTTTCCAGGAGGAAACTTGATTTCAGATTATAGGCAATATTTTAATTTGGATTTATTGTAAAAGAAGGAATATTGTGGTCTGAGAGTCTTCCTTGGAATGGGAAGCCTCTCAAAGAAGTATACAATGACTTTGTTGTTATTAGATTAAAAAAATAAAAACAAAGTGGCATTCTCCAAGATAAACACTTATTGTTAGTCATAATCTTATCAGAAATAAAAAAGCAAGTCAGAGTAAATGAAAGAAAAGGAAAATATGTAAATGGTTGCTTCTCTATAAAGGCCAATTGATATTTCAGGAGCATTTGAAGAAGTACTGTGTACTCCAAATTGTTATCCAAAGATCACAGATTAATTTTTTAAATAAGTAGTCTTACATTTAAATATGAGGATAGAGTAATGTCATGATGACCTTTCAGAGAGAAGAAAAACACATTTCATAGACTTAAAAATAATAACCATATTTGTCTGAACATCTGGTCATTTCAGATGAGAAATATAAAAGATTTGCACTGCATAGTCTTACATTAAAAACTGCATACAAGTAGTGGTTGGGAACAAAAGAATGACAAATGCTTTTATAATGTTGGAGTCACTTAGATAATTAATTAGTTGACACTCATGTATGTTTTTAGTTTGCAATAGTGCTAAGTGAATGGCCTAAAAGAATATACAATCACTATAATCCTGTTAACCTTGACTGCAAAATAGAGTAGCATTCACAACTTACTTTTACCTATGTAAAAAAAAATGTTATTTTATTTCCTTAAAATAAAACAATCCCATCTTTCATTGCTCCTGGCTGTGTGAAACACTATTATAGTTGAAAGAGAATTTGCATAATGCTTTTGAAGGGCTTAATAGCTATAATAATTTTAATATATATGAAATGTTTATTATATATAAAAAGCCAAATTTTTTTATAGTGAGAGAGGATTATTAAGGCATATCATCTAATCAAGAGAAAAATAGTAATAAATGGGTAGATGACTCTTGAGAGTTTGTATTTTGCAAATAGACTTGAAATGCTCCTGTAGTGAATTGGCCAATGACTCCCTTTGGAAAGAAGTTATTAGAAAATGAGGTCCTTTTTAATAGCTTATCTTAAAATTGGTTTGTCGTCCTCAGTGTGATACCTGCCTTAGTCTTAGGAATTTCAATTCCTATTTTATAAGGATTTCTATAGGGAATATTGCTTTCTCTTTTTATCCTGTTTTTGATCCAGTAGCACTGTTTCCTCATCTTGGAGTTCCAGATAATTGATAGGGATAAAAGGCAAAGTGGAGATCATGATTTGCCTGTTATTACATAAATCTACAACCTATGTAGTATCAGACTCCTATGATATATTAAATGATGAGCTTGGTAATTTGATATTAATTATAATAATTATTCAAATTATGTTATGGGGACAACCTAACTTCCTCCTTTAATATTTTATGTATTAGGCTTCTGAATCTCTTTCTTCCAAACCTAGCTGCTTAGGAAATCAAGTCTTCTGTTTGCATCTGGAACTAATTTTTTATTTGCTAAGTAATCTTTCTGTTCTTGGTCTTTGTTTCTTCATACATAAAATTAATATAGTAAGAATGACATGGAATTGTCATGAGGAGTAATTAATGAGCTGATGTCTGTTGAAAGTTAAAAGTGAGGCTGGGGTTGTGGCTCAGTGGTAGAGTGCTTGTCTCCCATGCTTGGGGCAATGGGTTCCATCCTCAGCACCACATTAATAAATAAAATAAATGTATTGTGCCCATCTACCACTAAAAGAAAAAAAAGCCTTTAAAAAAGGAAGTTAAAATGACTAGCATATAACATATGTATATACATATATTATGTAGTAAGTAGTCAGTATTTTAAAATCATGTGATATTTCTTTTCTTTTCTTTTTCTTTTGTTTGAGGAACCAGCTCATCCAAAATGTGTTCCATCAATTTCAAGCATTGTTTAAAATACCCATAGCTTTACCAATGTCTAAGTGCCCCAGAACCATTTGGAAAAATTAACAAATTATTACCTATAAGTGCATAAATATATAAACATGCACTTATTGTTTTAAATGAAGAATTGTTCCCAAACAACTTTAAAAAGATAATTTAAACATTATAAATCAGTTTTGCCATTTATAACTCCACCCACAAAATGATTTCATGAATACTGGCATTGATGTTAGAAGCTGTCAAATTTTGTGAGCAACTGTGTTTGTATTCAGTATGTAGGAAAGTGCCAAGTAAGAATTCTGTTATAAATGTGAAATGTAATATTTATCATTTACCAATGCCTGCAAGTGTGCAGAATCCAATGCCAGAAAATATAGAAAGTACACACGTAACATGAAAAATAATGCTATAGCCCTAAGTGCTAAACAAACTATTTATAAGAAATATCTCTCATTCATTGTAATTCTGAGAAGGGACATGTTTCTGATCCAATATCATAAAAGTTTATATTTAAGAAGAATAATTTTAAAATATTTACAAATATTTTATCTTTTCATTTTCTTCCTTTGTTTTTTCTTATTTAGATGCATTGCCACATATTTCATGGAGATTTTGATTCTTTATGGAAATAATATTTAGATTTTTTTTGAGATTTTACATGCTTTGACATAAGAAGTTCTAAATCCACGTGCTCCAGGATTCATAGATCACTGTTGTTTCTCCTGACTGCTTGCATTTGGCAGCATTAAAACAAATGTTGCCATAAAAGGATGCTCCATGTAGCTCATGACCCATTTCAATGAATGCATTATGAGTTTACTTGAAATGAAAGTCTCTTGTTTTTCAGTTCTATGCTGTGATGCTTCTGTGAAGCAGCTACAGTATTTCACTTGAGATTAGTCTTCACTTCAAAAATGATTGAAGTGGCCTTGGAAAATATGACTGGACAGTACCATGGGAGAAACAGCACTATGAAAATAAAAGAAAATTATGTGAGAAACAATAACTTTCAGGAGAGAAATCATTTTCATTATAATGCACAGGGTAATCCCTTCATATTAATATTTAGAATCTATCCATCCATTTGGACACTGTGATCTCTTATATTTTTATAAATAGCCTTTTGTCTACATGCATAGTATATAAATATGGCCTAAAAGTTATTTCAAAGATTTGCCTATATTTTTAGCACTATCCCATTGCCTGGAACAGTAACTTGAACATAAAACTTCATTAATATTTTTGAATGAATAAATAAATGAACTATTGCAACATTATCCAGGGATATATCACTGGATAATGTAAATATATATATATATATATATAAAAGAAAGTTTTTTTTCAGATTGAAATTGCTAATATGAATAGGTCTGTTTGTCAAATATATCTCATAATTTTTATTTTTGGTGGGGGTAATTGTTATGGAACTTCAAGCTGCTCTACAACTAAAATATATCCCCCATCATTTTCATTTTTTAGAGACAGATTTGTATAATAACATGTAAATAATGCCCAGATTGGTCTTGAATTTTGATCCCCCTGCCTCAGCCATGTAGTTGCTAGGATTATAGGTATGTGCCCTGTGCATGGTCCTGATAACTTTTTAAAAGTAGAAATAAAGCATAAGACATTTTGTTTGATTCTGAAAGCAAACAGAAACTAAATATGTCTCTCACCTAATAGAATATTCCCTGCATTCACCCAAGCAGAAGTTTTCAAACTTTAGTTTATATAAAATTTATGTGTTTCTATTGGATCATGTATTTTTATTTGTTATTTTAATTAAAACAAAGTAAATAAATATATACCCATGCCCAAACTTAAGAACAGAGCATAACTTTGGAAATTCTCTTTGTGTTTGTCTTGATGGCTTTATTCTAGACTAATCTCCATTCTCTGGAGCTCTATGTCAATAATTCACCTCTTTTTGTATTGTTTACCTAAAAAGAATGTACATAGTGAGTATTCAATTAATATTTATTGAAGCAATTAAATAATTGTGTATATATATATATATATATATATATATATATATATATATATATATATTCATCAATGGTTAGACTTTTTGGTTTTGACCTATGTGTTAATAAAGGTGACTCATTTTATATAGACATTTCTATTGTATGTTCTGATCAAGTAAGTATGGAATATTGTTTAAGAACTTACATCCCTCAGGTAATTCTGAAGTAGTGAACTCTGGACCACACTTTCAACAAATACTACATCTGTCAATCTGTCTATTTATAGCTATGGAATTAGAAAGAGATAGTGATAAAATACATTGAGGATCACTGCAGAGGGGGAGATTAATCTTTTATCAGTTTTTAATACAGACTTCCAGGTTAGAGACTGGTTTGAGGTAGATCAAATACATTAATGTGTAATGCCTTAGTTTATTCCAGGATATAGTGTGTTTTGTCTGTTTAACCTTGGGCAAATTATTTAACCTCCATATATTTCAATTTCTCCTTTAGTTGAATGAATATTATGCTCTTAGATAAATAAACCATGTCTCCCTGACAAGGGAGTTATAGGATTTCTTTGTATATATGAAATGCTCAGAACAGTCTCTTGAATTTTGTAGAATTTGAATTATAATTATTATCACTACATTCTCGGATGCAGATTTGCTAGTAACTTTTTAGTAACTTGTGTAGTCTTCTCTTTTTTTTTCTCTTATGTTTTTCTTTTAGTATTGTGGATACTTTAATTTTTATTTTTTAATGATAGTACTTCTATCTAATGACTATAAATTTACATTTTTATGTTACTTTTAATGACAATTAAAACATCTCTGTGAAAATTTTTTTAATGCCACCTCACATTGTAAATGTGCCCAGAACCATCCTAGGAATGGAATAGAGCTTCCCATTAGGACCCACACTTACTCCAGCAACTCACTCACTTGGGTATGTCTGAGCTCTTTCCTTTATTGTCTCCTACTTGATGAACAGTGTGGTGGAGAGAAGCAGCTACAATGGCAGCTTTTAAGAACATATTCACATATGTTACTTTCATATGAGATACCACATGAGCATATTTGGAGACTAGAAACTGTGGTCTCTGGTATCTAAAGATCATGGCCACCCATACTGCTCCCAGGAAGTATGCTGTGGATTTAAGAGGCAATTTGTGGCAATTTGCAATAATCTGATGGATAGGTTCAGATTTCTAAATTAGAATTGCTGGAAGAACACAGGATGCACTAGATAATAAAATATCTGCCTTAATTCTATATTCACAATTATTTAATAAGTACTCTACGGTGGATACTATGCAATGTGTCAGGTTTTTAATAATGCAGAAATAAGTTACAAAGCTCCATTCAAAGCTCTTACAGTTGTGTCAGAAAGGAATTAAGGGACAAACAAACAAAATCAACAAGTTCATTCTTATCAGCTGTCAACTTTTTGGGGAGTGGAGGTTACCAGGGATTGAACCCACAGGAGCCACATCCCCAGGCCTTTTTATTATTTGAGACAGGGTCTCCACTAAGTTGCTTAAGGTCTTGCCAAGTTGCTGAGGCTGGATTTGACTGGCCATCTTCCTGCCTCAGCCTCCTGAGTTGCTGGTATTAAAGGCGTATGCCACCATGCTTCTTTGAAGTAAATGAATTTCTCCTTACATCCTTGTTTCAGTAAGTGGTTTGGTCAAGGAAATCTAGGTATATTTCCTTTTTGTAAGATTTGTCAATTGTTATAAAATTGCACTGTGCAATACTGTGGTGTCAGTTCAGCTAAAATCAAAATAGTTAATAAAATCATTTTCTCTAGTTCTGGTGTCTCGAATAAGCCAGAGTAAACTTCTAGAATGTGAAAGCGTAGAGTAAACTCAATATCCTGTTACTTTGGTTTAAGTTAAAATAGCATTCTGTCACTGGGAACTCTCATTTTAACATAGTTCACTTCTACTGGAATTTCGAGTATTAGTAGAGAAACATGCGGAGGAAGTAGAGATGAGGTTGCAGGATTTAGGTAGGAGCAAAAGTCAGAGAAGGGGAAATCAATGAATTTCAGACAAACCAAGGACTGTGAATCTTCATCATGTTCCAACATTTTTGAGGAGATTAGGATTGAACTTCAGACAGTTGCAATAGCCTATAGAATAAATCATCTCCTCAAAATTGTATTTCATGTTTAAAATTGTAACAAAGCTGTTAAGAGGAATCTAACATTTCTTATTAGTATGTTTTGATCTATCAGTTGCCATGATCCTCACTCACCCCATTGTCAGAAACTGTCTGAGCCAAGCCACATGATTTGCAAATAAATTCAAATGTTATGTATTCTTCAGATCAATATAGATCACTGTGTTTATAGACTCAGAATGGGTAGTTGCCATCTACGGTGGGTGCATTCACTAATTTAACCATTAGCTATTTGCTTATAGAGTCTACCCTGTGTCATGTTGCAGTTCTAGACCTTGGGATATAAAAGTGAACCAAACAGAACAAAACTCTTGACCTTAAGAGTGTTCATTCTTATGGGAAGAGAAAGATTCATGGACAACATATACATATGAATTTTACAGTGTATTAAAAATGATGATTGCTGTTATTTGGAAATATAGGGAATCTGAGTGGTAGTAATGGGGACTTACCACTTAAATGGGGTAGGAGTAGAACTAGAAAAATCCTTACCAATAAGATAAAATTATCATGATGAATTAAGTAAAAATGGGATATAGTTAATTCTTCTGATTGTATGTGTGTGTGTGTACGTGTATGTGTACACACACCTATATTAGAATATCCTCATTTAACATTTAGAGGTAGTTTGGTTGAAGCCACATACCCTATCATACAGCCATTGAAATAAGAAATCAGACGTTTTCTTTTTTTCTAAATAATATTGTTACACTCTCAGAAATCAGAATATTTCTTAAGCTGCCAAACAACTTGGAAGTGATTCCCAAAGACTATCCACTCTGTAGCATCCTGGTAAATACTAAATTTTCATTTGGCATAGTCTAACTTTACATAAACCATAGTAAATAATGCCACCAAGAGTCTCTTTGGAGTATGTTTTGCAGCTCCTGGGCTCAAAATAAGGCAGAAGTACTCATAATCATATGTTCTCAAGTAACCAATTGATACTTCACCTCTTCCAAAGTGATCTAAGCCAGTCTTCCAGACTGTATGGTGCAGGTATCCAAGGGAGTACATTGGTTAGCAAATAAGTAGCATGCATGCTCCCTTGTCCACACAGATTTTGCTAATGAGTCATGACAGTTTTGCCACAGAATACTGAGATTGCCTCAAAGATCTTAAGTTAGCTTTCTGGGCAGTCAATCCCAGTCAAGCTGAGAAAGATTTTCAAATAGAGATTAAAATATCTTTTCAATATTGATTCTACTCATAGGTCCCCTACTATTCATTTCCATGTGGACAAAGGATGATTCTCCAAGTGGGCAAGAAACTGATTCAACTTTTTAATTTCCATGACAGAATGTGACCTGGCTGCCAGACCATCTGGTAGTTTTTCAGTTATCATCATAGAATATGTCTGTGCCAAGTCTTTGCCTAAGAATTCAATCTTGAAAAGAGTATTTTTTAATTCCAGGCAAAACATGGTGAAGGCAAATGCTTGCCATAAATATTGATCTAAAAGAAAATGGGGACACTTTATTTTACTAGTAGGTTCAGATTAGAATACTAGACAACTTTTTTTATTTTTTTCTAGCAGTGATTATAGCAATGGATTCAATCATCAGTTTTCCAATTTACCAATATGAGTAATAGTTATAGAGTAACACTTTCTCAATTTTTGATAGCTATTCAAGATATTGTTATTGAATAATTATTCCATATAATAAATCATATCTAAATTATAATTTAAAAATTAAAATTTAAAAATACTTTCCCTGAAAGTAGCATTTCAGGTCACAAGGAGCCCCATTTGGTCAGATTGGCTTCTTAACTTGGCTGCCACAAATTTCAAATTGAAATTTAATGTTCAGTTGCCATTAAAGTCTCCTCTGTGTTTTATAATTTAGTTTACAACCTTTCTTGCTAGTTATTTTCTATATTGACTCTGACCTTTTAAAAATATGGTGTGAAGAACATGACTTTTATTTTAGACATGTCCAGTATTTTTAGTAGGCGTATGTGTATTAGAAATTGATAAATGAGATATCCAAGATGGTAGCTCACAGGAGGCTGATGAAGAAGCTAGAAGTGATCTGCAAATGTGGAAAGAAAAGCTTTGTTACATCCAGGTTGATGAAGCTAATTTATTGATCGGCAAAGGCTTATTGTTCCTGACAATCCTCCCTATGATAAGGGGGCCTTCAGAATCAAAATAAACTTTTCAGCAGAATACCCATTCAAATCACCAAAGATCACATTTAAAACAAAGATCTAGCACCCAAACACAGATGAAAAATGGTAGGTCTGCCTGCCAGTAATTAGTGCTGAGAACTGGATGCCAGCAACCAAGCCCAACCAAGCAATCCTGTCCCTCATAGCACCCCAGCCCACGCACCTGCTGTGGGATGACCTAATTGAAGAATTCTCTAAGGAACGTAAAAAATTCTGTAAGAACACTGAAGAGTTTTCAAAGAAACATGGGGAAAAGTGACCTGTGGACTAAAATCTGCCGCAAGTGATTCCAGCAAGTGTGATCAGAGACCTCAAGCACTGCATTTGGACACCCCCACAAAACAGGACTCTGAGGAAAACTGACGTGTGCCGGTTTGCTTATGAAAGTTACTAACTTTCTACAGTTTTCTTAATCAAAAGTCATTTAAGTTACCTGTAAAGAAAGCATTAAAAATCTCAGATGTTCTAAAAACAAACAAAAAAAATTAATAAATAAATACAGGGTTTAGTTTGTGGATACCTGTGACAGATACCACCACACTCAACTTTTCTTCTCTTGTGCAGGCTCCTGCAGGTATTGTCTTGCCTTTGAGAATATAGACTACTTCGAGCTCACAGCTCTATCTCTCATTGATTTTTTTTTTCCCTCAGTAGCAGGAAACTACTTTACCTCTAGCCAAGTCCTTCCTAGAGGAGGGCTCATGGTCAATCACCATCTGCTGCAATGATCCAAAGGCTATGTCATACATTTCAATTTGGGGCAATGGTAAAGGGCCATTCACACAGGTGAATCTTCTAAGAGCACTACTGAATAAACATTCTGGACAAAATGCTGTTAACATTTTGTAGTATAGCATGTTGTTTTACAAATTTGGATCCAAATGTGGATCACCTTGTCATGTTTAACCTACCTGTTATGCTTAATTTTAATCCAATTCTCAAAACCATTTTTCAGAATTCATGGGGGGTATGAGTAGATATTAGAAATTGTTGTTATTTTGTTGTTTTGATTAGGACTTCAAAGTAAATTACAAGTCTTTGTGACTAGTTGTTGAATAAAATGGTGCAGAAGATGATATTTCGAACAAACATAAAATTCTTATGTTAATAAAATGTGTATGTCACAGCAATATATTAATCTTTGTAGCAGGAAAGCTGATTGTAAATTTAAGATATTACACTTCTGTTTATATTCCTAGTCCCAAGGCAATCTTTAAAGTGACAGCTGAGCCATTAGTTAATGTTTTCAATTGATGAGTAAAGTTATTCCTCCTAAATGGACTTTGCATGTTTTAGTAAAGTATGACACTAAGCAAATTTATCTAAAATGAATAATGTGCTCCTTACGTGTCATAAATATGCTGTTCCTACCATTTGCTTTGAGAAAATTTTAAGAATATAATTTTGATTCTTTATATGTGAAGATGTTATTAAATATTCCAATTAAAATAAGTGAAGATATTTGTTAGGAATTTATTTATCAAATTTAAATTTTTCCCTTTAAAAAGTGAATATTCTTGGGGCTGGGGTTGTGGCTCAGCGGGAGTGCTTGTCTAGCATGGACGGGGCCCTGGGTTCCATCCTCATCACCACATAAAAAATAAAAAGGTATTGTGTCCAACTACAACTAAAATAAAATATTTTTTAAAGTGAATATTCTTCATAAATTTTGATCATTGAGAAAAATTGGAAAGGCCATCCTTACATAATTTAATTTTAAAGAACTTATTGAAATATTACATTAAACCATTAACCCATCTTTCTTATCTCACCAAGTATGTCAGGTAGCTGGCAACTTCATCACACTTCTGAATATAATGTAATAAATGTAAACTATTGTACTTACTTTTACTATTTTTATTAGTCAATTACTATACATTTTCTTTAGAAAAATTTGCAAATAATGATAAACAGTATTTATCTTTGAACTATCCTAAATGAAATAACTTTACAAAATATGTTTAGATTTTATGTTGATATAGTCCACATATAAAGATGTATGTGTATCAAAATCGGTAACACTTTTCACATAGTAGCTTCAGAAATATTTAAACAATACAACTAATATTTCAAACTTTTCTAGTCAGTCTTTCTTTGCTTTCCAGTTTTTTATTGGTTTTATTTTTTAAATATATGACAGCAGAATGCCTCACAATTCTTATTACACATATAGAACACTTTTTCTTACCTCTGTTTGTATATAAAGTATGTTCACACCAATTCATGTCTTCATACATGTACTTTGAATAATGATGTCTATCACATTCCACCATCCTTGCTAATCCCCTGCCCTGTCCCTTTCCCTCCCACCCCTCTTACCTATCTAGAATTCATCTATTCCTCCCATGCTCCCTCTCCCTACTCCACTATGAGTCAGCCTCCTTATATCAGAGAAAACATTTGGCATTTGTTTTTTGGGATTGGCTAATCTCACTTAGCATTATCTTCTCCAATGCCATCCATTCATTTACCTGAAAATGCCATGATTTTATTCTTTTTTAGTGCTGAATAAAATTTCATTGTGTATATATGCTGCATTTTTAATCCATTCATCCACTGAAGGACATCTAGATTGGCTCCACAGTTTAGATATTGTGAATTGTGCTGCTATAAACATTGATGTGGCTGTGTCCCTGTAGTATGCTGTTTTTAAATCCTTTGGGTATAGTCCGAGGAGAGGGGTAGCTGGGTCAAATGGTGGTTGCATTCCCAGATCTCCAAGGAATCTCCATACTGCTTTCCATATTGGCTGTACCAATTTGCAGTCCCACCAGCTATGTATGAGTGTGCCTTTTTCCCCACATCCTCTCCAACACTTATTATTTTGTCTTCATAATAGCTGCCATTCTGACTGGAGTGAGATGAAATCTTATAGTAGTTTTGATTTGCATTTCTCTAATTGCTGGAGATGATGGATATTTTTTCATATATTTGTTGATTGATTAAATATCATCTGAGAAGAGTCTGTTCATGTCCTTGGCCCATTTATTGATTGGGTTATTTGGGTTTTTTTGGTGCTTAGCTTTTTGAGTTCTTTATATACCCTAGAGATTAGTGCTTTATCTGATGTGTGAGGGGTTAAAATTTGCTCCCAAGATGTAAGCTCTCTATTCACCTGGCAGATTTTTTCTTTTGTTGAGAAGAAACTTTTTAGTTTGAGTTTATCCAATTTATTGATTCCTGGTTTTAATTCTTGTGCTATAGAAGCCTTATTAAGGAAGCTGGGGCCTATCCCACATGATAAAGATTGGGGCCTACTTTTTTTTCTATTAATTTTAAATTTGATGTCTAGCCTATTTGCCCATGTTTATCACATTGGTACATATTTATAAATAGTATGTAGGTATTGCTTTGCCTTTCTAAAAAATACTTCACATAAGAAATTTCATATTATAGTTGACATTACCCAACTTTTTTTCAGTCTTTCTTCTGGTTTGAATTTTACTGCTTTTAATACATATAATAGCTACTACATTTAATTGTAATTATGAACATTATATGAATATGCCACCATTTATTTCAGTGCTCTCCTAGGACAATTTAGCCTGCTTATTTTGTCATTGCTGTTGTTGTTATTGTGATTATATTTAACAATAATGAAATAGATCATGTATTTACATCCCATTCCTGTGCAAAACTTTCTTTCAGATAGATTGGGCACATACCCAGAAGGGCAACTGTGGAAGATAGACTAGGTCCCTTTAGTAGATAAAAAAATTTTTGAATCAGGTGATATTATATATTTATAATACAAATTCAGGTTTTAAATTTGCTATATCTTAACATTAGATTCTTTTAGGATCACAAGCATTTACACTTTATAGTGTTTGATTTCTGAATTTAAAAATAATTATTCATCTGTGAATTTATCTTTCAGTTATTATTATTGACTATCTTTCTCAGAGTCTGCTTTTTAATTTTTTATTTGTTCATTTTCTTTTACTGATTTCTTCTAACCAGGGAGTCTTTCCCAACTTTTGTCCTTTTTTCCTCCTCTCCTTTTTACCACCTCTCATTCTGTCTAGATTTAGCTGTTTGCCAACTCTGTACTTGCCTTCACTTCTAGAGTCCTGGATCAAATGTATTGTTCCTGTCCTCCTGCTCCCCTAGATTTGCAACTTTCTTCAATCTGAATCCTCAGGTCACAGTTGGAAGATGTTTTTCTCTTTTCTTCTTCCACAACCCTTTTATCGGTGGCAGAACTTAACTCTTGGCTTCAAGCAAGAAGTCTGATTTCAACAATCCTATGGAATGGGACACTTGTATTCTCCTTGATATGAAATAGGACCCAGTGTACACAACTTCAGTATTGACCTATATGCAACATTTGTTTTCAGACATGGAAACATTTCTCTTCCTTTTTAATTCAGTTATACCCTTATATGTTTCTATTTTTAATATTTTTTCTGTAATTTCTAAACTTCAGAGTGGGAGGTGAAGAATGGGGAAATTCATTTGTATGTGTTGATATCCTGACTTCATTTCATGTTATCTGCTTTTCCTTTTATATGTCATAAGTACATACTTGTTTTAATACACCCACAAATACAATATTGTTTTAGTAATACTTAAATAGGCAGTTATAAAGATGTACCATGTTATATTTAAATTTTATAATTCCATAAATTAGTATCATTTTAGTCTTACTTCCCCATTGTTACCATAAAAATACTTCAGTGAAGACTTCAGTACACTCTTTTGTGTACTTGTTTAATTATTTATTTTGCTAAAGTTACCATTTGAGGATTAATGATATTAAGATTGGAAAATTTTAGAAAAACAGTTTAAATCATTTTCTTAAATCAAAAGACTTTAGAGAAAAAAAAACTAATTTCCATGTAACTGAATTATTATTTGAAATTTAATCTCAGAGCAGATTAACTTGATAACATTACAATCAATCAACAAGAAAAAGTGCTTTTCATTGGTGTATTATATATTATACATGCTGTAAGACAAAATTTTTGAAATATTTTGTTTTCCCAGTACTTCTTTATAATCTTAAGTATTATTCAGGGCACCAGAGTGAAGTCTTTGTGTGAATTATAGTTGTTGATATTTACCATATGAAATATGAAAATTTTAAAGCTTTAAATTATTCATTTATTAATTTATGCAAAATAATTATAATTATCTAATCATGTTAACATAAATAACTTTATAAAAATAAAGTCATTTTCCCAAAAAAGAATAATTTTTAGCATTAAGAGTTCATTTCTTTACAACTATCCAAATCTCTTTTAGTGTCTAATTTAGTAGAAGTCATCTGGAGACTCAGCTTCTTCCACATTCAATATGTTACAAGATATTTTGTTTTGATTTTGGCTAAATCATATCATAGGAAGCAATCTAGCTTTTCATACACAGGTAATGAATGAGAGGGAAAGTTCATAGATTTTCAGATTGAGTGTAGTTTTTAGTAATACTGTATCAAATTGAACACATGTTGGTTTCTTAAATGTTAAGTTGCAATGTGAAATATGAAATTTCATAGAAGTAATATATTGAATGGGCACAGTGGAGCATGCCAGTAATCACAGAGACTGAGAAGGCTGGGGCAGGAAGGTTTCAAGGAGGCCAGCCCATCTCAAAATAAAACATGAACAAGGGCTGGGAATGTAACTCAATGATAAAGTGCCCCTGAGTTCAATACTCAGTATCCACACCCCCCAAAATGAATATTTATTATAGTTGATTTTGTTAAAATTTATTAGTTTATCTTCACTTGAACAGATTTTTGGAATAACATACATCCATGAACTTGAACAGACTGCTTCACTGGCTTATGCAGACATCCCAAATGTTGATATAGTCTACCATGTGATAACAAGAAGAATGACAAAAAAGTCCTATTTGTTAGTACCACATCAAAATTATCAGTAAAGTCTTCAATATTGGAAAGGTATCTACATCACATTAACCAATAGAAGTGTTTCCAAATTATAATTCTTATTAAAAATCCTCAAATTTTATCATTGTCAAAAAGTACTATTGATTGTTTTTTTTAAAGTCTCAGGCTCTTTTTCAAGAGTGTATCAGAAGTATTCAAGTCTAAATAGTCATAATTTATCTTTCCAATAAAAATTGTTTCTCTGGGCTGGGGTTGTGCCTCAGTGGTACAAAACTTGACTAGCATGTGTGAGGCACTGGGTTCAATTCTCAGCACCACATAAAAATAAATAAATAAAGGTCTATTGATGACTAAAAAATATTTTAAAAAATGGTTTCCTCAAAACGTTGGCTAGTTCAGTTTGCAACTCAAACAATTGCACAAGCAATTTTCTGTGAGTTAACCATCATACTTCAGAAAGAGTTGACTTATATATACTTTCCATCTTATCAGACTATGAAAAGATAGCATTCTAAGGGCTGCTATATGGAGAGTGTATTGAAGGGCAGAACAAAGATGTTCTTCTTAGAAAGACCCATTGGAGAGCTGTTGCTATAATTCAGTCAAAAGATGATGTGATAGCCCAGAGTAGGATCAAAACGCATGTTTGAGAGATATGTAAAAATGGAAATTATCAAGACCTAGGTGAGTGATACAGGAGTGGTGGAGAGGGTGTGTCTTGGCTCATGAACATGTCATGTCACTGAGATTCTTACAAAAATGGAATTTTTCCCCCTGTGGATGCATGGCTGTGTTTACTACTGTCCTTATCCAAAGGAAGGAAATAACAGTTTTACCTTGTTTTTATCATAAATACAAATATCACCAAATGAAAAAAGTCAGATAACCTCTTAGAATTATGAATCAGTTTTTACCTTGTAGATACTGAAGTCCCCAAGAATCTATGAAGCACATTGTGAGAATGACATTTGTAGGAAAAGGCACCATGGCCAATAAAATAACTAAGGATACTAACAATGGCTTTATATGGACATTTCAAAAGCAACTTGTTGCATCCTCACATTATTCTTAAAGATCACTCTACCCTTCCTAGAGAAGGTAAATGTTTTTATCACACAGTGAAGGGTTTATGATTTCTCAGAAATGCTCATACTACTTTCAGATCGCTAATAAACACCTATCACTTCTAATGCAACCCCATGTTTATTTCAGTTATATGTGTTCACACTTCTCTGTCTCTCTTGACTACAGAAGTAGTTTCTGCATTTGGAATAAGGAAAGCCTGTATCACAGCTAATAGGAAATATATTTTTTTTTGATTCAAGACAACTTGGTAATTTGTTTTTTGAAAGTTGCATTTAGCCAACATTTAATATATGGCACCAATTATTTAGAATGTGTTGAGTCTGATTTCCCTGGCATTTGCACAATAATTAAGCAACTCCTGAAAATGGTGCTTCTGTCTTGAGTTAAAATTTTAATACTACTTTCAAGGATGTGTAATTTAGGATTGACCACTGGAATATTCTTAGTTTCTTATTTATTTGGTAGAAGAGAGTTATGAGTAACAAAATAGTGTGAATCAGATGCCGTGGGTGTGGTACACAGGTTGTTGACCAATCTTGGAATGAAACAGCCAATGAATATTAGATATGTGGCATTCTTCACTACCCCACAAAATCTATGGACAGTAGAAAATATCTAGAGTTCATGAACACCTCCATTCTATGGCTTTCCTTTCTCTGTTTTGCTATCATTTTCAGTAAATTTCAGCAATAATTTTTGTCAGCAACTATGAAAGTTGGGCCCCTTGGGTTGTATAAACCAGCAACTTGTCCTATTTTATTCAATTAAAAAGATAAACTTATTGAAAAAGTGTTTACTAAAGTGGGAAGCTGTATATCTATGATGCTTATGAGGTTCATGTTTCTTTTTTGTCAAAATTCATCTAACTAAATTCTATTTGAACTCATACACAGAAATCTAGAAACAATGTTATAAATAGTCAGCTTATCTTCATCTATTATGGCAACCTATTCTTGGTACATTCCACTTTATTTTTTCCCAACAATAACTGCTAGAACATGCATTTTTAAAATCAACTGACAAAACAAACAAGCTCTTGATTGAGCAAGTTGTCATTTGACTATTGACAGTACTTCATGATTATGGCATTATGAAGCATCCCACTATTTATAAGCCAGTCATTATCTCTGCACTATAAATAAAGATATAGAATTCAGTTTAATAAACAGTAATTGACTATGTTTTTTTGCTCTAGATACAACAATACCAGGGACAGAAGGAAGATAGCTCCCAGAACAAAAGAGCTCTGCATTCTGCCAGGGAGAGAGATGCAGAAAGCAAACTCTAGTGCCGGAATGTCTGTGATAAATACTGCAATATAGATTTAAGTCGTTTAGTTGGAGGTCAGAAGAATTATGTTTGACTGGAAAGAACAACTGACACCTTCATACAAATACAGCACCTTAAATAAAGACTGCATTTGGGCAACTGAAAATGGTGAGGCAAACATTTCATGCAGAAGACAAACTTGAGCAGTCACCCACACCTGATCATATGGGTGATGTTCTGAAACATGCAGAAGTCTGTAAATAGTGGGGCAAGTGATGCACAAAGACATTGGAAAAAGTGAGGAAAATTTAATAAGATGGAAGGAGCACATGCAAGTGAATTCTAGAATTGTCTTGGTTTCCCTTGTTTGTGTTTTTTATTTTTGAGCCAAGGGGGCGGTTTACAGAGATTGAACTCAAGGGAACTCAACCACCGAGCCACACCCTCAGCATTACTTTGTATTTTATTTAGAAACGGGGTCTCAGAGTTGCTAAGCGCCTCACTTTTGCTGAGACTGGCTTTGATTATGATCCTCCTGCCTCAGACTCATGAGCTACTGGGATTATAGGCATGCGCCACTACACCCAGCCCCACTTTGTGTTTTTGTGCTTCAATTCTCAAATACAATTAATTTAATCTGTTTTTATAGATTCCAAAAGGATTCTAGAGAGGAGAAATTTGATTGGTTCATTTATATGTTCTTTCCTATTGAAAAAAGAGTAGAGTAGCTAAACGGGCAATTGTTTTTAAGCTTATACAACAAGCCTTGATTGCTTAATGCAAGTCAGGTACTGAGCTGATGGTATGTAGGGAAATAAATGCTGTGAAGAAAAAATAAAATTATAACTAAAGGTAATTCCAGGTTTTATGTAAAAAGTTTTATATAATTCCAGGCATTATATAAAATGTTTGAATTTCTCTCAATTCATTTAATCTAGAATGTAAATTTCCAGATAATATTATCATTTGTATATACAGTTTGTCATTCCTAACATTCAGGTAAGAGAGTGAACCTTGAAGCTTGTATTTTGGTTTAAAAACTGACTAAGCTAATTATTACCAAATTACTTTTATCTGTTTTTGTGGAGATAATTACTTCTTCTTTATAAAGACGTGGTAAGAATTAGTATATTTATAGGTCTGCAGATGAAATTTCTCATATTTGTTCATAATAAAAGCCATGATCACCATCACAGGCTTTCAATGGGCCTTCAGAAAACATGCTTTAAATGGTATCAATTAAAATATTATTAACCACTAATAACAGACTGTTGACCACAGTAGGGTTTAAGGCTCATATTTAATGAAACATGACCATCTCTCCTGCCACATTTGTACCCTTCAAAGTTAATAAGCAGATGATTAAGAGAAGAGTGATGCAAATGAAAAACTAAAAGTCAACTTTATTTCTTCTGGAAGGATGAAATTGAAAATAGGGCTACCCCACTGCCAATTTGGTGTCCTGGTATTATCTGTCCCTCATCCCTGGATCCAGAACTTGGGGAAATTTCATCTGGGGGAGAGTTTAGATCTACAAAATAGACAAATGCTGCCCCCAAAGCAGGAAAGGTAGTTATTTGGTATTTTTAAAAATTGATAGGAGCCTAGTGAAAAACATCTCTGGACTTGCCTCTTAGAAATGTGTCAGGCCTGACCAACAGGTGTTCCTCAGGTGGTAGCAGACACACAGTGGGTTGCATCTACCTGACTTGGAGCAGTGCTATTCTTATACAGAAATAGAACAAGGCTGAAACACTTCTTCAGTGCCCTCTTCACAGCCAGAAGTGTTACCACACCACATGTTACCCCAGGAAACATGATGACAGGTGCATTGTGTTGCCCCAAAGATCCACCCAGTGCAATCTGTGATGACATCCTAGAACAGGTATCATGGGAATTACCTGGCCTGAAAGTACACTGAAAGTTGGGTAATAAGGACATGGAGGACAAATGCTTATCACTTTTGCCTACCACCACCCTTTTATGGTGTTTACTCTAAACTATGTTTGCTTGCCAGCTTTGACACATTGCTTGCTCATTTTGGGTCTACACTAAGGGCATGGCTTTCCTCATTAGTGTATATACAACATTTGTCCTCTGCTAATCAAGTTACGAGTGTTTGTAAAAACATTCACAGTACTACAGGAAATCTTCCACATTACTTGGAAAAAATATAGCTTCATTAGTACAAAAAGTTGAGAAATAAATAAAACATAATTGTGATAATTTTACAGTTATTGGTTTCTATTTTGATCTTTTGATATCTAAGCATAGGGAGATAACCCTTAATGAGTATAGAAACCTTACTTTTATTTTATTTAAATACCCATACTTTCTACTACATAATACATTCTACCTAATTTAATCAGAAACGGACATGATGAAAGAGTTATATTGAGACAGGTAAAGAGAAAATGTGCAAGTGTGTGTGTGTGTGTGTGTGTGTGTGTGTGTGTGTGAAAAGAAGATAGCTATTTAATAAATACTTTAGTTGTGGGCATGAAATAGAATTATTGAAATAATAAATATTAGGAAGGATTACTCTTAACATTCTTTTTTAGATGAAGGGATGATAATCCAAGTAAAGCAGTAATATTAGATTCCAGACACCTGATCCTCAGACCTGGACTTTATCCATGTATCCACATGTATTCCCACTGGTCTGCCTCCAGTCATGAATCACAATTTCCTGCTTGAGATTATCTTAGAATCCCTGCTTAAAGTTGGAACATCGAAAGTCTCTTGTTGAAATCCAAATGTTGCTTCATAATGGTTTTATCATATATCTATAAGAGAAAACATCTTAAGTACATTTCTGTGATGGCAGAGTAATTGGGAGACATGGGGTATTTTTAAAAGAGTGTCAGTTTTTGCTCAGAAATGAATGATCTAAGAATCACTGAGCATGACTGGTAATAGAGAGGACATGAAAGTGTTGAATAAAATTTGCATATTTAACAATTCATTACAATATTGGTCCTACTCATATGTAACACTTCATAATCATAATCTGAACCATCAAATCTTGAGCCCATAATTTCCTCTGTAAATCCTGTTTTTCCAAGTAGCTTAAATGCACCTGGAGCAGGAGCTGGTTTTCTACATCTGTAGATGATGTGAATGTCAGTGCTCTAACTTGGGAGAATAGGAGGACCCATATCTTCTTTCTTTAAATCAGAGTTAAATTTTACTCTGCTGTTTATCTTGCCAGATTGGTAGAAATTTCAATCCTTGAGATTTTTAGATTATTCTCTTTCCTATGCTCTCACCAAATTCAAGAGTCCAGGGGTATCTAGAAAATGTAGTGTTCTGACCATGAGGCCATTGAATTCATCTCAATAAATGTTGCCCCTTCCTTTCCATTTGCTGATCACTGACTTTTCATCTCAGGAAGTTGATCTCTCTATGACTTTTTTGTTTTACCTGAAACATTCCCCTCATCCTCATTTGTCCTTGATGGTATGACCCTTTATAAATAATTAGTTTCTTCAAAGATCTTATTACTTAGGGAAGAAAGGAAAGACAATTAACATCTTCTAATTTCTGTTTCTTTATCTCTGCATCAAGGACATACCTGCTGGACCTAGGAGGAAAATACCTGCAACAATTGTGGAGACCATATCCAAAGTCTTTGTCTGTATTGTACAGGCTTTGAATCTCTACCTTCTGTTATTTCTCACTTTCAAGGTTGCTTAAATGTTGTATTTAAATTTTATTTTTGTAAACATAATGATGTTAGTCAAGAACATAATACAATTTGTTCTGTGGTATTCCAGAGTGCAAAGCATAAAGTAGCTGTACGTGAAATCTATTTCAAGTTCTTCAGTTTACAAAGTTACTCCATATTTCCAAGTAAAGTCATTTTGATGTCTCCAGGAATTTAGGGCTAGCTTGGCCTTACTTGGGCTAATTTTCACCTAACTATCAGTATTCTCAAATTCCTTTTTTTTTTAACAAGGTGACAAGGTGATAGTTATTGTAGTAATGTATTGTATGTGTAGTGTGTGTGAGTTCTACTCACTAAGTTTTTAACACATTAAGTTATCAAGTAACACAATCCTTCACTATAAACTTCTGGTTTATTTTATATCACAGTCTAATTTTTTTCTAATATTGACATCAATTTCCTTTAAAGTTTCCATCTCCCAAGAAACTACTTGATTTGATTAGTTTTCTCTGGTCTGTGCAGTTTTGGTGATTCCAACAACCAGTAATAGGAACCAAGCATTAATAGGGTGAGTAGAATATAATATGTAATAGGGGCTTCCTTCATTATGGAACATATCTTATTCAGCATTTATATTAATACAAAATTAAATAGCTGTCTCTTTAAAGCCTTTACTTATATCAAAGCTATATCTCCAGTACACCTCATTTTCCCTAGGAGAGAGAGCGTCCCTATAGTATTCACTCTTAATGTAACTATTAAAAATGCAACACAGGAATTGAAAATGTTCCTTAATCGTTTAGTAACCTCTTTTGACATTTTCATTACATTTCCTATTACTAGAATCAAAATGGGAATAAGATTATTTCACAAGTGTAAAGGGAACCTCCATGGTGGTGTATGCATAGTGACATGGGAGTGGAATTTCATATTGTTGAAGCTATTAGGAAAAACAGGATAAAATAGAGGCTGCTGTGTTTCCTGTTCCCTGAAGACCCCTTTCTTGAATATTTTGGGAATAGGCCTCTCGCCAGTGGCTATGGTTGCTGAGTACCTTTGCTGACAACGTTGTAGAGAACATTATTATGCCAGCCTTATTATCATTGTTCCATTTTAATTACAGTATTCTATGATTTATCTGTGGGGATGCAGATAGGAGGCAGCACTTCAAAAGGATTTCTCCTCTTTGACTTACCTTTCTGAGTTAGCTGTGTAAATCTCAGAATGAATGTGAAGGAAGAGGCTCCTAAACTTTTTTGATTTCTGACTGGGAACCAACCAATATTTTTTCTCTCAGACAGTTGTTATGGACAGGTGTCTAGCATCAGTGGGCTAACAGCCAAATAATAACACTGCTAAACTTTATTGTGCCAGAAACAGTGCTTTGAGGCTTACCTGTATCATCTAATTGAACTCTCTTAAAAAAAACATATGACTTTAACACTATCAGTATTTGTTTTGAACAAGAACAACAGTCTTACTTATCCCCATTTCTTGCTAAAGCCAGGGGACAGATAGTGTGGCAATAGTAGGAAAAGGGAGGGGAGAAGAAGTTAAGTTACCCTTTTGCTTTGTGGCAGGCAGTGCTTGGGGTGTGCAATTTGTGTTCAGCCACAAGACATTCATACTTTTCTTGTATTCATTTATTCACAAATATTTACTCAATGTCTTCCAAGTGCCAGGCATTGTACTGGTTGATAGAGATAACACAAAGAATACCACAGACATGGATGTGCCAAGTGAAGTGTCAAAACTAGATGAAAACCTGAGATCTGCTCTGCATTACTGGTTGAAGGTTGGTGCTGGGAGGAGGGAGTAGCTTTGGATAGCCTAGTCATATCATAAAAATTATTATTGCATTTACTTGTCAAGAACTTCTCAGGGGTTATTTAGCAAGTAATTGATGTCAGAAACAGTCCTTGATATTGTGGGGGAGAATCTAATCCTCTTATGATGTGACTCTTGGGCCTTGCCCAAATCATATGGCTAAGGCTCTTCCCTTTCCCAGACACTGCAATTGCTTAGGGAGTGGCAAAGAGAATACCTTTAGCCCAGTGGGCTACTTCTCTTCTCCATATGTCAGTTTTGTAATGGAGCTGTCAGCCAAGGTGATTTATCTTTGTATCATGTGGTCCTTTAAGAATTTCTTTCTTGGATAATTGAATGTCACTCATCCAGGGAAGCTCCTACTTCCTGCATTAGGATGTCAGGGGATGCATGGTGATTGTGAGCCGATGGCCACATATGGCAGTGCACCATACATTACAGGAGAGGCTGATGGCTGATTTTTTCACCAGGAAGACTAGAGCAGAACATCAGCTGGAGATCACAAAGGGCTTCAGAAAGCTCAGCAAATGCCTGACACTTCTTATGCCAGAATCTATAGGTAAATTTTGAGATTTGCCAAAAAAGATACTTTTACAGTATTCTTCTGGCTTTGAAATCACACAAAAAAGACCTTGCACTTTTGCCTGTGTATTGATGATGCATGCTGTTTTGCTTAACATACTGCAGTTTCTCTGGAAATTTTAAAGATTCTCTTGAAGTTTATTTTAGGTGATGCATGTAAGTCTGTATTTTATTCAAAACAAAAAAATTGGAGAAGAAAGTGAGCTAACAGTGACAAACTCGAGGTGGTGGACTGATGATAGCTTTTAATGCTCTTATTTTGATTTATCCATAGTTTCTATTTCTAAAAATTATGTATATGGTTTACTATTGTAACATAAAAATTAGTTTAAATTTTATATTTATTATCTACTAAGTGGAGAAAAAGTATGTTATATAAATGGAAAAAAGTGCTACAAATTCTCAAGTGTTGAGATCAATATTCAATGGAATATATGATGTTAAGTAATATTAATTACTTACATCTTAATTTATCTTTAGTCTATAAGATAAATAAAATACAATGATAAACTGAAAATACTACAAACTGAAATTTTAAAGCCACACAGTTTAAAGTAATTACTTTTCCCCATTTGAGCATTTCCTTTGGTAAAATACCTCTGCTTGTTAACATGTTCGAATATCTTTTTTTCATGGAGTAGATTTGGTATGCAAGTTCTGGGGTGTCTATTCGTTAACATCCTCCTGCTGTTCACATTTTATTAATGAAACAACCCATAGCCCTCCTACCAGCAGACACTTAATTCCTTCCCAAAATCCATCTGCTTTTCATGAGATTCTGAAGCCAAATTCCCTTACAAAAATCAACTCTAACAAAGCCTAATTCCATGGGTCAATTAAATGCCAAAAATAGTTAGCTATTTCTCAGTATCAGATGCTCAGAAAGTGTGTTTTGGCTGTGATTATTGCTCACATGATTGGGTGTTGGTGATTAGGGAATCAGGGTGCTCTTTATGAGACCTGCTATTCAAGTGTTGAATACAGACATTGGGAAAATTTGGCTGATTTCCTCTATCCATTTCTGTCTCTTTCACTTTCTCTCTCCTTCTCTTCCTCTCTTTTTTCTCTCTCCTCTTCTCTCCTGTCCTCTCTTTTGTCTTTCCCTTCCTCCCTTCCCCTCTCTCCCTGTCCTCCTTTCTTCTTTTTTCTTTATCTTTTTTCTTTCTTTCTAACTTTTCTTTCTTACTTTTTTTACTCTACCTACCTTCCTGTTTTCCTTCCTTCCTTTTTTCTTCTTTTCTTTTTTTGTGGGGAGGGAGATACCAGGAATTGAACTCAGGGGCACTTGCACACTGAGCCACATCCCCAGCCCTATTTTATATTTTATTCAGAGACAGGGTCTCACTGAGTTGCTCAGCACCTCACTTTCGCTGAGCCTGGCTTTTTGAACTTGCAATCCTCCTGTCTTAGCCTCCTGAGCTGGTGAGATTATTATTTTTTCTTAATACTACTTAATACTATAAATATTGTTTTAGAAGCAATTAATACATTAATTGTAATAACATGGATGGACCATATCTTGTGATTCAGAGTTAATACAAGGAATTTTCAATAGAGGACCATTTATAGAAGTTATACAACATGGATTCAGTATGTCGGTTTTGAGTATGTCATTTCAAAATTGAGAATCTATGGATCTGTGAAAGTATAAACATGTATCCAGATGAAGTTCAAATTTCTTTTAGTCTTTAAAGTATTCTGTATTATGGAACTTATTTATATAACAGCACTTTTTGCATGCATTAATAATTAAAGACTATCAAAACTATTAAACTTTAGTTCCCTCATTAGTGAGCATACTTTTACATGCACGACACCTTAGACCTAACACCTGACAAATCAACAGATGTTGAAGTATCAACCTAGCTTTGTCCTGGAACCTTTCCTTTCTTCTCTGTAGTCACTGTTTTGTTCTTTCATTTAACTTTATGCCTTTTGGCACTGACTATATTGATGATCTCAAAATTTTATCTCCAGCATGATGCATATTTCCCTGAATTCCAGATTCACATACCCACTTGCCTATTTGACATCTTCATTTACAAATGTCTATAGTCTTGCCATGTCAATTAATGGTAACTTTGTCCTTCTGCCTATGTAAGCTGATATCCTTCAGGTCATCCTAGTTTTCTCTCCTTTGATACTCCATAAAAAAATCTATTGGCCAGACTCAAAATATACCAGAATCTGCTCATTTTTCATTTCTTCCATATTTTCACTTGATCCAAGGAATAGTCTCTCACCAATAATATTGTATGTTCTTCATTCTGGATTCTCAGCTCTTAGTGCTGCTTCTCAACAGTATGGTTTATTTTCAATACAATAGCCAACAATCATCCTCTTAAAATATGACACAGCAGTCATTGCTTTTTAGATCTTACTACTGGTTTGCCATCTCCCCAGAGTAAAAGCTAAACTTTTTTCTGACCTAGCATTCCACTACCTTTTAAATCTCGTCTTCATTACATTTCCTTCACTTACGTTCTATAACAATCACACTGGACTCCATGTTATTTTTAGTTTTTCCTCTTTTCTTAAAAAAATAAATATATTTAACTGTTACAGAAAAACATAAATGTACAGGTTTATGGGGTACAATGGAAGTTTAAGTACATGTAATGAATTAAATGTATTGAATTTGTAATGTTTAAATCACGGTGATCTTTTCTATCTCCTCATATATTTATAATTTCTGCATAGCAAAATATTCAAAATCCTTTCTTCTAGTTTTTGAAAATATATAGAACATTTTCATTACCTATGGTCACCCCACTGTAAAATAGTATGTCAGAAATTCTTGCTTCTGACATAACTGAATACCAATTGATTGACATTTCCTCCTCCATCCCTTAATGTTGTTCTGCCTTTTTCCAACTAATTCAAGGTCCTTGTTCTGTCTCTACTTCTAAAATTCATTTCCTCCAGATATTGACATGGCTTGCCCTCTCTCCTTATGTACTTCCAATCCTTGTTGAAAGAAGAGAGGCAAGAAGGTATAATAGCTAAGGTCATAAATCTGAAAGCCAGCTACATAAGGTGAGGTGACAGATGGGCCACTTTCCAACTTTGTGGATCTTAAACAAGTTCTTAAACTTTTTGCTTCACTCTTTCATTTTCTGCAAGATGGAAGTAGGGCTAGTGCCCACTTCATAAAATTGTCATGAGGATTAGATGAGTTAATATCTGAAAAGCACTTAGACCGATACCGGGAAGATAGCATTATAAGTAATGTTTTTGTCAACAAAATAAAAAAGTCACCTTCTTCACGAACTCTTTCCTGTCCCTCTATTGAAAATTTCATGCCACTTCTAAACCAGCACTCTCAATCTCTTTCCTATTTTTCCTGCCTTTTTCTGATTTCACTTCTAATAATTTACTTATATATTTTCTTTATCCCCTGCCACCCTTAAGTCGTAAGATCATGAAAGCACTGAATTTTTACTGCTAATTAACTAGGTCAGTCTCTGAAGTACTGGGTGCTCAATAGTTCTTTGTTGGAAAAAAATATAAAGTTAATTATTTAATGCTATATTTAAATTAAACTTAAAAATGAATGAAGACCCTGGGGTACATGAAGCCTGCTTATCATCTTACACTTTGGATTCAGAGATCTTTAGGCTACATTGTAGTGTATCTTGAAAAATAGCCTCTTACATGGTTTGGGCTTTTATTCAGTAAGAACAGGGTTACTGGCTCTCTACAGAGTGACATTTTGGGTGATGTCACTTTAAATAAAAAACTCTGCTAGAGATAAATTACCAATATAACTTGCAGGCAGAAAAGTCAGATTAATACTATTTGGCTGCATTTTAAATGTCATTGTTTTTATTTCAAAAGGCCAGGAAATAACATTTAAAATATTTGTAGCACCACCATTCAGCAACAGCTCATTCAACAAAAGGCAGAACCTGGTGACTTTTATTCCATTTTCACATTTAGAAATAAAGGTTTTAGGAAGATGAAATATCTCTCAGCACATAGTAGGCATTTATTAAAATACCTTGAGCAAATCATGCAACTTTATAAAACTCCCGTTTCTCCACAAAAGAAAGAACTATTGCCAAGAATTGCAAGTGTTAGGATAAATAAGTAGAAATACGAGGAGATAAGCATAAATATAAATGTGTATACTCTGTTACTTTTTCATGTTTCTCTGAAGAATAGTTAATAATTACTGAATATTAAATATTTTGTAATTATTATTCATTTTTTTCTATTAAAAACTCATGGATAATGTGTTTGATTTTAGACAACAGGAATATAATTATTTCTCTCATTTTTTTAGCATTTATTGACATTGGTATTAGGGCTAGGAATGAAACCATTCAAAACATTTAAAGTAGATGAGAACTTGGCAGCATCTCACCCAGAGACATTGTTCAATAAGTATTAAATTTGATGTGTTTCAAATGCTATTTCATGAAGATTATATTTCACATATTTATTTTAGAGGAAATGTTTGTAGGTAGAGGAATTAGTAGGGGGTAGTTTAGTACTTGCACCATTAGCACAATTGATGAATATTATATCGGATAATGTAGAAGAACATTGTTATCATTCTTCCTTAATTAGTAAGGTTATTGTTAAATCAATATTATAGGTTGTTTATACACACTTTTAGTAGTTTGGTACAAAAATTTATTGTTTAAGATAATGAAAATTCAAGACTACACAAAATGCTTTAAAATTGCATATTTGATAAGGACTTATATTCAGAATATACAAATAACTTTCAAAATTCAATAATAAAACAAGTAATAACACACTGAAAAATTCAGCAGCGGACTGGAATAGACACTTCATTAAAAGAGAGGCACAGATGGTAAATAAGCACATGGAAAATATTCTCCACATTATTTCCCATTCAGGAAATGTAAGTTGAAGTCACAATTAGATATGGCCTCAGACATATTAGAATGTCTAAAATTGAAATTTCTGGCCATTAAATGTCTCATGGATTTCAATCAATGGGATAAATTGCTGGTGGGTATATATAAAATTATACAACTTTTGACACAGTTTTAAATTTTCTTAAAAAGTTAAATATTCAGCTATCATATATTTAATTATTTCATTCAGTATTTACCAAAGAGAAATAAAAGCATGTTTTCATGAAAAGAATTATATGAGGTGTTCATATTGGCTTCGTAATAGACTAAAACTAAAAACAATCCAAAATCTCTATGTACAAAACTACAGATATCAAATTATAGTATATCTATATGTTGAATTTCTAGTCAAAAATTTTAAAAAATGAACTACTGATACACCTAATGAAACAGATAATTCTCACAAAATCAAGCTGAATGGAAGAAACCAAATAAAAACAATAAAAAGTATATGCCATGTGATGTCTTTAATGAATCTCTGTATGTAACATGAAAACTAATATCTAGTGACAGAAAGTGAACAGGTTGTTGGCTGGGGTTTGGGACAATAGGGGAAGGCTGGAGTGTTGGATTAAAGGAGAAATAAGGAGACTCTTGGGTGGTGGTGATTATGTTTATTATCTTGATAGTGTTTAGAGC
This sequence comes from Marmota marmota marmota, assembly GCF_001458135.2. NCBI lineage: Eukaryota > Metazoa > Chordata > Mammalia > Rodentia > Sciuridae > Marmota > Marmota marmota. The sequence goes on from NW_026000057.1 coordinate 27,281,262, forward strand.
ATTTATAAGTACATATAAATGTAAGAAATTATCAAATAATACACTTTAAAGTGTATGACAATTATACAGCTATAAATCTCTTTAAAAACAAAGCACTGAGGAGAGAGAAGTGAAAGTTTCATTTGCATGGACAAATCTTGACCCTCAAAATACATATCACCAACTCTACATTCAAAATCGTAGGAAACCAACAGCAGGCAGGAAATTTGGACCTGTTAGGAGGAGTGTATAATTCTAGGTGTAGTGTTTTATTTGTGAACATTTAAAAGAAAGCTTGTTGTCTACACAGTAGAAGCCATCCTGGTCTCAAAACTAATTTGTCCAATATCAACCCATTTTTTTTATTTGGAACAAAATCAATTTTGTAGAAAAGTGAAGAGACCTATATGATGAATACTTATATACCTACCAAAAATGTTATAGTTAGGTTTTCTATTATTTATACTTCACCGAGGCTTAGTATTTTAATAAAGCCATCCATCACATCATTAAACACAGAAAAAAGAAAGAAAGTCCACTTATTTCCAGCATTTATTCAACTGCACTCAATTTCACAACTAAAATCATTAATATTTTTTAATGTAGAACTGAACATAAATATAATGTTGAAGCCAATTCATTTTATAAACATTTCATTTTAGGGACTGCCTGACTTAAAAGGTTGCAAAATAGCCCTGAATATTTTCAGTTGTTGGTTATCGATTATCTTGGTTTTTGCAATGAAAATATATGTTTCCCATATTGCTTTTTCTATAAGAGCATGTGGTTCATACTTAAAAACTATGGTTGTAATATTTATAGTCAATGCTTTTTATAATCTTAGGAACAAGTTCTAGCAAAGAAATAATTTTCATCTTACTGGCCTTGAGTCATAAAGACGTGATAAAAGGTGAAATATATGTTAGATATTAAAATGTGAGATTGTAGTTTTAAAAAGTAAAAGTAAAACAGTATATACTACATACTCTGACTGTATATGAGAAAGAATTGACCCTAACTGTCTTTGTATTTTCACTCCAGATATAATTTTTATTTATAAATTTAAACAAAGAAAAGAAGACAGATTTGACAAATAGAGGAAAGTGAAGATTTCAATACATGTGCATTCTCTAATTGTATACTTCTGACTTAAATTTGTTGAGTTAAACTAGAGTGTGAAACTACTGAACCCTGCAGTCTTAGAGGGACCCTAAAACTTTCAATCTTTTTACCTCTAGTAATCCCACAAAATGCTCATGATGAATATTCAAGAAAGATCTCCTATGGCTCTGGCAGTAGAAGGAAGAATAGTCATTGTGAAATATACCTAGAATGTTCTGCCCAACAAATTCCATTCTCCAAAGGAACAGACTTTACCAGAGCTTTATCCCAGCTGGTTTAAAGTGATTTGTTCCAGTCCAGCTCTCTTAGCCTTCTTCTGTCCTCTAATTGATGAAAAACTTGCCACATGACTGAAGAAAAGCTTGCAATTTTTTGCTTTCAGACCAGTAACCCAGGAACATTTACATAAACAATGAGATGTACTTTAAATTATTAGAACATTTCCTATCTTACACAAGTCAGTATCATAACAAGATGGCTTCACTATAATGGCAAAAGATTGTAGCTCAAAGAGTTACAAGAATCTGACTTCCTTTCAGGAGTAGTACTTTGGGGAACCCCAAGTCAAGAGAGAAGCGAAAAACAAGCCCAGTAGATGAAGACAAAAATCTCTGGCTCCAACACTTATAGCAAACTTCAAGCACAGCTAAACTTCCAGTCAGATGACCTTACATCCTCTCACTTAAGGCATGCTTATCTCACCTCCTATTAGCCAATACATGTCTAGTTTTCAAAACTATATTATGTCATGTTGAAAAACAAGATAAAACAGAATGAGAAGTCAAGAGAAATAATAATTAGATTCAGATATGATACATATGATGGAATTAGAACACAGAGAAATTATCAATTTATTTTTAAATAAATTTTATTTTGTATTTGAGCCTTATAACATGATGCTACAGAATTCATATGAATAATAAAACATTTACAATAATGAAGCAAATTAGCTTATCATCTCACACAGTTACTCTGTGTGTGTGTGTTTTTGTGTGTGTGTGTGACAAGAACAGTCAAGATCTACTTACTTAGCAAAATCTCAAATAAAAATATTAGCTATAGTCCTCATGTGAGAATTTAAAACAATTCTGATTAATATGATAAAAGCTCTTAGTCCTTTTAGACTATTAGCACAAAACTCCATAAACTGGGTAGCTTATAAACAATAGAATTTATTTGTCACAGTTCTTGAGTCCTAGAAAATTCAGAGTCTGGTGAGGATTCTTTCCTTGTTTAGATGATGTATTTTTGTCACATCTTCAATGGTGGAAGGGGCATAGCAGCTTTCCCTGGCTTCTTATACGGGCCCTAAGATTCACTCTCATGATTTAGCCACTTCCCAAAGTCCCACCTTTTAACAGCATTGCAATGACAGTTAGGTTTTCACATATGAACTTTGGTAGGACATAAGCATTCAGATACCAGCCAAAAATAAATGAAAATGTAGACAGCACATAAAAACAGTCAGATAATTTTAACTGAGAGATGGGAATATTTAAATAAAATTTTAGAAATTAAATACTGAATAAAAAATAGATAATGGCTTTGACAGTCTCATCATTAGACAGGACATCATTGAGAAATGAATCAGTGAGTTTGAAAATGTCAATAGAAAATTTGAAAACTAAAATGTATAGAGAAAAAAGAATTAAATATCAGAAAAAAACCCCATCCAATAACCGTAAAAAAGTACCCGTAATTGGAAGACCAAGAGAAAACAGAGAAGAACTTATGTGATATAATTATTAATGAAAATTTCCCCCATAGTACTGATAGCAGACACAGGAAGCTTCGAATAAATACCTAAAAACTATACTTAAGCATATCATATTTGCATTATTTTTTTCCCTCTATAATCAAAGTACCTGACAAAAACTACTTAGAGGAGGAAAAGTATAATTTGGGCTCATGGTTTCATGGCTCTGGGCCTTAGGTGAGGCAGTCCACCATGGTGGAAAGGTACAATGTGATAAATCTCCTCAGCTCATGGCAGTTAGGGAACACACAAAGAGTGTGATGATCTAGGGATAAAATATAAGCCTAAAGGCATGTTCCTGGTGGGCTGCTTCCTTCAGCCACACCAAAACTGTCTACAGTTACCACCCAGTAATTTATTCAAATTATTAATCCATGAAATAAATTAATACACTGATGAGGTCATAGCTTACCTCTGAATACTCCTTCATAGCCTAACATATGAACTTTTCATATGCAAACCATAAAATTCCACCCCATGACCCCCCCAAAGCTCATGTCCATTTCACAATGGAAAATGCATTCAGTCTCTCTCCAAGATACCCCCTAATATTAACAGTGTCAGCATTGTCCAAAGCCTATCTGAGACTAATGTCAAACTCTTGACTGTGAGCCACTATAAAGATCAAAAGCAAGTTCCATTTATCTAATATCCAAAGGCATAGAGTAAACATTCCTTTTCAAAAACAACATAAAAGGGTCATAGAAAGAAGGGATGGGAATAAAACAAGACCTAATCCCAGCACCCTGTGGCTCCAAATCTGGCACCTGGGGCATTGTGATGAGGAGATATGAGATCCAAAGGGCTTATGCAGTCCTGTTCCTATGGCCTTGCTGGTAGCATCCCACATGCTCTCTCTCTTGGGCTGGTATTGTCCATAATCAACAGCTTTCCTTGACAGATCTTCCACATTACTGGAATCTCTTAATTCTAGGTATCTCCACTACAGTTTCTGTTTCATTCTCATAGTTTCATGTATCACCCTCTCATGGGATGCATGTAAGTAAGGATTTTGACACTGTTTCATTCTGCCTGGCCTCCCAATTTTCCTTTGAAATTTTGGTATAAGCCTACATGAATTCCTAACTCCAGCATCCTGCATTCCTACAGAAACATCACATTATGGAAGATGCCAATGTTTGCCTCCAACCAAAGAAGAGAGTTGGACCCTCTTGAACCATGGCTACAGCAATCTCTCAGTGCCAAGGTAGTTGAACATGCTGAAAGGAATCCTGGGGAAACAGCTTCTTATTCAAATCTGTGAAGCCAGGTTTTCAAAGGAGTTCTTACTTTTTTTTTTTTTTATTCTGGAGCCTTACTGTTTTCTGAAATGTCCTCAAGGAATCTTTCCTATTGTCTCTGTGCAAACTACTTAGCATGTTTTCAGTGGTGGCAATATCTTCAGCAACCTCACTTCCCTTGACATCAATTTTATACATGCTGCTTCTCTAACCAAACTGCAAATTTTTTCAAATTCTTACTCTGTTTTTTTTTCCTCCCAATTTTTACAGCAAATCCAGTTTTGAAGCTTCTATCAATATAAGATTATTCAAAAAGAAAACCTTAATCAGAAACCACAAAATCAAGAAGTGAATAAAGTATTTAAAGCATTGGAAAAAAAAAAACAAAATTAAACAAAACAAATCTAGTGGGTCCATACTACAAAAATGGAGGGGAAATAAAGACTTCTGAGATAGACAAAAGATAAGGTATTTATAGCCAGTAAGTATGTTATACAAGTAATGTTGGAAGTTATTCAGGAAAGAAGAAAATCATATACACCCGAAATTCATATCTACTTAAAGAATAAAAGACTATCAGGGTGTTTTTTATTCTTAGTTGAAAACTGCTGAAAATAACAATAGTAAAAATTGCGGAATTATAAAATATGAGTAAATAAAATAGAAGACAGTAATATCATAAGGGTAGAAGAAACTGGAAATATTCAGACACAAGGTAAACTCACAATTGAGATTTGTGCTCTTATAATATAAAGAAGCCCTCAGAGAACTGCATTGCCACTTTTACTATTCCATTATTTCCTTGCACTCTTTATATATTTCTAAAATATTATTTGAATGTAAACTTTGTGACATATATGTGATATATATATATATATATATATAACACATATACATGTATTATTTTAAAGGAAGCATTATTGATATACTAAATGAAGAGATAAAATATAATAATATAAAATGTCCAAGTAAAAACAAGGAAGGTAGGGAAATTGGAAAGACAGATGCAACAATTAGAAGACAGTTTCAAAACTTATAGATTAATTAATTAATCTAACTGTATAAATAGTTTAAATGTGAATTGTCTACATACACTAAATAAAATATGTCTACATACCCAATGAGAGTGAGTTTTTAAAAATGTAAATGCCAAACCCAAGTAGAGAAATAGGGAAATATCTGTTATGTCAAGAATCATCAGGGGCTGGGATTGTAGCTCAGTGGTAGAGCAATTGCCTAGTATGAGTGAGGCACTGGGTTCTGTTCTCAGAACCACATATAAATGAATAAAATAAAGGTCCATTGACAACTACAAAAAAAAGAAAAAGAAAGAAGAAAGTTTATTAAAGAATAATCAAAGAATGCCAAGAGGAGCTGTATTAATTTTGTACAAAGCATATTTCAGAACAAGTCAATGATCAAGGATAAAGGCCAACAAAGAATTATAAAGGGATCAATTCACCAATAAAACAGCAATTCTTAATGTGTATTAATGTGTATTAAGGCTCTTAACAACACAGCCTTAATATATATGAGGTAAGGATTGAAGGAACTAAAAGCAGGTATCAACAAATTCACTATTATAGTTGGGGACTTCCACAACCTCTTGCAGAAAATAGAAGGGTAAGTAATACTTCCTAACTTATTCTAAGAAGCAAGCATTATTGTAACTTCAAAGCAAGGTAAAGTCTACACAAAAAGTAAATCTGCTGTTCTCTCTATATATAGATATATATATATATACCCCTCTCTCTCTCTCTCTCTCTCTCTCTATATATATATATATATATATATACACATATATGTGTATTTATATGTATTTCTGTAAATATAGAATATAAATTCAAAAGTCCTCAATAATTATCAGTAAATCAAAAATATTAATGTATACAGAATTATATACCATGACCCAGGAAGGTTTTTACCCCTAGATGTAAGTGATTGGCTTAACATTTGACATAATTAATGTAATCTATCAAAAAGAAACATCATATGACCATATGAATTCATGCAGTAAACGTATCTGACAAAATCCAAGAGTCATTCATAACAAAATTTTCCATAAACCAATAATAGAGATATACTTCCTCCATTTGATCAAGAACATGTACAAAATCCCTGCAGCTAGTCTGGTGAGGAACTGAACAATTTCTGCTAGCATGAGGAGTAATGCCAGGATGTCATCTTTCATACATCTGCGTATTATACAGGAAGGTTCAAAAAGTGCACTATGAACCCAGAAGGAAATAAATGAGATAAAGATTATAAGAAACAAAATTCCATTCACCAATATCATGATTGTGTATATAGAAATTCCTAGAAAATTGATTTTAAAACAAAATAAAAACATCTTTTTAAGCTAATAAGCAAGTACAGGATTTTAGAGAGACAAAAGTCCATTGTCTTCTTATATATAAGAATAAAACTGTGCTTGAAATTTAAAACAAAAATATCATTAACTATAGGACTAGAAAAATAATGTTTATGTATAAATTGAACAAAATAAGTACAGCATGTAGGTGCAGAGACATATGTAACTCTGACGAAAGAGATGAGAGAAATTCTAAATAAATGAAGAATTATCTCATATTCATGGAAATACCAGTCAGCTATCTTATAGATATGAATGTAATGACTCAATGGTTTCTAGAAAGGCAAAAAATAGGATAGCCAAAATAATAATGAAGAAAAAGAACAAAGTCGGAGGATTCACACATTTTATCTTATTTATCTATTATACTTACTAAAAAAGACTTACTATTCTAAAACTTACTGAAAGAAAAGTGAAGAACCCAGAGACATGTGAGGGAGAAAGGAGAGACCCAGTCCACGCAGAGATACACACAGAGTGTTTATTTGTCAGAGCTGACAAATAAAGGCCATCTCTCCACAGATGGAGAGAGGCAAAACAGGCTTGGGTTCAAGACTTTTATGGGGCAGGCTCAGGAATCAGAGTAGGGCTGGTCTTAATGCAGGTAGTTAAGGGTTGGGTTGGTGTGAGGGAGTGGTGAGCCTTTCTCAGGAAAGCCCTTGAGCTGGAAAGGGAAACTTTTTATTAAAATGGCTGCTATCAATTAAGATACCCATCCAGAGATGGCATAGCTTCTCTAAAAGAACAGACCCATAGACCAGTGAAATAAAATAGGAAACCCATAACAAAACCCATACAAATAACAGTCAAGTCAAAACACAAACTAATGCAGCTCCATAGAACTTATGTGCTAAGTCCATAGACTTAAATGTGATACTCTAAACTTGAAAACTTACAGAAGGAAACAAAGGAAAATTTACAGGACTGTCCAATCAATGTGGAGTTTTGTTGTTATTGTTTTGTTTTGGTGGGGGGTTGAACCCAAGGGCACTAGATCACTGAACCACATCCCCAGACATATTGTGTTTTATTTAGAGACAGGATCTCAGTGAGTTGCATAGCACTTCATTTTTTCTAAAGCTGGCCTTGAACTTGTGATTCTCCTGTCGCAGCCTCCTGAGTCGCTGGGATTACAGGCTTGCACAACCATTCCCAGCGAATCAATGCTTTTGTAAATACTAAAAGCACAACAAAATAAAATTGGTAAATAGGACTTTGTTAAAATTTTAAAATTTTTCTTTAAGAAATACATCGAAACAGACTGTAAAAACACTTTAATAACACATTTAAAGGAATTTATGTAGATACACAAAGAACTTTTAAACTCAATAATAATAAAACACAGAGCACAATTGAATAATGGGCAAAAGAACTTAACCAACATTTCACAAAGAATGTATGCAAATGGGAAATAACCATATAAAAGGATACTCAATGTCATTTTTCATTAAAGAATTTCAAACTAAAACAAAAATGAAAGGCTACTTCACATCTATTAGAATGGCTAAGATCCAAAAATCTGACAGTGTCAGTTGCTGGCAAGGATACAGAGCAACAGAAACTCTCACTCATTGCCTTTGGGAATGCAGAAAGACACAACCACTTTAAAAGCAGTTTGGCAAATTCTGGAAAAGCTACACATTTCCTCCTCCACCCCCCCCCCCAAAAAAAAGTCCAGCATCCTTCATCCTACACACATACACTACTGAAGTGAACAAATATGTTCATATAAAAAGTTATATGTAGTTGTTTATAGCAGCTTTACTTCTAGTTGCCAAAGACTAGAAGCAACCAAGATGCCCTTCAAAGGTGAATGGATAATTAAACCATATGTCAACAATGGAATATTTTTCAATCATAAAAGGAAATGACTATCAAATCATGAAACAATATGGATGAAAATATTAACTAAATATGACTTTAAAATATTGGCCTCTTTAAGTGGAAGAAACTAATCTGAAAAAAGTGGTATATTCTGACATGAATTTTATGACATTATAGAAAATCTAAAACTATACAGACAGGGCTTAAGTCAGTAGTTGTTGGGGTTTAGAGTATGGGGGAAATGTTAAATAAGTGAAACACAGTGGATATTTAAGGGCAGTGAATTTATTATGTATGGAACTATAGTAGTAGATACATGGCATTATGCATTTGTCAAAGCCCGTGGAAATTTATAGTACAATTAGTATACTAATATATGCAAATATTTAACAGAATCTTTTAGGAGGTCATTGGATTCCAGGATGGAATGCAGAATATGACCAAACAATCTAATGGAATTACAAATGTATAATCGAACCTCACAAAGGAGAGTAGAGAGGGAAAGTGCTGACCTTATGACTTTGGAAATGATTAGTGCTTGTAAGATGAAAGATTTTAAAAAAATGAAAGAAAAAAAAAGAAGGAAAACTGTACACAATCACTGAACTCCAATTATTAAAGTAGTTTCTCACAGTAGTATATGTTAATTATTCTCATACCACTCTTCTTGGATGATCTGTTGTGGGTGCAAGAATTCTGAATGTTAAAGTGGGTACTTACAGACACACACATATAACAGGGAAGAATTATCCATGTATAATTCATTAGAGTTGGAGATAAAAATACAAGATCATGTTTACCTTTATATTGGTACAAATGGTTTCATGTAGACATAGAGATATGTGTATGCACACTGATTAGTGTGCACATATATGTCTCCTTGCTCTGAAGCTAGTTTGGACTTAAAATAATGATAACCAGTAGCACTCAGATATTGGTTTTTAATAACATTCTATGAAAAAAAAGAATCAAGTCTCTTTGGAAAATTGTTTGATTGTAGAAGTGAATTCTAGGAGTAGAAAATTGTTTGATTCTAGGAATGACATATTTAGTCAGCTTTTTCACTGCTGGGACTAAAGGACCTGACCAGAAAAATTGTGGTGGAAGAAAAGTTTATTGGGGGACTCAGGGTTTCGAAGGTCTCAATCCATAGACAGCAGACTCTATTCCTCCAGGCTCAAGGTGAAACAGAACATCATGTTGGAATGAAACATACATCCACATATCGATGAGTCTGCAACATCTTGCAATATCAAAATATAAGGAAAGGCTTACAAAGAAACAAACAAAAACAAAGCAAAACAAAACATTTGTAAACTGGGAATAATAGAATGATAAGGATACAACAAAGAGACACAGAAGGCAAATGAAGGAGCTCTCAGTGATCAAAACTGGAACAATGTAAGCAACAAAACGAATGAACTTTGGATTATTACCCCAGGTATAAAACAATCTATGAATTAATGTTGATATCAGTAAGTGATGAATTATAGAATAGGAGATAGTAGAGAAATTCCATGTGAAATTACAGATAACGTGAGGATACCCCACTCCTTTAATGTGACCTCCTGGTAGTGACTTCTTTCCAAAGAGCACAATTTGGAAAAGTGGAAAGAGACTTCAGAGAGGTTAAATCTGACAAGTACTGTGCCTTCCATGTGATCAAAATCAGCATCAAAAATCACAAATCATATTGATAGTGTGTAACTTCAATATATTCATATATAGTTTCATGAAACTAGCATGTAACATTTGTGGCCTTCCTTCCAAAACAAAATAAAACATAATCCAATCTAATCTGAAGGAGAACTTCAGAAAAATTCCAAAATGGACACATTCTGCAAAAACCTGATCAATATTCCTCAAAAAGTTTAAGGTCATCTAAAATAAATAATGTCTGAAAAATTGTCACAGCCAAAAGGAGCTTAAAGAGACATGACTACTAAATGTAATGTGAAAACCTGCATGAGATATTGAAATAGAAAAAAGACATTAGGTTAAAACTAAGGAACTATGAACAAAATGAAAATTTTAATTAAAAATAATGTAACAATATTTGATTATTAATTACAACAAACATACCTCAGTAATAATGTAAGATGTTAACAAAAAAAAACTATGCCTGAGAATTTTCTGGACTAACTTCACAATAACTCCATAAATTAAAATTTTTTCTAAAATAAAAATATTAAAAAGTATATATTATAGAAATATATGAAATTCAGGCATTGTTTGACTTTTTTATAATTCCAACTAGGAAACTATAACTCAGAAATTTATTCTGTTCCATTCTCCTCCACCAAAAGTGTCCCTTTGATGGTAATTTTGTAGCTCTTCCCATCAATGAAAAAAATAAACAATTTAATTCCTGTAAAAAAATTAAAACAGATTCTTTGTTTCTTTTTTCTTATACATAAATAGAGCAATTCTGTGACCTCGTTATATGACTCAGTATCCTTATCAACAGTAGAAAACTACAGCATCTAATTATAAAAACTTTGGGAGCCTGGCCCAGCTTTTCATGCTTTGAGAATGATAGGTCCTAGTGCAGACTTCTGCATGTTAGAAAATTTCATTGTGGCTGTCAGTGTTAAACTGTCACCTCTGCATTTATCTGCACTAGCTTCTTGTTTTACTCAGCTTTTTCACTGCTGAGACTGAAGGACCTAACCAGAACAACTGTAGAGGAAGAAAAGTTTCTTAGGGGACTCATGGTTTCAGAGGTCTCAATCCATAGACAGCAGGCTCCAGTCCTCAGGGTGAGGTGAAGCAGAACATCGTGGTGGAAGAGTGTCATGGAGGCTCATATGATGATCAGAAAGCAGAGATAGATAGATAGATAGATAGATAGATAGATAGATAGATAGACATATCTGATCTCTACTTTCCAGATATGTATATATACCCCAAAGCCATGCCTCCCAAGGACCCATCTCCTCTAACCAAACCCACCTTGCCTTCTGCTACCACTCAATAAATCCCATCAGGTGATTAATTCACTAATGGGGTTAAGGCTTTCATAACCCAATCATTTCTTCCCTGAATCTTCTTGCATTGTTTCACACGTGAGCTTCTGGGGGATATTCACATCCAAACCATAACACTTATCAAGTCTGCTTCTATGTTCCCAGCCAAAGCCTCAGTCTTTTTGGACTGCCTATATCTGAAATGGAAAGCAAGCCTATGTTTTATGACTCCTTCCAAGATTTAAAATTAGTTATCATCTTTACACCAGATAACTTGAGTGCCTAACTTGGATTCTGGTGGAATTTTAGTGGCATCTCTATCCTTCCTCCTGAAACTTCTTATATTGGCCCAGTGTGTGCAACCAGGACTCCATCTTAATTTATTCTCTCTCAGCTTCACTGTGTTTGAATTGCCTACCAGGAGAACAGTCCTGCTCTCAACTCAGTTTATCATTGAGTAGTCTTCTTTTCCTATCAATTATTAGTCCTTTCCCAGGGAATGGGTAACTGACAAAGCAGTAAGAGACCTTTCCCAATACACTCATAAAATGATCTAGATTCTTTCCCTTATATTACACCATCTCAATTTCAAAGGTAACAGCTGCAATTAAGGCTGAGATAGATTTATTACTATTGAACCCCTTCCTTTCTTTACCATAATTCAAACTATAGACATTTTTTGTTTATTTTTCGACATGCAGAATATATTATTACTAGCTCACTCAATTTTCACAACAAATCTGAATGGTGGAAGGTGCTATTAGTGTTGCCATGTTACAGATGAGGAAACAGAGGTGAGGAAAGTTAAGACCCAGCTCTGAACTCATGTCTCTGTCACTACAAATTCAGGGTGCTAAGATAACATCAAGGCATTTTTTATACCTTTGTTGCAGAAACTTATGCAATCAAATCCCAGTATTAATTTTTACAACATAATATGGGTTTGAATATGCCATGCTGATGGTAGCAATGACTAAATGCAACTGAGCTAAATCCCTTGCTTAAAAGTTTCTAAATAGATAGAAATATATGAATGTAAGTATAACTATGTAAATATGCTTGTATAAATGTTTTAATTCAACAGAATCAACAGTTTTACTGTTTATAATTTATAATAGAATAACATACAACATTCAAAATATGCCAGCACTATTGAGGCTGTGAGAACAGGAAAGGAAACACAAAACAAAGAAGTGGTGGGGGTCCACAACCATTGTGGATATGTAGAAATCTCTTGTCTTGATGGTTTTGGTTAAATTTTGATTCATCAGTGACCAATTATAGATATAGCATTTTATTGTAGAAAAATATAATTTTCTAAATACTCACATCTCCTTGCATGTTTTCATTGCATTATTTGTTATATTTGTGTTATAATATATTTTTATAGCTTCTACTTCTACTCTTACTAAAAGCCACTTGGGGATGAGCAGAAACTTTTAAAATTTACAGAGTACATATTAATGGAAAATGTTTGGGGAAGAATATTACACAAAAATCAGTAAAGCTATAGATACTATTTTTATTATCATAAATGGAAAAATACAAAAAGTCATTATTAGTCCCCATAGTGATTGACATTCCGCCAAGCCTCAACCTCTCCCATGGTACCTATCCAACTATGTAGCATAGAAATGCACTGTGCTAAGGATTATTCCCCAAATTTGCAGCACAGAATACAGAGGTCATGTAAATAAAAGCAATCATTCAATTTGCTATGATTAGAAAGTGGTGGAATCAGAATAAAAAATTAATTTCTCAGATTCCTATTAGGTGCTGTCCTCCTATACCATCCTATTTCCATTCTTCATGTTATTATTAATGTTCAAGGTCTGAAGACCACGTTTTTAGGAGAAGTGCTTCTAAATTCATGAGAGTAATCCTGCAAAGTTCTGAATGTTCATGTTTCCCCCAAAAATTAGTATTTGAAAATTAACCATCAATATGATGGTATTAGGAAGTAGGAATTTTTGAAGGTGATTAAGTCCTGAGATGGAATGCTTATTAATATGACTACTTTTCTTTTTTTTTCTTTTTTTTATTTATATGACTACTTTTCTAATGGAAGAGACCTGAGGCAGCTTTTTTTCCCCCTCTACCATACCACCATACACTGCCATCAGTGAACTAGGAAGTAGGGCCTTGACAGACTAAATCTGCCAATGCCTTGATCTTGGGCTTCCCAGACTCCACAACCACAGGAAAGAAATTTCTGTTGTCTGTAAGATATCCAGTTTATGTTAATTTGTTATGACACCCAGAATGGTCTAATAATTGTCTCTTTTAAAGAGCAAAAAATTCTGAAATAAAGAGGGTGGATAAAAAGTGTAGATTGGGTGAGTATGGCAAGGGAAGATGATGGAGTGGTATTAGGACTGAAAGCTGAGCACTGTGAGGATCCATTCCTATAAGAGATATGGGAAAAGAAAAATGCAAACATGAGGCAGGAAGGAGCTTGGCAAGTTGAATGAAGAGGAAGGAAGCCACATTTCTAGGGGACAGAGAGTATTCCCATACTAATAGTAAATAGTCTAGGGAATGTGTAAATTTTTTTTAGACTAATGAAGAAGCAGGAAAAAAATTAAGAAGTTATGAACATAGTCAAAAGAAAAAGGGTGAAAGTGGATTAATTTAAAGTTATACAAGAAAAAAAAGAAGTGAGAAAATTCAGAACATTCATTAAAGAACTTGGCAATTACCTGAATGACTGCATTAAGGGAAAAGACAAATCAAGAATGACTTTAGAAATTTTGTTTCTAAAACACTCAGAGTGGTCTAATAGTTATCTCTTTTATAGAGCAAAAAATTCTGAAATAAAGAGAGTGAATAAAAAGACCATTCTGGGTGTCATAACAAATTAACATAAACTGGATAGCTTACAGTATGGTAAGGGAAGATGATGGAGTGGTATTAGGATGTTTGTATCTGATTTTCCAATCAAGAAACTGGAAAAGGCTAATGAAAAGATAGTTTGGGGATGAAACAAAGAATTAGGGATTTATTCCCAGACATCTTCTGTTTGAGAAAACTAGTACATGTCAATGTGGAGATATCTACTACATAGTTATACTGAAGAGTTTGGAGTTTAGGAGATGTGTAGAAGATGCAAGAATTATTTTATCAAGCACGTGGTCATATTTAAAGCCATGTCTTGAATGGATAACTTAGAAAGTGGAGAGATAAAATTAAATAGAACATATCTGAGGCAACCTGTATATAGCAATGGAAAGACACTAAAACTTGAAAAAAATCAGAAGCAAGGAGATGACCACTGGGTAAAACATTGTTGAGAAGTGACTGAGATGAAGCTAGAAAAGTGGAGACAAAAACAAGATCGGATGGGGTTTGAATAGAGGATAGAAGCCTTTCTGATTCAAAATGGCAAAAGTAATGAAGGGTATTGCACATATATTTCCTAAGATTTATAGGAACATAATTCTCACACATGTAACCCATAAAAATATAGAGAGAAGGTAAGGCCATTGGTGAAAACGGAAAAAGAATACATTTTTAAAGATTGCTAGCTAATGGAAACATGGTTGTTAGTGATGCAGAATGTCAAAGTTACAACCAAGATGAAAAAAAAGGAACTATAGCAGAGGAAGGAGCTGGTCAGCCTGGGCAAGATGAGTAAGAAGAATATGGATATAGTGAGCACAAGTACAATGTGAGGTAGATGTCTTAGTTCATTTTCTATTGCTAGAATTGAATAAGTATTAATTGATATATTGAAGAACCTGTCACTTGGCATATAACTTGGTAGAACCAAATTTTATTTCTGCTTTTGCCAGACAAGAATAAGGAAATATATTTTTAAAGAGAGGCTGACTTAGTGGAAGAAATATTGCTTCTCAGACTTCAAATACATGAAAAATCCCCAGAAAACTAGTGGGTCTATGATAGATCTGAAAATTCTATATTCAAGTAGGATTCCAGGTGATTCTGATACAGTAGTGTGCAGCAAGCACTTTGAATAGCATCACATTGGAAGGTGGTGCTTAAATATGTAAACTATATTCTGCTAATTCAGTAATCCTAAAAGGAGTGAAAAGAAAAGAAGGATATTTCAGTTTAGAACCATTGTAGAACTTTGAATAGTGGATGAAGACTTTGGAGTTGCTTGATTGGATGCTGAAAAAGCTATGCAAACTTCAGAAATCAAATGAACTAATCAAACAAACTAAAGGTAACATCAGCAGCATCCATTGGGATGATGGGGACATGGAGTTTGGAAGGAGAACTTCCACGTACATGAAATTGCCATGTGACTTAGTGCAGACATTTCTGATATAACTTCTAAATGTTCTCAGGTGTTATTTACATTGAATTATTAAAAACCTAATCACTATCTTTGAACTTGGATATAATAGTAAATGCACTTGTGAACGTATAGGAAATCTGCTAAAATGACTTTGGCTGGATGAATGTGTCACTTATTTTGGATGTTGACAAAATTGAGGTCAATAAAAAGTAAATATGAGATCATAAAGTAGCAGAACTCTTTGAAATCCTGAGCTATTTCCTACAGGTAACTTTAACATTAAAGTGAAAATTTATATTTACATTTTGAGGAATTTGATGGTACCGAAGTATTTTGCTAGAATTTTAATGTGATCATGGATAAAAAAACAAGTATTCTCATAATACAATGTAAATTCCTTAATTGATTGTTCCATATTAGATTCTTAGGATTTTTTACTCCCAGGTAATTACTTTTAAAACTTGCTTTAAAACCAGATATTAGCATAAGATGTCTGATAGCATTACCTAAGAGAAAAAGCAACCAGTACAAATAGATTTATACCAGTAGCCAAAGTGTGTATGCTTTTGTTATGTATATTTTTCATTTCATGAGAGAAATAGGTAGGTGTTATCTACAGTTAAAGGAAATATATAAGGATTATTTTTTCACAAATGAAAGCAATCAATGGGATCTTTTTATATCTATGAAACTTTCAGTGATCAAAGTATTAAAATAATGCCTTTGGACCTTTCCATTATATTTAACTAATTTTCATTAAGAAATTATCACATATGAACCAACTTTTCTATCTTTAACCTTTAGTTATGAATTAAAAGGGTGAATGTTTAGAAATATTTTCCAAATTTCCTAGAATAAGATTTCTGGTAATAGTATAAAAAAACGAAAACAATAACAACAACAAATACAACCATGCCATGACAAGGGCTGCTCTGAATTAATAGTTTAGTTTGATCATCAGAGTTGGAGAACCGGCAAGTAGGAATAATGTGATGTCAATCAAAGATTCTCAAATAACTGAAACAAACACAAGTTGCTCATCTTGACATCTGACCCTAATGACCCACATTTGGGCATTTTCAGTATCTGTGTTTGTTGGATCATCTTAGTTGTGGCTTTCAGCTCTCTCACATGACCACTCTCATAGGCAAAGCCAAGCATGTGCAAGACAACTGGCAACTGGGAAGAGAAAACAGTTCTGTAAGACTTTCATTTAAAAAAAAAAAGTTATGAAAAGCTCAGTTGAATTTATGTATTTATTCTTCAAAGCCCTGAAACAGCTAAATTTTAAATATCAAAAAAAATACACTTCATACTTCTTACACATTTGAATGTTAAAAATAGTGCTCCACATCAGGAATCTGGTTCCCATGTCATCCTGTCAAATAGTTGTTGCCTTCAGCTATAAAATGCATGCAGTATAGGGAGTGCCATGCCCAAGTTTAATTGACTTCAAAGGACATCCATTCAATGAGGAGAAACCTCCCTTTGGAAGGATATTGTTACAAGGCAAATCAATAAGGTCATTTGGAGGGGCTTTAAATTTTAGAGGCACTTTCTTGTAGTTCATTCTCTTATATGCATCCAAATGCATACATTTCTTGTGCACAGTGTATTCAAATTATTGCCTGCTTCCTTTGTGTGTATATATGTATATGTGGATATGGAAGCATATTTTTAAAATGATAGCTATAATTAAGTCAGCTCATTAAGAATATTGTTGGTTTGCTCTAAATGAAATACACTTTGAATTAAATTGGAATTGTCATTTATATATGTGTCTTTTAAAAAAAGAAAACCTCCAAGTCATTCTCGAATGTCCTTGCTGCTCCTAAAAGACAAATAATTCTTCTAAGTTAGTAAGACTTCTTTGAAGGAACTTTACAATGATATGTTCCTTGCAATGAAAGTGGTACTTTCTACTTTAGATCTAGGGTTTTACCCTTGAAGTGTTAGTCTTAGTTATTAAATCATGACAAACTCAGCAGTGAGGATAATACTATATGGTATTACTGAGTTTTACCTATGCTTTCTTGTCATATTTGATTTCTTTACGTAAATGTATTATTGGTAAGAAAATCATGTTAAACAAATAAAAATTGGTGTGGTTTCTGGTGACTTAAAACTCTCTTAACTTTTTAAATTATTTGACTGCTGGGTTTATGAAAATCAGTGCTTATGTGATTAGTCATCAAAAAGTTCTTTACCAATTCACATCAAATTTTGTTCTCTGTTTTCCAAAAATAAGAAGTACTCCTCATTTAAATTTAATGTTATATTTTAATGTACTAAATTTAATGTTATATTTAAATATATCATATCTAAAGATGAGGAGCTAAATCTCTCCCTCCTTATAAGATGATGATCAGTGAAGTAGGACTATTCTCTTGCTGAAGATCTATGTTCCTCACCCCCCAACCCCATCCATTTGGTTCTCACAGAAAGAAAAATGTCTTACACTGATATGTCATTTTCAAAAAATGCCATGTCCATGGCATGACACTTCAAGGCTCACCGCAATGGTTCTCCCATTTCTCTAACCTTGTGAGGTAGCTTGTGCTTGTGTTTACTCAGTCCAGATGGAAACTGTCTTCTCACTCCAGAGCCTGTCTGGCCTGTACACGTAGCAGAGAGGGCATTACTTTTCTAAACCTGCTATAACCAAGTATCATAATTAGATGGCTCAGCACAATAGAAATTTATTGTATTGCAGTTTGGAAAACTACAAGTCCAGAATTAGCAAGATCCCACTCTCATCATGTCTCAATGTAGAAGCCTTCCTTGCCATTTTCTAACTCCTCATCATGGCCAGAATCCTTGTTTTTCTTTGGCTCACAGCTGCATAAATTCAATCTCTGCCTCTGTCATTGTATGACCAACTTTGCTTCATCTTCTGTCTGAGTGTCTCTCTCCAAATTGCCCTTTTTGTTTATTTGGTTTAAATAAGGACACAATTTATATTGAATCAGGCCTACCTTGATTTATCTTATAATGGTTAAATCTGAATAGACTACATTTCTAAATGCATTCTGAATTACTATGAATTAGGAGTTCAACATATCTTCTTTTGGCAGTATCTTTCAACCATAATAGAGAATGAAGTTTTTTTCAACTAATTTTCAGAGATGAGGAGTGTACTGCTAGACACACAGAGCAGACAGGATTTTGTTGTTGCTGTTTTTTGTGTTTGATTTAATAACCAGGCTCTGGTGTCTTTCATTTGCACTATTTATATTCTTTTAAAGTCAAATTATTATTTTGAAAATCATAAAAATATATTTGTTGTCATTAAGTATGCCATCTGTTATTAAATTTCAACCAAAATGTGTGTCTTAAAATCAATGAAGCACCTCTCAGTTACTCCATCCCTAGGGACACTGCCATTTAAACAGGACAAGTCATTAAAAACAGGTTCTGAGATTTCTTTCCACATCATTTTCTCCATATATATCTCAAATATTCAGTCTTAAAGCATGTTTCTTCCTTAGCCATTTCACTTCTGTGCATCTTTTTACCTAGTCCCCTGGAGCCTCAAGTTGTCTTGATCTATACTAGGAAACAACAAAAAGCATTTCACTTTACAATAGTATCTATGTGTCAAGGAATGGCCTACTATTTTTTTTTTCTTCCCTTCCATATGTCCAGCTCTGCTTCACTGAGATCTGGATATGTTTTGCTGTTACAGAATAGTACCTGCACATAATGTTTTCATGCACCATAAAAGTCATTTTGCCAGAAAGTGTCATTGATTTACTTGTGGCAATATAGGATTCCTTGATTAAGAGTTTGACAAATCCCCATTGAAGCTGCATAATAAATCAATCTTTTACTGGAACAGCCTGAGAGGGGGGTAAGTGAAGATGCTATACATTAATACCTGGGGGAGAGTTACTAACCTCTGTTCTCTGGTGATCAATCACCTCTGCTGGGTTGTGCTGACAATGTCTGGAGGTCATCTGGTTAATGAGACAGCACTGTAAAATTCCTTTCCAGGATTACATTGTATCAGTCAATCATTAACACCCATATTAGACACCAAGAACCATTTGCTACTTTTTAGAGAAAATGCTGCAGAATATATCCAGTGTAGATTGATGATTACAAATGCATTGCACAAAAACAAGAAAAGTATGTAGCTGCTTTTAGGATGCTTCCATTAGGAAGAATTAAAACAAGATGGTATGAAGATTTTTTCCCTTCACTATCCTTCTTGAATAAACATTTATATTGTTCCATAGGACAGGAAAATAACCATTGAGAAATTACATTATTTTACAAAATTGATAAATACTGGAAATAATAATATTTGATTTGAATTATAGATATTATTTCTTACAGGTTGGTATCCAAAATATGGCTGTGTGGGAATTATCACATCAGAAATATGTATACTTCTGAATCATGAAAAATGAGCTTAAAAACTAAAAATCTGTTTATATTATAGAGTTCTTTCTCTCCTTTCAGAACTTTTAATTTGAATATTAATTGTAGAAAATTGAAATGAGCATTTTTCCCTTTTACCTGTGAAGAAATGTGTGGAAGAGTTGGGACCAATGCACATGCAAGGTTTGATTTTATATTCTGATAAAAAAGAAAAATATTTCATTTTTTTAATATCAAAACGATAGACAGCATTCATACCTTCAACAATTGGAAAGTGGAAGTGGATGCTGACAAACTGTTTTTTAATAGCTTGCTTGCATTATAAGAATGTCAAATGATTCAAAACTCATATTCAATATTGGTCATTCTAAATTGGAAAGAGAAAAATTATTTTTACTGGATATCATCCATTTATTTGATATATAGAAGTATATTTTTTATTTCAATGTATGTTTAAATAACTAACAAATTAAAAAAATAAATGTGAGCTACTACACTACATCTGTTTATGGCTTTTAACATATGAAATTGGTGTTGTTCTCTGCTTACTTAGTTTCCTATATTCTCAAAGTATTTGAAATGTACTTTTAATTCAAGTATTTCTTGTTCTGTTCTGTATTGTATTTTCTGCTTAGAGTTCAAACTCTGCCAACACTGTGTGAATATCCAGTGTAGATACACATTATTTGTGATACACAAATAATGACATTCTCTTTTTTATTTACACAGAATTCATTGTAATTGATTTTAATTCAAATATGATAATATTTATTGCATATCATAAATTACACATAATATGGCTTAATTCATAGTACTGGCAATATTTACTATATTTAAAATATTTTAAAATGTGCTTCTGTTTTAGCAATAATGTAAGCATTAAGTATCTTGAATGAACCTTAAGTTGTACAACTTTCAGAATTATTTCCTAGCAGCCTTTTAAAAATACATTTTGTAATTATAGATCCTGAGTGAATTATTTTATAATTTTTAACTTTGTTTTTATGTGCCTATCTTAAAATTCTGTGTACATGATTTAACCTAAAACTGCTCTAGTAATCCTGTGTTTTCTGTGGCTGCTTTAGTTGTTTAAAATGGCTCCACTGATATTAACCATTCACAGGTTCTTCTGCCATGTGACATTTCACTCCCACATCAAGTAGGGGACCCAGATTGTCTTTCCCTTGTATCTTGTCAGACCTTTCTAATTCACTTATTATTAAGAGCATGTGGTAGAAATTACACTGCACATTGACCTTTTACAACTTCCTTGTGCTTCAGTCTCTTGAAACCCTCACTTTAAGAACATTCCCTCTTTGAATGTTCCATCTTGGAACCCACCTACCATGTTTTGAGTAACCCAGGTCACATGGAAGGGTAGTGTCATAGCTTGTGCTGCTATAACATAATAATTGTGATCAGGTAATTTATAAAGAATGGAAATTTATTTCTCACAGTTTTGGGGACTGGGAACAAGAATAAGGCAACTGTAGGTTTGTTATCTGAAAAGAGCTTTGTCTGTGCTTTCAAGACCAAGCACTGTATTGCATCCTGCAGAGGGGAGGAAGGGAGTGGTCTCACATGGCAGAAGGATGTGAGGGGGAAAGGGGGACAAAATTCTCTCTATTAATCCATTTTATAGAGATATTAATCTGTTCATGAAGGCCACTGTCATCACCTAAACACTTCCCTTAAGATCCCACTGCTTAAGAATACCGCACGGGGG
This sequence comes from Marmota marmota marmota, assembly GCF_001458135.2. NCBI lineage: Eukaryota > Metazoa > Chordata > Mammalia > Rodentia > Sciuridae > Marmota > Marmota marmota. The sequence continues at coordinate 27,302,891 of NW_026000057.1, forward strand.
ATTAAATTTCCAGCATGTGGATTTGGAGGGGACATATTTCATCAACAGCTTTCGGGTATATTACAGTCAGAAGTCTCAGCTGAGCTGACCTCCCTGTTTTGTCAGCACAGGCATCCGATGTGAGTGAAGAAGCCTCTACTTGTCCCCAGTTATCTGAGACTCTCCCAGCTCCTTCATTCTTTCCAGTGATGGTTCCAAACATGGCAGCTCAGAGACACCAATGCATTGAGGTTTTTAGGAATTCTGAACACAGAATCAATTTTTGTATTATATCACTAAGATTACTTCATCTGTTATACATTATTGGAGATTTGAAATACTTTCTGAACAAACAATTGCTAGTTTCAAATAACTACACATCTGTAATATTTTATATTTAATTTAATGGATTACTTCTACAGTCATGTATGAGACTTCTTAATATATTAAAAATAAAACATTGAATGAATAATATTATAAACTACATATAGAACAATAACCTAAAATAGAAAATAGAGTGTCATATAATTAAAACCACACAAAATTAAATAAGTCATACTTACATGAACTAATTTCCTAGTCAGGACATTCAACCTTGTTCTTTGTAACAAAATAAAATAATACTAAATAGATGATATGAGCTCAAGAAATTTAAACCTTAAATCCTCATACTTAAAATAATGAGTAGTGTTTATTACATTAAAGTAATATCTATACATTTGTTTAATCATACTATCTTTTGATTTTCTGTTTATTGTATTACTAATTATTTAGCTGTAGAAAGAACAGTGTAGCTAATACATTATTGGGATTTCTCAAAAAAGAAATGAAATTTCTCTCCCAACTATATTTCAGTAGTATTTCCTTTAATTCAGAGTACCAGTGTGGCTTTTATTCTTAAATATTGGTGTTATAGATTCAGTATCATTATTATGACCATATAATTATTTTATTCAAATTACATATGACTTGGTAGAAAACAATAATAATAGCAATCACTTAATAGTACAGGTTATTAACCAGAAATCTTTCTCCTTATTTACTAAATAGCTACTAATAATTACTAATTAGTAGCTATGTACTAAATAGCTAGTTAATAGTTATTTATTAGCTATCTACTAAATAGCTACTAATAACAAGTATTATATCTATTAATAATGTATTACATTTTATCCTCATTTGCAGAGGAGGATACTGAGGCATATTTTACTTTAGTTCCCTAAACTGGCAAGTGTTGGTGCTGGGATTCAAGTCCAAATCATACTGCTCAGCAACCATCCTCTCAAACTCTACAGGCTACTCCCTTTAAAGAGGTAGCAAAACAGAGAAGTCAATTATATTCTCAGGGGCATCTCAATTCAAATACATTTAGAAAGTTCATAGTTTATCTTAAAGCCATTTTACCTTTTATGTTATTCTATTCCTTAAGCATTCAACTGTTGAATTGAAGAGAAAAAATATTGAAGCCAGTGGGCATCTTATTTATATAAAAGTTCTATATAAAATAGAAACTGTTGAGAGCCACAGCCCAAGGGGCCCCAGCAAACTTCCAGCTGCCAGCAAACTTCCAGCTGCCGGCTGATGATTGGCTCACAGCGGCCCCAGCAACATCTAGCTGATTGGCTCCTCTGCGGTGATGCTCATTGGGCTGTTTCCCTGCCCTTTCAGACCACGGAGCTGCTCATTAGGGGACTTTTTTGGCTCCGCCCACATGACCCAGCCAATCAGCCTCAAGAGCAGGAGGATTGTGGGAGGTGGAGAGAAGCTTGTGTGGGAGAGAGAGGCTTGTGGAAAGCCAGTGGTGGCAGTTGAGGCTCTGAGGGTTTTTCCTGAGAGGCTGTTTTGTTTGGCATGTGTGGTTCTAAAAATAAAGTTAGTTTCTTTTGACAAGTGGCTCCTGATTGTGCCCAGCCAGACTGTGGCAAGAAACTCTATGTTTATGACTTTATGTAAAACCTGTTTAGGATAGTGAAGAATAGAGTCAATGTTATACTGCAAAGGACAAAGAAGCTGGGGAGACAGAAGATTTCCAGTTGAGTCTCCACATGAGGGGCATCTGTTCTTTGAAAACATGTATGTTTGGTTTCCTGTGGCACTGTGACCTGCCTAGCGTGCAACAATTCAACCACTAAGTATATGCAACTGCATATCTTTCTAACTGGTCCCCACTACACATGCACTTCACCTTGTATGCATGGCTTCAATAATTACTGCCTCATCAACATGTAAAATCTTCATGAAAAGGTTTAAAACAATAGAAATCTGTTAATAGGACTCTATCTTTTCATTTTACTAAGAGCACTTCTCTATAGTTAGTCCTATATTTTTAATAGACATTATAAAATGCTATATTAAAAGTACAATTTTACTATACTTGAAAAAATACTGAATTTGTAGCCAATTCCCGAAACTTCAGAGGAAAGGAAATGACTAATGCCACTAAAGCAAAGACCTATCTTTAAAAATAATTACATGAGGCCAAGGTATGAATGCCATTATTAATATAATCATTATGTCTACCTGGTTGAAGATTTTAAAAAATTGTATTGGATCACTACAGATTTCTCTTTTTATATATCTCTCAGCCTTCCCCAACTTGTTCATTATCTTCAATCTTCCTCTTATACTACCAACCCCCAATTTACTGAAAACTTCTCTTAGAAGAAAAGAGAAATTGGAAAGATTTGATTAAATCATTTGAGTAATGCTTTGGTTTCCAGAAGTCACTCCTGAATCTATTAACCACATCAAACCTCCAGAAATAGCATGACGAGCAGTGCAGTATTTGATCCAAGCTTGCTTAAGTAAATGGTTCTCCCACTCATTCTTTCTTTTTCTTTCCATTTTTTAAATAAGAATGCTCATGAAGCAGAAAATGATTTAAGTTCAATTCCTTATACTTTTCTGAAATATGTATGACATTCTTAGAGAATCATCTGAATGATCCTCAACTTACTATCGTATCTTAAATTTTTTCTTTTCATGGTTCATGTGTACCTTTAACATTGTTGTTTTAATCTAGTCTGTTAAAACAGAAATGCACTTGATGAATGAGGATGACAATGACTTTACATAAGGGATCATACAGGAGATTCTTATATTTGCTATTAGAGATGCTGTGGGATGAATTATGATAAATAAGCCCAGCTAAGTCTTGGCTGCCAGAACACTTGATCTGATCTGGAAACAAATGCACTTGGAGAATGAGATTTATGGTTGAGGGCACAGTTGGAGTGGGGCAGAAAGAGGAGTATTTGGAGAGAACAGTAAGCCCTGGAGTTAGAGGTATTACTGTACTATTTAACTGTTTCAAACAGGAAAATATATAAATTGGACTTCTATTTGGGAATGAAGTGTTATTCTTGCTTATTGAGACCAGTGAATATTCTATGCCTTTGAAGGAAAAAATTTACTCAATTATTATGTGCTAAAGGGATTAGAAGAATGCTTGATTATATCTCCTGGTAGAACTATAAAATGTACTTGTAAAAACTTTTAAACAAAGATTTATAAATTTGTTTTTGACTTTTCCAAGAAATAGTTGGAAGACATTGAAGTTGAAAGACTTATATAATTAGAAATTTAAAATAAATACCTGAAGAATTATATAGTAGGGTAATAAAGGGAAGATAAACATTAAAATTAATATATTATACTTCTCACTTACTATGAAATGATTGCAAAAATTAGCTCTAAGTTTCCTAAATGTCAAAGCAAAAGTAAAATGCATATGCAATATAAAACCTTAGTGTTTTATATAAATACTATTTTTTATTGATAAGATGTGGGCACAATTTCTCCCATGGAGAAAAGCAATATGAGGGCATCTAAGATACCAAGAATAATATCCCCATGGTAAACATAGTGTCAAAGTTCAAGGTACAGTTTAATGAATGTCACTGGGTAATCTTTTGTGCATTGCTGTTGCAATGAATTTTAAATTTCTACTAATAGCCCTGAGCCAATTGCTGGCATTTTCTCAATATTATCACTTTGTCATACTTTTATATAGATTTACAATAGATGGAAATAAGAGTTCTAAGGATTTTTGTCTGAGTGTTGCCTTTGCATTGGATGATGAATATAAAAGGAAGCAATTCATCCATGACCTCTTTGGCCTCACTGCTGTTTTTATTTACCTGTTTTCTGTCTCATTGTGTTTCCAGACCTATGTTATTAGACTTAAAATCACTGGAGTGTTTGTTGTCTCTGTCTTAAATATATTTCTGATCCCCGTGGCCCCAGAGTCAGAGTTTATGTCTGCCCTTTGCCACATTTGTGCAAAACCCTGACACTGCTTAACTTCTCTGACATTTGATGATTACTAACACATGGAGGCAGATACAAGAAAAAAGAAGCAAAGAGAAGTTGAAAGTAAACTGTCACATAAGGGAGGTTGGGGTGCCCCTTGTTATCCAATTAGTATACTCAACTCTAGCTAACCTGGGAGTATAAAGGAAAGGCCAGAAACACCTTTTCAAAATGTGCTAAATATCAAAATTTTCAGACTGAATATTTCCTCTGTATGATATTGGTGATGCATGTATACAATATGCAATAATCAAATCAGAGCATTTAATAGCATTTCCATCACATCTGTTATTTCTTTGAGAAGAAAACATTCAAAACCCTTTATTTTAGTTATTTTGAAATAGTTAGTACATTGTTAACCATAACCAATCTATGTTGCAATAGAACACGAGAATTTATTCCTCCTAAATTATAAACTAACTTTTCACCCCATTGACCAATATTTCTCATCCCTCCTCTTGTAGCACAGAAATAATCTGACATTGTATTTATGTTCTATATTGCTGCCCCTGTAATGCAAGTCTTAGAAGAGATGTGTATTTATCTGTATGCCTGTATACCTGTGTGATAAAAATAGTTTCTGTCATATGGTAGTTACTCAATCAATATTTGCTCACTGAATTAATGCATCTCACTTTCTCTGCCAATCTTCTAGTTTTCAGTGAGCACCCTAAAAAGCCATCCTCCATATATTGGCCAGAGTGATCATTTGAAAATATATACTTGATCATGTCTTACCTTTTATAGAACTTTTCAATATATCTCTATTATTCAGAGAATAGATTCCAAATTCCTTAACATCTTTCAAGATTTGACTCATTCCTGTCCTCATCGTCACTGTCACCTGGCTCCTCAATTTTTACTACAGTCCCACAGAAATCATTATGATTCTGCCATATAATATGAAACCTCTATTCCTCTTACTCCCTATGTTATTCTAACTAAACTTCTTTACTTGACAAACTATCATTTATTCTTCATATTCACCTTCATATGATAAAAACTACTTTATGTAGTTTTAAACTTCTTTTATTTTGAAGTAGTTTTGTTCTTGACCTTACTGCTAGTATTTTACACTGTCAATGAGAGTTTGTGGTTCTTTAATCTCTTCAGTTCTGTGATTATGTATGTTATGTATATCCCTATGTTAACCATGTATTTTTGGCATTTTGACATCTGGAGCCTTGCTGACCCTGGAGAGATTGCCCAACCCAGAGCTAGCTTATTTCTAGAGATAATAAATGTCTGCCTTGCAAGTGCAACTTACACATGCAAAACAAATCCAGAGCCTATATACCAAGACAGCTTGCTTCAGTCCTCAAACACTATTCTCTTGCCTTGAGAGCAGTCCCTATACCACAAAAGTTAGTCGAATTACTCAAATTACTCAATCCTAAATCAAAATTGTCCTGCTTAGTGTGTTCTGCCTATTCTTTCTTATGAAAACAGAAAAAAAGTTTCATGCCCACTCTTTTCTCTTTTATTTATTTTCTAGCATTGATAATTCTATATCTCATTACCTAATTTACAAACAGAAATACACACAAGTTCCCACCCCCTCCCCCACTCACCTTATGCTCCAGTATTTTCTCTTTTGCATTAAACTTTCTACTTCTGCTCTATCTATTGCCCTGGCAACAAAGAAATCCTCGATTGCCTACACCAATCGCTGCCTTCTTCTTTCCTACTGTTTGATATATCTTGTATTTCCAGCTAGATTAGAACTAAAATTAAGACCATTTGGTAGATTTAAGCAATGTTTTTCCCATGGATTTTCCTTTTTTCAAGTGTCATAGAATAATCACGCATACTTAAAGTAAGAACACAGAAATATAGTCTAGTCTATGTGCTCAAGGGAAAAGAATTTGAAAGTGATCCACAGTTAGGCATCAGGAATAGAGAGACATTTCTGAAAAACTAGGCAGCCATGATGAAAGACAAGAGAAATGGGAAGAGCAATAGACCTCCCACTGTGAGTGACATAAACATTTCTGACAGGATGTGCCAGAGCATGCAGGAGGACTGCACTCCAGTCTCACTGTAAGACCCTCCTCACACCTACCCCTCCCATCCTCAATCTGTAAGCCCCTGGGATGACTGCACACAGTGGGAAAAGGGAGGTGTTTGGTAAAAATCTGTGCTAATATATATAATATATATATTTATAGTCACTATCCTCAACAGAACCACACACAGAAATAGAGTAATGGATTTAGGGAAAACAGAAACAAAAACAAAATTCAGGACTAAATTTATATTTCAGGTAAACAATAAATATTCCTTTTGATATGTTTCAAATATTGCATAGGATATAATTATAAGAATGTGGGCCTGGGATTGTGGCTCATTGGTAGAGTGTTTGCCTAGCATGTGTGAGGCACTGGGTTTGATCCTCAGTACCACAGAAAAATAAATAAATAAAATAAATCTATTGTGTCCATATACAACTAAATTTTTTTAAAGGATGTATAAATATTAGTGTATACATAAATAAATATTTTAGTGTGTATAAATTTTCATTACATATACTCATACACATAGGTTCATGAGTATATATGTACACATACACACTTTATATGTATATGTGAGAGTTAATGATCAACCTGCTACATTTAAATCTCAGGTAGATAATACTTTTTACTATAAGTATATTCCAGATTTTACATTAATTGCATAACAGTGAATTGTTCATATGAAATTAAGATTAAGTCAAAGCTCTGCATTTTATTTGTCAACACTGCACAGGAAGCATTATGAGTGTTCCATGCTGCCCAAAGAAAAAAGAGGATGACAGCTATCTGCTGTGCAAGGAGTAAGCTGGGAGCCAGTCAGCAAAAAGGCAGCAGAAGCAGCAGACAGCAAAGCAGAGTGACCAGAGAGTTTCAGCATTGTGACATCCCTTGGTTCCTACCCATGCCCTAAATAGGGCAGGGCAGAGGGTATTGCCAAAACCAGTCAAGGACTTATGAAACACTATCCCCTCTCCATCACTGAAAAATATACCCAGAAGTCATAAATGAAACCACAGGGTGAATTTGCTTTAAGAGTAAATTATTACCCTTTAGTAAAAGGTAAGCACCCAAAGGAGAGGAAGCAGGCTATCCCTCCAGAGTTTACTAGAGCAAGTCAGTCAATAACACTTGTCTTTGGTAAAGATTCAATGGCAGATGAGAACAGAGCATTTTATAGTGAGAAAGGGGGAAGCTGGCATTGGGTTAATTAGAAGCAAGGTATCTTATTTGATTGGTTTGGGGAGATTATCGACTGTCTGATTGGTCAATTGAAAGTCAGTTGGAAGTGGAGCAAAATACAGTGAAGCCAGCATTTCTTGATCAAGTTCTGATTGTTCTGAGTCAATTGCTGCAGGGTTGGTTGCTGTAGAATTTTGGGATCACATTTCCCTTGCCTAGGTGGAGTGTGATCAATGTTCAGTTGTATATTTTTTCTCTCAATATGAATGCCCTATGAATAAAATTAGGAAATCCATATAGAGCTCTTGGACAGTGTCAAGCACTGATAACATTCTGTAAAACATCAGTTATCAATAATGATCCTTATCATTGTTTTATATTCCAAATATGTTAAGAACACTGAGAGGCCTAGAAACACCATCTGGAAGATTTTGTTTCCTGTACAATTATTTGGTGATGTAGAGACTATGTCAAATAAAACCTGTGTTAACCCATTGCCTTTTATTTATATTTTTTGAGACAGGATCTCACTATGTTGCATAAACTGGCTTCAAACTTCTGGGCTCAAGTGGCCCTCCCACTTCAGTCTCCTTGAGTGGCTGGAACTATGGGTGCACACCAGTGCACCCAGCTTGAACTTATCACTTTTATAATTCAAAAGTGGTTAGGTAACTATAATTTCTAATTGTTCCACTCCCCAACATCAATTAGAATTTATTATGACTGATTATATACTAAAGTTTTTTGATAACCTACACATTTACCTTAGAATCTTTATTATCAATTTTCTTCCTTTTATACTACTTCAGACTGATGTTTTATTCAGTGAAGATGTCCATATTTTAGGAATAAGTTATGCATAATTACAGAAACAATGAAAATTACATGGAATGATTAGCACAGAACAATAGATTTAAAAGGGAACAAATCAATAAACATAAGGAAATGCTATTTACATTTCCTTAAAATTCCTAAAGGCTAGAATACAATGGTTGAAACTTACTTGCCTACTTCAGGGTTTTTTGTTTTTATTTTAATTTTAAAGTGTATTTAGACAGAAGTGTTGTATAAATGAATTAAATATTTGTGACTTTAAGCAAATTAGTTTGCTTTCTGCTAAGCTCAGAGATGCTTGAAGCACTTTTACCTCCAGGTCTCTGTTGCTTGCTTTTGGTAAGATGTTAATATGAAGTAAGTCCAGTTATTAACTACTTAGTAATTTGCATATAACCACCAGTACCATTTGGAGATGTTGCTTGTAAGTCTGTTTTCATGTAAATGAGAGAAAGAGGAAAACAAGTCTACAGTAAGCTACTACCATTGTTTAGGCCATATACCTAATTGCTCTTATTACACACTCCACTTTTATACACTTAGGCAAACTGAGTGAGGTAGAGGTCTATATTTTATCTGAAAAAGTTGTTTAAATTTTAGTTAATGGATGATATGGCACCATTAATAAGTCACGACTTCAAAAATTGAGTTTATTGTCTCTAAAATGAAATAAGTATCACAGGTTGGCTGTAGGTTGTTTCCCCAGACATCATCATTCACTGTTATTGATGATGAGAATTGCCAGGGGGATCAATTCAATCCATCTTTTTTCACATAGCTACTATATAATGAATACTCAACCTCTCTCGCCACTAGTCTTTGTAAGAAAACTTTTGCTTTCTGATAGCTATAAACAGGTACATTCATAGTGAGTAAACATGAATTTACAGAAATACTTTATCTTAAAACTGTAAAAAAATTCATATAGTAGATATATTTGTATGTATTCAAATATTTCAGATTAGAATTTAATTCATTAAGCTTTATTATTCTAAAAATGAAGGTATGGTTTTGCATATGCTAATATCAATCTTAGTCTCTTCTATATTCCATTTGTAAAGATAAAAGTAAACTTTTCCACACTGAATTCCTGAAGAATGTTTCTTTAAAGATTTTATAGTCTTAAGAGAATTGCTTGGCATGAGTACAAAAGTCACTGAGCTTTTATTAAAGTGTCTTTTACTCTGCAGTATTTTTAATGTAATCAGGACAGAAGCCAACACATATAGACTAATAAATAACTTAATGTCTTACTATGGATATCTGCTGTGGTTGCACATAATCAGAATTATTATCTGCCCAGCAGATGGGTGCTTAGCCAGTTGGATAAAACTTCTATTTGAACAGCTTTTGAAAGGAAAAAAAAAAAGGACTGAGAATGTTTTTTCAGGGAACATTTTTTTTCTTTTGTCATTTATTTCTCATGAAATAACTGAGATAACTTGGGATCTAATTGCAAAGATTCAAATTCATTCAAAGCATACTAATTAAGGGGTAGTCATAATACCTTTTATCTGTTTCCATTTACTCTTCCTTAATTTTATGATTACAAAAATAACACTAAGTGCAGTGAATATAAAACTAACTGCAGAACTTCTCAGGATAATCTTCCAGGCATTTAGCAGCCTTTAGCCATATGGGTTTTACATATACGATTCCAAAATGGCTCTTATCCATATACATTTATGGAGAAATTTTAAAAAAGGAAAATATATTTGGGTGATGTTAAGGACAAGTGCTAGCAACTATGAAATGGTCTTGCTACAAGGCCTGATATCATCCATTATAACCAACTGCGTATAAGCTTGTTTTTTTTTTTGTATAATCAATTTACATTAGTTCTTATTATCTGTGGAAGTCATAAATATAAAAAATGAGCTTTTTGATTTTTTTCCTTGCCTCTCAAGCAAATCCTCTATAAAATCTTTTTAGAACAAGTACCATTTGTTGTTGTAAAGATATAGCTGACACCATGTGTTGTCCATTCTGATAACCTGGGTCCTCCTTTAGCAGAGATGTTGGCATGGTCCCCAGCATCTATGTGCACTGCTGTGGCCTTAAGAAGATGCTATAGGGGTCTTATAGCCATCCCCTGTTCAAAGGATGGAGTTAAAGCATAAGGTAGTGATTGGCTGATTCTTTTTATAATACTGGGCAAGGGAGAGAGGGAATACAAGGCACCTTGCTTCAAAGGTGACCATTCCAGAATCTCCCTGAGTAAGGACAGGCTGAGATTGGGACTTCCCTAAAACATCAACTCCTTACTTGTTCCTTTTCCTTTCTATTCTGTTTCCTCAATTTTAATTTCCTCAAACCCTTTAAGTATGAGTATCAGAGAAACAACTTAAGATAAATTGTATCTGTGTCTTTCATACAGTAAGAGTTTGAGTAGTAGTTGTGGAATGAATGAATATTGCATTGTGATTGAAGTGGATAAAGAAGAGATACTTGCTTCTGATGATTTCAGTAAATTTGATCATTTATGAGTCCTTATTTCTCCCTGTGGGAAGGGCAGTTGTTATGGTAAATGACTGCAAAGTCTCAGAAATGGGACAATGTACAACTTAATACTCAGAAGTGAATTCTAAATTTAGGGAGGATATGTGTGATGGAAAGGAGACACAAGGTACACAGAAAAATTTTACCATGTTGAGCATGTGTGACTCCACAGCGAGTAGTCAATGTAAGTGATTTTTGTTACTAAATGTAATAATCATAATAATTGTGGGGAGGGACAAGTGATGTACAAAAGCCAACTCTAGAGCTAAATGACCAAGGACAAGAGAGTGGCAGAAAGATGATTTATAAGAGCCTGAGGAATGGTAATGCAGATAATGAAGATAAAAGTACGAAAATCAAGTTTTAATTTTAAAGTTTTAATTTCAATTTTTAGTGAAACATATTCCAGGGAAGCTAATTTATCTACTATTATGATGAGCTCCTACAATTTTGTACTGCATAATTACATTCAATTTCATTTGAGAATCCAGAAACTTATAATAGAACACAAACATAATTATCATCCCAGAAACTTTACAATCTGATGCTATATGGTTATTAATTTGTGTATAGAAGGTTGAATCCTTGACTTTTTCCATAGGAATATATTTCATTTTAAGAGAAAACAACATTTTCAAATAACTATGCATGAGATTTTTAACGATTAAATTATCTGTCATAATTCTTGACTGTAGTCAGTAAGATACAATAATTAATGAATAAGTTAGTTGCTTTTAATGTTCCACAATTTGGTGATATACAACTTGCAGTGTCTCAGAATCTTTTAGAGTTATTCCTAGATGAGCAGGCATCTGATATATTGCTTCTTTGGTAAGAGTATAATAGCCAAAGAACAATTACTAGCTTTGTGAGGATGGCATTTTATCAATGGAACTTCCATTAAGTTAGCCTTCCATCTTGTTAATGTCATGCTCTTTTTTCAGGACCTTGACATCATTATAATGTGTCAGTGCAGGAGGAAAAAAATGTACTTTTTAAGTACCATAGATATAAATGTGCATTCCTGTCTGGTAAATTAGCATTCAAAGCTTTCTTGCTGCAGTCATTTTAAGGACTACATGGGAATAAAATAGATATAACAAGTATATCACTTTGACAAGAAAAAAAATCCAGTAGCCCAACTGCTTGTTAACATTCACTCTTTACATATGGCATCCCAAGAAAGATTTTTTCCTACAACACTTCTTATATGTAGTCAGCACTCTATTTCACTTGTCCTAATGAGAAACCTTGATCTGAATTAGGTTGAATATTCATAAAGATGGCATTTTAAATAGCTATTTCCTATAAACAGAGACTCATCTTCTTAGTTAGAAATAAAATGTTTTAAAAATGAAATGATCTTTATTCTTATATGATTTGATTATTACTGTATTTTTGTGAGGAGAAAACAGATCAGGATGGATAAAATAAAATAATACTTTTTTGTTCAATAAGTATAAAATGCTACTTAAAGTGGTAATGCCTGTAAAATGTCTTGAAGAAATATTAAAAATTGAAAACTTCAGGCAAACAGCCCATTTTTTGATTAACTGGACTACAAGTAACTAATCTGATAGATTACTTTTTCCTCCAAGGAACTGTCCACCAGTTTGATGAAGCTGACCAAATCTATCAACTCTATAGGTAATATTTTATTGAATTAGGAAACTATTAATGCCCTCCCAATGAATCTTACTGCAAAATTCTTTACTAACCAGACACATGTATATAACTAGTCATAAGATAACCATCTTCTAATGTCTTAAAATATTTAAAAATATTCTCCTACCCATTGGAGATAAAAAATGAAAGATAAAGAACTTGGCTTAAAAAAGTTTGTTTTCATCTTATGTTCACCATATGACTTTCATTTTTCTAGTAGCTTAGTTTTTAATAAATATTATTAGATCGAATAAATCTTTATATCTTTCACTTATAAAATTTCTCCATTATTCTATAAGGTACCAACCAAGAATATAAAAAAGATCAAATCCAGGTATTCCAGAGCACTAAAAGGAGGATTGTTTATGTGGGGAATATGTTTCTAAGCTTGAGTCCCAAAAATTGTTTTTAAGAAAACTCTTTCTTTGGGGAACACTTTGGAGATTAACCACTGCTGGGTAAGTTAATTGGAGGCAAAGGAAGCCATTGGGTTCAATTTTAGAGGACATCTGATACCCAGAACTCTAATTTTCCCAATCTTTCAAAGAAAAACATATCGCCCTACCCTTATTTCCATATAGCACAACTCAGATCAAGCTAACAGATATAACTGATTTTAATAAGGTTTCACATATTACAAGGAGTCAGTAGATTTACCTTAGGTTTATTGATTCTTGCTAAGTGCTTCCACTGGAATGCTCCACTCCATACCATTCCTTGGCTTCTAGTCGGACCCCAGACAGAAGAAGCATGTACATGCTGTCACTCAGGACCCCTATTAAGCCTAGAGTTTGGGTTTTAAATGTAGAGATTTAGTTAAACAAACCAACACAAATATAGTGATATATACCTATTAAATCTGTCTTCTCATGTTGGCTTCTTGTGCTTTCTTAGAACAGACAAATCATAATATACCAAACACCTGCACAAGAGACATATATAGCTCTTGGGGTATTTTAATTTTTCTCTAATTCCATTATTTGGCGTTCTTTCATTCTCTGTTGCCTTTTGTGTCTAACCTCTCAAAAGAGTAGTTTTTCTTGATAATTGTATGGACTCTTCTATTGGGACTGTATATAAGCTGTCATTTACTGTAGCTTAACTTAAAACTGACTATTTAATTACCAACGCAAGATGTCCCTCTCATTAGAAACTTTTAACAACCTTTCTATAACTATCCACACCGTTGACTCTCTTAAAACTGTATCATTCCTCGTTTCCTAGGAACATATATGCTATTCTGCTTCTCTTTACACATGGCTGCTGCAATTAAAGAAATTATAATTCTAAATTAACTTCAAAGTAGTACTTACTTACTCTTTTTATTTCTCCACTGCCCCAAATGTGGTTGTCATACAAGGTTTCAGGGCTCACTTCTCATCTCCACTGATCTCCCTCATTTGACAGACCCAGTTACAATCATCCCTTCTTCTGGTTGGGTCCTTTCTAAATATGAACCATGCTGTCTAGTCTAGAACCTATAACTGACCTTTGAAATGGCTAGTGGAACATCCTAATAGATCTCTCAAGTGCAACATGTTCTCAACAGTATTCATTTAATTTATGAAAACACTTCTCCTAATTACCCTTGTTTGGGTTATGATGATTTTATTTTCCAAATCATCTAGTCCCTACATGCCCAAATAATATTTTATTTTTACTTATTTTTTAAAGATAGTCTCTCTGAATTATATATTGATAATATTTTTACTATAAATTTTACCATTTGTCTATTCAAGGTGTTTTTCTGTTCATTTGTCTTTAATTTTTTTTTCCATTTTTAATGAAATAATATTTATAAAACAATACAATATAATGAAATTTGTAGTTCTCTTCCACCACAAATATATTCTTCTTTCTGTAGCACAGTTTCATTTGCATTGCTCAAAAAAGCTATCATGCATGCACAAAAAGATAATTCTAATTTATCTCTGAAGTAGTAGAAGTAATGAATTTTTAAATAAAACATGTATGGAGGTGCTATTTCCCCACATTCTCCTAACCCTTGTGTTATCACTACTTAATATTTGCCAATCTGTTCTCTTATTGTTGTTTTAATTTGCATTTTATTATTGATGAATAAGATTGAGCACCTATTCATATGCTTATAAGTAATCTGTATTGTTTTTTATGTGAACTGCCTGTACATACTGCCTTTTATTTTTTCAATTCATGTCTCACTGCCTCAAGCCTTTCTTGGCTTCTATAGTGATTAAAAAGTGTTTCTAGATTAATATTTCCAGTTCACATATCCAGTCAGCATATTTCCAATTAAAATAATTTAAACTGTTGTTAATTTCAATTGTATAAAATTTAAATCTTTTATTTATTTTTTTTATTTTTTTTAATTAATTTATTTTTTTTGTTTTTATTTTTTTGTATTTTTTTATTTTTTTTATTTTTTTATTTTTTTTAAATTTTTTTTTATTGGTTGTTCAAAACATTATAAAGCTCTTGACATATCATATTTCATACATTAGATTCAAGTTGGTTATGAACTCCCAATTTTACCCCAAATACAGATTGCAGAATCACATCGGTTACACATCCACATTTTTACATAATGCCCT
>NW_026000057.1:27323253-27337851 GCF_001458135.2 Marmota marmota marmota
GGGGCCCAAGCGGCTGCCGCCACGGCTCTCTGTCCCCCTCCTCCGGAGCATGGGTCCCCTGGCAGGGGGGTGCAGAACGACCCCAGAGCAGGCTCTGCCCAAAGGTGCAGCGGCGAACAGGCCACCGAGACGCTCGAGGCTGCAGTCCAGCCTTCGGAGGACAGGGCTCGGCACGCAGCCCAGCTCCAACCTCTAGGTGCGGCTGCTGGACAGTGTATCAAAATTTAAATCTTTTAGCCAATCAAGTTTCTCAGTTTCAAGCAACAGGAATTGAAAATCTAAATGATTTTACAGAAATGGATTTCATTAGAAGGACATTGAGAAACTTGCAGTCTATGGCAAAATTTGATAATCATATCTAGAAGTCATGTATTTAAGGAAAAATAGTCAGAATGATGCTACAAAACTTATTCATCAGAAATAACAGAAATATTTCTTTGATGTCGCCAATATTGAAAATGTGGAAGCTATCAATGAAACATGCATAAGCAAGTTTCCATCACTATAACAAAATACCTGACACGGCAAACTATAAAGTAAAGATGGTGTTATTTTGCTTATGGTTCTGAAAGTTCCTGAACACAAGAGACAAGACACATAAGTGAAAAGCAATTACCTAACACTCTGCAGTTCTGCAGTTGGCTCGGTGCTTCACTTTACAAATTGATGGATTTTCCACATACAAATGGGGTTCAGAAACAACATCACAAAAAATGACTGGTGCCACCGAAGTTATGCTATAATTAACTCTATAATCTTCTAATTTTTATAAGTTATTTGTCAAATTTTTAGTGAGCCTATTGTTCCCTAATCTAGAGATATCATTCCTAATATACAGAATAGCCTGATTTCTTATAAATCTCCTTCTATATTATTTCATTCTTTTTTCCTGGATTGATTACCTTTTGACATGTTCCCCATTTTTAAAAATTCTACTTCAAACATGTGCTTTCTGAAAAATTTGAAATTCCTTTATTAATTCTACTTTCCTTAAAATCTCATACAATTTGTTTTCCTCAAACAATAATACACATTTTATTCTGCCTTGCTCAGGAATTATTTCAATATGTTCCATATTATTCTATTACTCTGTGAGTACTGATTTTATAGGGACATTTAAACCAAAACCTGAACAAAAATCATAACAAAACAAATAAAATACAAGTAAAGTAAAATTTCAATAAATTACGATTTGAAATATGCTATTAAAAAGCTAAATACTATGTAAAGAGTAATTTTGAGGAATGCAAGAAGAATAGCAGTTTGATTAGTTAGAAACATTAGTAGGCATGTAAGGGAAAGATGATATCTGGATGGTTTGTGATAGTAACAGAGATAGAAAGACAAAGGTTCAAAATATGTATTGGAGAAAGAATTTACAGGATCTGATAATGATTTGAAGATGACAGAAAATTCCAAAGATAAACACCTCATTGTGTTTCACTGAAACTATCTTTTTTCTTTACACCAGCGCTTTCAATACCATTAACTCCCCAAAGTTCCATCACATGTATTTTACTAACTTTCTCTATGTTGTACAATCTTTAGTCTTCCCAGGGGACTACATGCTATAAGAGAGCTCTGAAATGAGAATACTACATACTAATTTTTTCCAAATTTAGTTTATCCTACAATAATAGAGGTATACACAAAAAATAGAAACCTAATTTGAATGGGGAAAGCTTAGTATAAAAAATTATTAACTCTGATAATGGAACACATATACAGAGAATCCTAGACAAAGGTACCATAGACATACATTGGAGAAAAGATAGCTTCTTCAACAAATGGTGCTGGGAAAACTGGTAATCCATATGTAATAGAATTAAATTGAAACCTTATCTTTCACTCTGCACAAAATCCAACTCAAAGTGGATCAAGGACCTAGGAATTACACAAGCAACCCTGTGCTTACTAGAGGAAAAGGTAGGCCCAACTCTCCATCCTCTCGACGACTTAGGAACCAACTTCCTCAATATGACTCCTAAAGCACAAGAAGTAAAACCAAGACTCAATGAATGGATGGTATCTAACTTAAAAACTTCTTCACAATGAAGAAAACAATCAAGAAAAATGTGAACAGAGATCTTACAGAATGGGAGAAAATCTTTACCACTTGCACCTCAGATAGAGGTTGAATTCCAGGGTATACAAAGAACTCAACAAACTTTATACCAAAATAACAATCAATAAATTGGCAAAGGAAATGAACAAGTACTTCATATAAGAAGAAATACAAATGGTCAACAAATATATGAAAAAAACATTCAACATCTATAGTAATTAGACAAATTCAAATTAAAACTACATTGAAATTCCATCTCACTCTAGTCAGAATGGCAATTATAAAGAATACAAATAACAATTAATTGCCGCAGTCTGGGTGGGCACAAATCATGAGCCACTCAAGAGGAACAAACTTTATTTCTGAACTCCACCAGTACACTCCACATATGCTCCCCGGGAACTCTCCCAAACGCCACACAGCCCCTCCAGGAACCACCAACCGGAAATCCCTCCTCCAGCACTTCCCCAACCAATGCGAACTCTTCAGGAATCCCCGCGAGAGCTCAACCAGAACTCAAAAGTCATCATCTTAATGGCTTGCTGGCGTCACCTCTCAACCACTACTTCTGGCAAAAATGCCATGCGTCATCCCGACTTGGCTATGGCCCTCAACAAATAATGTTGGCAAGGATGTGGGGAGAAAGGTATTCTCATACATTGTTGATAGGGCTGAAAATTGATGCAACTACTATGGAAAGCAGTATGGAGATACTTTAGAAATCTTGGAATGGAAACACCACTTGACCCACTTAACCCATTCCTCAATCTATACCCAAAGGACTGGAAATCAGCATACAATAGTGACACAGCCACATCAATGTTTATAGCAGCTCAATTCACAATAGCGGAGCTATGGAAACAACCTAGGTGTTCTTCCATGGATGAATGGATAAAGAAAATGTGGTACGTTTACACAATGGAATATTTCTCACCCATAAAGAAGATTGAAATTATGACATTTGCTAGTAAATGAATGGAAGTGGAGAATGTCATGCTAAATGAAATAAGCCAACCCCCCCACAAAAAATAACCCCCGAAAGGCCAAAAGAGATAGTAATAGATGAAAATAAAACAAGTGAGGGTGGAGAGGGAAAGAATAGATAATTCCACTGGATTAGACAAAGTGGAACAAAGGGAAGGGAAGGGAATAGGAAAGACAGTAGAATTAATCCGACATAATTTTCATAGCCTTGCATTTGAATATATCACCAGGGTAACTTGCATCATGTATAATTACAAGACAGTATCCTAATTAGACTAAGTTATACTCCATGTATGTATAATTTGCCAAAATACATTCTACTGTCATGTATAATTAAAAAGAACAAATGAAAATGAAATATATATGTATATTCATACATATATAGATACATGTATGTGTATATATATGTGTGTGTGTATACACACACACACACACACACACACACACATATAGATATAAAGAAGCACAACTAAGGGAAGAACAAATTTGGAGGCGACCTCTCATCCAACACCATGATACAGACTTCACTGCAGAAGGTCTGGTTGCATCCCACTGGAGAACTTCAGTGGGTTGACCCCAGTCTGTTTCTGTCTATATTCCTTGGGCAAATAGGAAACTCTTCTTCATATAAAGGTGATAAAAGTGATAGTAAGGAAAGCATGGGTCAAACTGGATGTAGAAAACATCTCTTTAGAATAGAAGTGGACTGACTGAATGAACAGGACACCATAAGCTGATCACTGATTTGGTTGGGGTTGGGGATTCATGTTTTCTAAGGGCCTACACAGTCTGAAAGCACAGCTGGGGCAGAATATCACTTGGTAGTCACCTCTCATACCGTTTTAAACCATTAGTCCTTGAACTAAAAATAATTATCTTAAATGTTACTTTCATAATGTAGAGATGTAATACTTACAATACATAAGTAGATATTTTCATGGAAGATTTTTAGTAAAAGGAAAATATTTTGTTGTACACCTTAATTCCTCAATAGGAGCAAAAAGAAGAAGAAGAACTTCATGACCAAAAAGAAAAACTCTATCCTCTTTCACTGTCCCTCCAGTGTCCTTTACTAGCAGAGTTTTAAAAAAGAAAAATTTTTACAAACACAATCTACATTGTTTTGATGTAGTTAATGGAGGGTACATGCAGATTATGAACTGAGAGGAAATTCCTTTGTAACTGGAAAAGTCCACTCCTTTGGCTACTTACTTCCATATGCACTGTCATGTCCACCCTTGATCTTCAAATGAAAATGAAATAAATCTATTTTTTAACTAGCAAGATGCAGCTTCCATTCTCCCCAGAGATATTATCTTCAACATTTCCTATGATACTAAGCTGCACTATAATTGTAACCTCTAACATTATTTTTCATCACAGAATCCCTAAATTTTTTTACCTAAATAATAATTTGTTCTAACTGAACTAATGTCATTCTTTTACAACTTGTGTATAAAATAAAAAGGTAAAGAGAGAGAAAAAAATCATGATTAGTCTATAGAATTAAACACACAGATAGCAGGAAAAATATATGGAAACTTATAATATTGTGATAACTGATCACAATGTTATAAAAAAAAGCTTCCTCCTTCTGCTCTCTAAATAACTTGGGCTTCATTGTAGTCAATAGAAGGAATGTTTGATAGGAAAAAAATGTTTTTTCAAAAGTGATTAAAATAATTAGGCAAGTGTTAAGAATACTTCTTATAACTTCTCATCTTGCCATACACATGTTCCTTTTACTAAAAATCTTCCATGAAAACATCTGCTTATGAATTGTATTACATCTCTACATTATGAAAGTAACATTTAAGATATTTTTTTTTAGCTCAAGGACTAATTATTCACATTTAGGTGCTGATATGCTATAGAAGTAAATTTTAAACCAAGTATGTATGATGTTACAAGCCAGTGTTTTTCCAAAAAATATTCCTGGGGAAGGTAGACATGTACATTCACAAGCTAAATACAAAATACAGCATGGTTAAAACCTGTAACAATGGCTGACAAAATGTTATAGAATCATTGAAGACAGCAATTTATTCCCCAAGCAGATTAAGTTATCACAAGGACCTAAAACATATAGTTCTATTAGTGTCCTGGAGCATTTTTCACTAGTACATACTGCTATTTACATAGAATCAGTATTTGGAAGGCTGTCAATTATAAACAATTCATTGTTTAGTCTATACTGTTCAAGTGAAAAATAATACATATGTATATTTATTTGTAAATTAATGCATGAGTATATCTACTTTTCTAAATTACTAGGGAAAATATTTTGTTGTACACCCTTAATTACTCAATTTTCAAATAAAATACTTGCCAATTGTATGATAAGCTGGCTTTTAAATTAACTGAATATTATTACTATCTTTATTTCTGTTTATATTTGTTGTTTATTTCAAAAGTAACACATTGTCTTTGATAAATATTTTAAACTGTAAAATTATAGAATGTATAAAATGAAAAAAAATTCCCATGCCTCTCTCATAATCCCATTTCCCAGAAGTAATCATTTTAACTGTTTTTTTGTGTGTATCTTTTTAATTTCTATGCAAATATGTGAGAAACCATCATAACAACTATTTGTGAAGTTTCAAGATCATATGAAATACTGTTATCTAGAACAAATAATACTTAGGTATGTTATATATTTCCAGTGGGAATATTATTAAACTACATCTACTTGAAAAAGGATTAATTTTACAAAAAAGTTAAAGGATATACAAGATATGTTAAAGGATATACAATGAACAAAATTCAAAGAAATACAAATTCAAGCACTATATTAAGTGAAATATAATTGTAAAAACAGAAACACTAAGGAAAAGAATGAGAATACTAATTTCAAAATTTAAGATAGTGATTAATTATGGGATGTGAAAATTTAGGATAGTGTTTAACTCTGGGATGTAGATGAGTCCGTAAATTTCTTATTCTAGAATCATTCTACTTTTCTTTTTAATTTGGGAGAGTGCATTGCTATTTATTTTAGTATTTTAAAATGTAATTTTAACTTTCATATACTTAAGTTTACTTTTATGTCTACACCCATCCCTTCCAAATTTTCTTGCGCTACCTCTCCAACCATTAACTCCTGGAAACAACTGATTTATAATCTATCACTAGAGTTTTGCCTTTTATAGAGTGAATTTTAAATATAGCCATAAAGTATATAGCTTTTCATTCTATTTCTTTCATTTAATAAAGGATATTTCTGATTTACCCATATTGTTGCATGGGTCAATAGTTTGTCCCTTTTAATTGCTAAATAGTATTCTATTGTAGGTTGTGCCACTGTTGGTTTATCCATTTCATAGGTAAAGAGCAATTTGGAATGTTCTTAGTTTCTGCTTCATTAACTTTTATTCTTGATATATTACCCATACTCTAAACACTATCGTATGATATTTAATATAATTCTTAATAAATACTACTTAACTAAAACAAAGCTTTGCTCTTTAAAATATGAATAATTATGAAATTAACTTAAATCTAAAATTAGGCATTATATAACACAATGTAAGCTATTTTATGAAAAAAAAAGAGAGATTAAGATCTGCTTAGGCATTTTATGACATCATTAGTACATTATTTTCATGCTGTAATGGAGAAAGGATAATGTTTCTTATAACACTATGGATCACATATGGCCATATATATACCACAATACAGAAACAGAAACATAAATAACTCAACCTAAACATCACATGACAGTTAAGTCAAAATGGATCATCTACCTAAATGTAAATTTTATAAGTTTAAAATTTGTAAAAGAAAACATACCATAAAATCTTTCTAACCTTAAATTATGCAAAAGTTCATGACTCACACATACACTCAATAAAAAATAAATTGGACTTTGTCAAAATTAAAATGTTTTCCCTGTTAAGAATGATATAAGGAAGCTGATGCATAGTTGGGTAGGGAGGAGGAACATGGAAGGAATAGATGAATTCTAGATAAGAAAGAGGGGTGGGAGGGAAAGGGAGGATGCAGGGGATTAGCAAGGATGGTGGAATGTGATGGACATCATTATCCAAAGTACATGTATGAAGACATGAATTGGTGTCAACATAATTTATGTACAACCAGAGATATGAAAAATTGTGCTGTATACATGTAATAAGAATTGTAATGCATTCTGCCGTCGTGTATTTTAAAAAAATAAAATCAATTAAATTTAAAAAAATCCCATGCTTGGGGCTAGAGACATAGCTTTGTTGGAAGAGTGCTTGCCTTGAATGCACAAGGCCCTGTGTTCAATCCCCAGCACCTCAAGAAAAAAAAAAAAAAAGAAAAAAAATCCCATTCTAAATTTACCTGATATACATGTATAATTTCACTACTAATGTGATTCTGCACCACATACAGCCAGAGGAATGAGAAGTTGTATTCCTTTTGTGCACAATGTGTCAAAATGCATTTTACTGTCATGCATAACTACTATTTAATTAAAAAAGAAAAAGAAAAAAATCCCATTCTAGGGAAAGGTTAAATATTGAGGAATGATATTGTAAAATTTTATAGTTATATTGTGTGTGTGAGAATATGTAACAACAAATCTCACCGTTAGGTAAACTCTAATGCACTGATAAAAATCTGAGAAAAAAGAAGCTATCTCAAAGGGGAAAGAGACAAGCAAGTCACATGTTATAATGTGATGAATTATTCCCTTGAATTGCAACATCACTCTGTTCTGGCTTTCCTCCTATCTCTACTCTATAAACTTTCTGGATTCATGCTCCCATCCATAACATTAAATGCCTGAATTTTTCAGAGTTTAGTTCTATTTTTATTTCCTTTCACTAAATTTTATGTTTTGAGCCCAAACTTTTCCTCTGTTCTCTGGATACTTATTCAACCACTGGTTGTCTCACAGCCATCTCCAATACAGCATGTCCCACCTGGAATCACAGTTTCCCAAGCCCATTTCTTCCAAAGTTTTGTTCTTACTACTCTGATTTCCTGTTTCCTAAATCATACCTCCCACTGTGTTGTAAACATAAGACCTGAGGATTCACTCAGATCTTCTTTCACCTTATCTCCAATCCATAATCCACAATAAACAGTATTGAATATTCCTCCTACCTTCTGAGCTCCTCTAAGCTCTTCCACTTTTCTCCAGGGATACCATCATTTCTTATGTAGAGTACTACAGTGACTTCTTAATTGATCTTCCTGAAGGCACACCTGCCTGCCTCTGGTCTCTTACCCAAACCCTAAGCATAGTAATCATTAAAATGCCCCGTTTTTAGTCTGTTTCCTTCAGTTCAGGTTGCTATTATGAAATAAATTGGGAAGCTTAGAAACAAAATGAATTTATTTCTCACTTTTGAATGCTGGGGATTCCTACATCAAAGCATCAAGATTTTTTTGTTTGTTTTGTGAGAACCTGCTTATTGGGCTGTGTACTCAAATGGTAGGAGGGGCTAAGCTATAAGAAAAAGATGGTAGATATTTTCACTATGAAAAAATACTAGATGACTGAGGAAGGAAATAGATGTTTAACTGGATTTAAATATTACACAAGGCACACATAATAAAAGCATCGTATGGTGCCCCATTAATACATATAATGTTTATGTTTTTATGTATCAGAAATAAGAAAGAAACTTTCTGAAGTTTCTTTTATAAGACACGTGTTCCATTCTTGAGGTTCTACCTTTGTGATCTAATCATTTTTTTCAAATGTCCTACCTCTGAATTCTATCCCTTTGGGGGTAAAAATTTCAGTACATGGATTTTGGGGGTATACAATTAATCAGACTATAGCATAGAATAGAAATAAAATATTTTAAAGCTTTATTGTAGTAATACCCATATTGTTAACTTCTTGCTCATCTATGATGATTTTGTAAGCTTCCTCTCATACCACATGTTTGATCTTAGTTGCTTTTCTATTTAAATTTGCAATATTTATGTACCACAAACACATTATTGCTCCTACCCTTGTGACATCACATAGATTTCTCCCCCTTTCCCAGAAACCATTCCTCTAGTTACTTTGACCTAGTTAATGTGCATTTCTCAGGGAAGTTTTCCAAACATTACTTTCTTCTGATAGATGTGAATACACACTCAGTCAAGTCTGCCTGATTTTTTTCATACTACTAATATATTACTAAGTAACACGTCTGTTTGTGTGTTTAGTTTATAAATATAATTCCCTCCTAGATTGTAAGTTGCAGAAGAGCAAGAGCCATTGTTTTAGTCATATTTTTCGTTGCTGCTACTGAAAGACCCAACCAGAACAACTGTAGAAGAGCAAAAGTTTATGTTGGGGCTCACTACTTTAGAGGTCTCAATCCACAGACAGTAGGCTCCACTCCTCAGGGTTCAAAGTGAGGCAGAACATCATGGCGGAAGAGTGTGGCAGAGGGAGGCAGCTCACCTCACGATAACCATAAAGCAGAGAGGGAGACTCCAGCTCCAGATACAAAATATATACCTTATGGCCACACCCCCAATTAGCCACTTCCTCCAGCCACACACACCTGCCTCTAGTTACCATTCAAGTAACCCATCAGGTGACTAATTCTCTGATTGGGTTAAGTCTGTCATACCCCAATCATTTCCCCTCTGAACCCTCTCATATTTTCTCATATGTGAGCTTTAGGGGACACCTCTTATCCAAACCATAAAAATGTGTGTCTATGTAGGGGTGTGTTGTGCATGTGCATGCATACATGTAGATGTGAAAGTGGGTTATTGGTAGTATTTCCTCATCTCCACTTGTTAAAAGGTAGATATTAATGAATTAGACAATGGAAATACACTTTATCTCAGTAATTCTTAGATATTTTTGCTCTCCACACTTGAGTATGCAGTAGGCTTCAGGAACTTACCATGTTAGTGAACAACAAAGTGGGAAGCAGAGTACTTCTCCTTCATTGCCTCTCAGGAGAATCGGGTGTGATAAAAACTTTTACAAAGCCCTGATAACAGCAGATGCCCCATTCTTCAAAATCCCTTTTCTGATTTAGTGAGCAACTCTATGATCATTCACAAAGCCCATGGTAACTTATTAATCGACAGTAAACTCTTCTTTGACCATGATACTTTCTTGATCAGAAACCATGTCTCTAATTCCCTACTGACAGTTTCCAAATTCTTATTATTTAATTTCTCCTCTCTTTCCAAAACTGAACATTCATTGTCTGTAAAGCACTGCAACTGATTTGCTGTCTGCACATTTCTCCTTTCTGTGTGTCTTATTTGAGTTGCTTCCGGAGTTCCTGACTTCAGCCTTTCTGTGGCTTTCCACCATCACATACCCAAATCTCTTAACTTATCTCAAACTGCTGAAGTCTTGACTCCTCTCATCAACCTAATGTGAAGTGATATTTCTGTCCTCTGAATACTTAATGTGCTCTTTATATTTTTAGCAATTAATTACTAATTTATGGTCATTTCCTCTCCTAATAGTGAATGTACTATCAATCCTTTACTGAGCCAGAAGTTTCTTACATGTGTCTCAAGTTTCCTAGTAATGAAGAGATCTTAAGCATTTTAAGAGGAGGGATTGCTTATGTTCCTTTGTATCCTCAAATGCTCTCACCACAGTGTGTGCTCATAAATATTTTCATTTGATTTGACTTTTCTGAAATTGTTCCAGACTCTGCAACTGTGTTCTGCACAATAATTGCAACTTTTCAAGATGAACCATGTCATCTTTTGTGTACAATATGAAAAGTAGTAACTATATTGAGGTGTTAGGCAATTATGGGAAAAATATGAGACAAGTGAAAATATGGGAAAAAAAGATCAGTCATTGTGGAAGAAAAACTTTTAAAATACAGAAAAACAAACTAGACAATTTATCCTACTGCCGTATTCCTTGTCAATCAGTGATAAAAGACAACTCTCATTTGATTCATTGGTATGATAGAAGGGAGTTAAAATTTGTAACAATACAGAAAGAAATAAGACAGAAGAATATGGAAGCTTGACTTTTGTTTAAAAGTTTGACTCTGAGTTTTAGTCATTTAATGGGGTAGTTACTCTCTTGGATCAATTCCTGAAGTTAAGGACCAATTCCTGAAGTAAAGTAATACTCAAAATCTCATCAATCTAAGTGTTACTGGAAAAGGTATTGGGATAAATTCAGCACAAATGAGGAATAAGGTAGACCCACTCTCAAAGGTTGAATCACATGATCAGACTCAAAAATTCCTAGAATTTTGACTTATAGAGACAAATGTCTTTTTCAGAATTTTTTAAGAATGTGCTCTATTTTTTAACATATACGTTTCCTTTCTCTCTTACTTCTTCGTCCTAGAGCTCATGAGAAAAACATCATGCAACTTAATTAAAAAATCATACCAGTCTCTATTATAATAAAAAAACCACCACATTGTAAAAGCAGTTTTTCTAATAGCATGCTGATACAAAAAAATGTATGAACACTAAGAATAACCAGCATGTAATATACATATACAATGTTGCAGTTGACTAGAAACAGCATGTTTCAATATGACAAATTTAAAATATTCCAATCCACTTCTTGACATTTCAGTCATAATGTTCTTTTCCAGTTACAATAATTTAATCCCTTTAAACATGCCTTTTTACCCATTCCTTTGATACATTCTAGCTGAATGAGTTGATAGTTTCAAATCAGGGTGGAATATTAAATGTTAGCAGCTGATTTAAAATAGATTTCTTTAATAAAAGTAGAACTTAGGAAAAAATATAAGGTGATCCTTTCAGACTATTTATAAGAAAACTTTTTAATGATTAGTGCTCTGATGGTGAACAGAAGTTGAAAGACCTGTTTTCTTGCTATGATGTTTTCCTTCTTCTTTGTGTACTACTACCAGGTCCCTCATCTCTCTCTCTCTCTCTCTCTCTCTCTCTCTCTCTCTCTCTCTCTCTCACACACACACACACACACACACACACACACACACACTTCTATTATTT
Organism: Marmota marmota marmota; assembly: GCF_001458135.2. Classification (NCBI taxonomy): domain Eukaryota; kingdom Metazoa; phylum Chordata; class Mammalia; order Rodentia; family Sciuridae; genus Marmota; species Marmota marmota. The sequence goes on from NW_026000057.1 coordinate 27,335,234, forward strand.
AATCTTTAGCACATGCTCTCTCAGCTTGTGAAAGGTACCAGAGAAGAACAGCTTGTTCTAATGGTTTGTTAGTAGAGATGAGAACCACTAAGAACCTGTTCTTATCCACATCCATGAATGTCTTTGACCTCAGGAGCTAGCAGTACATTTATAATTCTCTGACATAAGAACAAAGTGTCCGGTGTGCATTGATTCTTCATATCTACACTCCTACAGCAGTCCTCCAGACTACTGCCCTGATTCTCTATGAGAAGCAGGCATTCTGGGTGAAATGGATTGTGCAAATATACAGCCTTAAAACAGCCACTAAGAATAAATGCAGAAAAGGTAGCAGAGAGATGCTAAAGGACCCATGAACCCCATCAGTGATGAGAACCATTATTTTGCCCTAGGGTTTTCCAGGATATCATTAGAGCGTAAATACAATCCATAAAGTCTTATTGATCATCATATTGTTTTCTTGTGAGCCCTAATTATCTTCTATAAAAGTTCAGTCTGGCAATCAAAGTCCCCAGAGAGACAGGGTGGTATTCTTGAATCTGAAGCTACAAGGATACTTAATGAAAATATTTATTTTCCTGCTTTCTAGTTGTTCAGTTGTTACTACATATGTCTTATAAATTGAAAATGACCAATCTTAACTAGTCCCTAGGTTTTTACTTTCTTGACCCTTATCCCTGTCTCTTTACCTTGCATGAGTTTTTTTTTTCTTACAGAAATCTGTGTAATGAAGAACTGCCTACAGCATTTCCTGCAACTTCCCCCATTCACCTTCCACTGAGACATAATGAAACTGCAGTGCAGGATTGTGATTTTTCTATTATTTTAGAAATGTAATGAGATTGTAATAATTTGTACATATCCGAAATATTGGAACACTTAATATTAATCTAAGAAAAATATATCTTTTATGTGTTCAAATGCTATTTGGAGGCTATACAACAACAGTATCCACAGACTGGAATAAGAGTAAAACAGATTTATTTTCTAATTAAAAAACATTTAAACTTATTACATGCTTGTTACGGTTTGGATATGAGGTGTCACCCAAAAGCTCACATGTGAGACCATGCAAGAAATTTCAGAGGAGCAATAATTGGATTGTGAGAGTCTTAACCCAATCAGTAAATTAATCACTGATGGGATTAACTGGGTGGTAACTAGAGGCAGGTGGGGTGTGACTGGAGGAAGTGGTTAATTGGGTATATATTTTGTATCTGGAGCTGGAGTCTCTCTCTCTGCTACATGATGTTCTGTCTCACCTGGAGCCCCAAGGAGTGGAACCAGCCTTCTCTGGACTAAGACCTCTCAAACCGTGAGCCATAAAATAAACTCTTCCTCCATTACCGTTGTTCTGGTCAGATCCTTTAGTCACGGCATCGAAAAAGGTGACTAAAACAATGCTGTGTAGACATTTATATTGTCAAATCAAGAAGTTCTATTTCAGAGCCTGACCTTGAAAGTCATATCTGCATATCAACTTCCATACAAAGCAATGGTCTTTGACTAATTTCAGTCTGTCACTTACCTTCTTTCACACTAGACTTTTTCTGAGTAGCACTTGTCAGAAGACTTGTGTTTGGCACTTATTTGTCATTCCAGTGTGATTAATTTCTGCCATCCTCTTCCTGTGGATTTTATTTGGGACATTCTTTACATTTAGTTCTTTCTTACTAGCTTGGTAATTGTTGATCTCATTGAAAGTTTGTATATAGGAATATAAAACGAGTGTTCCAAGTCAATGTCTATGTTTTATGCACATTTGGAATGCATATATTTATTGATAATGTCACCCAAAGTTTCATATTTTGGGAGCTTGGCCTTTAGTAGGTGCCAGTAAGAAGTGGTGGAACCTGTAAGAGACGGGGCCTTCTGTAGTTTGCTTTCTGTTTGTCTTTTTTTTTTTTTTTCTCCACTTCTCTCCCTCTGGCTTCCTACCTACCATGTGATCTGTGATCTCCTTCTCTCATGTGTTTCTACTATGATGCCTTCAGTGTGATGAGACCCTCTCCAGAAGTCAAACTGATAAGGTCACCCAATCTTGAATTTTCAGATCAAAAAGTTTGAACTGAATAAACCACTTTTCTTTATACAGTACTCAATCTCAAGCATTTCAACCTAGCAATAAAAAACTAACACAGAATGCCAGTATTAACTACACTTGGACTTTGTCCTTGAGACATTCACAATCTGATGAATAAGTTACCAGAATTAACAAGCTATTAATTTTAAAACATAGTAAATTAATAGAGAATTGCACTATATTATACAAGAGCACAGAAGTGGGGCTTTAGCTCAGCCTGAAAGACTAAGAAGTTAAAATATAAATTTTTCACTGAGTATGGTGGCTGTGCACCTGTAATACTGGACAATCAGGAGGCTGAGGCCGAATGTCTGGCCTCAGCAACTTGCGAGGCCCTGAGCAACATGGCAAGATCCTGTCTCAATATAAAAATATTAAAAAATGGCTGAGGATGTGTCTCAGTGGTTAAGCACTTCTGGGTGGTTCAATTCCTAATACCAAAAAGTAAATAAATAAAGAATGTATATATATATATATGTGTATTTTATATATATATATATATATATATATATATATATATATATATATATATATA